>NW_024345601.1:10175416-10731347 GCF_902729225.1 Pteropus medius
CAGAATAATTTAAGATGTATATCTCATTTAGAAACTGCATGATCAACTAATGTAAATTACCATCCATAGGAAACTTTGAACTCTTGCAAGTAGAAGAGTAAAAGAAAGACTAGGTAGTACAACAGGTGAAAAAGCAGTTACTCAAGAACATTATTATATAGCAACTACTTGAGGAAATGTAAAATATAATTCTGAAAAACTAGTGATAGGTTTAAGTAAAAGTACCTAGTGTTATCATAATCAATACAGGAATCCATGACACTAACAATGGAGACTAACCTTGTACTGAGACAGGGAGCCTCTGCGGTATCATGGCGAGTACGCTTCTTGAAGAACATGGGCTTTAATTTAAGCCTTCAAGAAGATTGATAGGAAGTGTAATTCTCCAAATGAGGAAACAAAGGCAAGCAATAACTACAGGACAAAAAGCAAAAAAATACTGTTCTATATATGACTAAAATTTTATATTCATGAAGGAGCATATGTTGGAGCACCCAATTTAGCATAAAGGGAAGCGGGGGATCTCTTGGCACTAGAAACATTCTCCACATAGCAATTTCAAATGAATTTAAGACCGTGTATGAGTAGAAAAGCAACTGTAATTATAACTCACTCCTTGGCTCTACAATGAACAAGAATAACATTATAATCATGTGTTTTTGGTTTTCACCTGTGGGATTCAACTTACATAAAAAGCAGAGAAGACTTGACTGTAGTTACAAAATAGAATATCAAACTTGACAACTACCTCTCAGAAGGTAGAAAGTAGAAAAGATGGGAACAGGTGGCAAAAAAAGTAAGCACAAAAAGTGTATCTTACACAGAGAAAATAAAAATATGGTCGTAATTAGGGGGAAAACAGTTTGAATATATAAATTAAAGATATACAAAGTTAGTCAATGGAATTAAATAAGGATTAAATAGCAATCAACATGGAAAACAAGTAGGATGAGGATAGAGAGGTGACATATAAGAGCTATGCCCTCATATTTCGTAAAAGAAAATAGACATCAAATTTAATGATTCAGAAAATAGTGGAACGACTATGTTATTTAAAATTATGGAAGTTAAGCACTAGAAACACTTGAACATAAATGTTAAAAGAGATTACCTCTGGGGAATAAAACTAAGAGAGGGGTTAAATGTGGGAATGGAAGTAGTTTATATTCATGATGAACCCCCTCTATTCTACTTAATTATTCTATGTAATATGACAAAATTAATTCTAAATTAATAGAAAATAACTTATTAAAATTACAGAATAAAGAGAGATAAAAGAAGGGAACTCCAAAGAGAGAAAAATATCTTCAACTTTCAAAGCACAGGGGATCATTTGGGAAGGGAGTAGAGAAAAGAAATACAAGAAGGCCAGATAATTTTCTGCCAATGAAATGATCTTTTCTACCCAAGGAAAAGAAATCAAAATGAGGCCAAAGACTGAGGTGTTAGAAACGAGAGTATACTGGAAATAATCTAAGTATAAATCTCAGAGAAAGCACTTGAAATTGCAAGGTTTGTAGGTCTAAAATGACTTAGTATAAGACAGAAATTTATTTTGGATGATAGCACATGAATAAAAAACTTGAAACATGATGCTTCAAGATGTTTTAGAAGATCGGTAGATTGATAAAGCATAAAAAAATAAAGCTGGGAGGAGGGGTGCTGAAGAGGGACTGAGATTTTTACTATATATCTTTAATTTTTCTTTTTGAGTCTCATAAATATATTACCAAATTTTAAAAATAATATAAAAGAAAAATACAAAAAGCAATAATATGTTTTGTTAAGTTAGATATATTGTATTAAGTAAAAAATATATTTAGTATTTCTGTTCATAAAATACAGTAAAACAAATAAACAAACAAACAAAAAGATTTTGTTACAACTTAATAAAAATGTCATCTAAAATGACTTGGTACAGATCTTCCAAACACAGACAAGCTTTCAAAAGTCAAATACTAAGACCGAATAGATATGGTTATACATCAAATTCAGATATTTTAAAAGATATCACTAATTTTTATAAATTTATAATTAATATAATTCATATTAATAGATATAAAAATTTAAAAAACACAAAAAATTACCCAAATTCAAAATCCCTTCTAATAAAAACACTCAACAAAAATGCAACATATCCACATTTTCTCAACCTAATAAAATATATTGGTTCAGTCCAGAAGCCAGCATCATACTTAACAGGGAATCATTACAGACATTCACAGTAATGGCAAGAAAAATGCAATGATGTCCATGTGTTTAACATTCCACTGGACGTACTATCCAATATAACTACATAGGAGAAAAATTAGCAGCAAAAAAACTTTTTTAAAAAAAGAGGAGGGAAAATTATTACAAGTTTCAGATAATTTGACTAAGTGACAGAAGAAACTCAAAGATTCGATTGAAAAGGTAACTGAGTAAAGATAATGTCATTTTATGGAAATCACTAGTTTTATATTCACAAATAACGACCATTTAAAAAAATCTAATGGAAAGATCCTATGGACAATAGCAACAGGAAAAGTAAGTTAGCTAGGAAAAATACTTAATAAAAAATGTGCGAGATCTTTCATAAATTGATTTTTGTATTCATTTTTACAATTCTTTAGACTTTTTCATTTATTTACAAATAAGAGACAATCATATGCATGTGAAGATGGAAAATAAAATCAATACACAGATGAAAATTTTTATGTAGGCATAGAAGTACTCTAATATTAAAAGAATAAAAAAATAAATCTTGATTGAATGCTTGATTTAAGAAAGCAAAAGTCATTTAAATCCAATAGAGAGAATCAAGAAAGAGTCCTGAAATTTGAATGACAGAGCTGCAGATTAAGAACATAATTTTCCTTATTTATGAAGTTTCAAGCTATTTCAGTAAACTTTGTCATTTTTGTCTTGTCAACATGGTAAGAATTTGTTAACTGTGACTAGATTAAATTGATGAACAAAGTCAATAGTTACTATCATCTATTAAGCCATTGTTATGTATAGGTGTACTCATAAAGAATTTACATTTGTTTCCTCATAAGATGCTTACAAAACACAACTTAAGTACCAAGAAGTCATTATTTTAATTTTGCAGATAAGACAGATAGAGCTCAGACAGATAAATCTCTTCGTCAAAGTCATACACTTGGCACCAGGTAGAGCCTGATTTCCGATTCAGATCTCAGGCTCACACTACATACCCGTATTCTTTCCACTTCAGTATGCTGCTTTTTATTTTAGTCAACTTCCAATCAATACTTCACACATCCACATTTTTTTTTTAACCCAAAACTAAAGTAAACATATTTGTTTCCTTCCAGGCAAAGGAATTATCAAGAAGTATAATAGACGTCAAAGGCATAAGAGGCCTAGAAACTCTATAGCCCTGATAATAATTCCCCTATAATAACACTTCCTGCATCTTTCCATAATAACAATAAAAACAGCTTCAATCTTACTTTAAAAAAATCTTAGAACTCTTTAGGGAATACTAGATCTATTGAACTAGGTACATATCTGCTGACAGTCTCTCTTTTCTTGAATAATTATTTATCCTTAGGGCAATCCTGTTTGTATTGTAAGCATTACTGTTTATTCTAAATATAAGAAGTGATCTAAATATCAATATATTTTTCCTCATTGTGAAAGAAAGAATCTCCATTATGTTAATTGTATGACAGGTGTTACCTTAAACCAAAGGAGCCTTTTAGATTGGAGCCAAAAGTACTTTCTCAAGAAAACCTTTTTGATTTATTAGGAAATGATAATTTATGGTTTTTTATTTTTCTTGTACCAAATTGTCCTAGATGGAGCGGAACTCTGTAAAGCATTTATGGACTATGTTTATAGGTAGTCCATATATATGCAATAATATTTGATTTGTTTTTTTATTCTCCTCAGCCTCTTTTTAACCTCTAGACTATAATGACTTCCACATGGCTAGCCAAGTCTATTTTTAGATTGTTAATTATTCATCTCTATTTAGATCTTTTTTTTGGGGGGGGGAGGTTATTGTAAGCATTAGAAATTATTATAAGACTTAAAGTGCCATCTCAAGTTTTGATGGTGTTTTTCTTCCAGATTAGAGGTCAATTCTGTCACTGATACTAGTCTTTCCCTCCTCAGTACCAATCTCTTCCACTTTAATTTTTCTCCTTACAAATCAGTTAGGACAATATGATTCAACATATTTGTCAGAGCTTTAAGTTATACAAGATTTTATATAGATATCAAACAAGATACACATTTGCAAAGGGATTTTCGCCATGTGGCTACCATTAAGTTGGAGAATAGTAAAACTGCCTGTTAAAATACGTTGTAAATTTTGGGCTGAAAATTCACATTTTGCACATGTAAAACAACCTTTTTAGGATTTTAATTCCTTGCCCTAGACAGATTTTTCTTATTCTGGAATACAAACATGCAATAGAAGTTGCATTTGAGATCAATAAGATGCTCTAATTTCAGTCTTTAGAGATCTTGGCTCCTGCCTTTGAAAATTCCCAAGCATAATTGGTGAGTTTTAATTTGTTCTTCATCACATGAAATTGTCAAGCTGTTTTCTTTCCCTTTCTTACTTCTCATGTGGTGTATATGTGTGTGTGCATGTTTAAAGAACAACATAGACTAAAATACTGAGGCTTTTTGCAAACAGTTAAGGTTGAAATTCAGAACTTCTTTCATGTGCCTATTATGTATAGAAAAAATTTAAAAGACACAAAACTTTTATTCTTAAAATCATGCTGTATCTTAATCAAGCCATTTTTAGAAATTAGTCTATATCTAAATAGGAAAACAACAAGGAATGGGCGTGTCCTTAAACCCACCCTATGTCACTTTGCAACCTTAAATCTCTCCTGTCAAATCTGATTCCAACTGTCTATCTATAAAGCCATTTGTTCTGTTTGTGGGGAGTGGGACTTGTGGGGGCCACATTGGGAACAACTGTGAAAGTGGGGAATTTGGCACCACTGCGGTTTACAAAACACGTGTGTTGACTGTTTTTGTCATTGGAGTCGATGTTTAGCTAAATATCATATCCCCTGAAATGTGAAAGTAATTCACCAGACTCCTCAACAAGGATGAAATGTATGAAAATGCTTCGTAAACTCTAAAACAACTCTCAAATAGGAGGAATTACTTTTCATCCCTTTAGGGCTACGAGAACTCAAAATTTCAGTACATTGACAAAAAATATTTAAACGTAAAGACATATTCATGGACAATTTTTCAGTAAAAGGATATCTTTGCTTTCTGCAGTTGGCTAAAATATATCCTTGGCTTTTTAAAGAAATGTGCTTCAGTGGAAAAAATAATCATGTATCTCTGTGTTCTTTTTATAAAATGTTCATTCCATGGGAGGATGCCCCTTTAAGAAAGGTATTGAGTGGTCACATGATCTTATGTGCCTTATGTGGCACACTTCAGATGGCATGGACTGCAATATAAACCTTAAGTGTTTCTTTAACGTTCCCCATGGAAGTCTTCATATGAAAGAGCATACAGCACACAACAGGATCATGTGGTACATGTCATCTGGCAAAAAAATCTTTCTAGGACTGACCTGAATTAAAACCTTGTAAAACATTAATAGGAGAAGGAGGAGGAGGACGACGAGGAGGAGGAGGAGGAAAATAAAAGAGGGCTTGGGAATTCTATCTTTGTTGTTTGACACTGACATAGAAAAAACAGTCCTCGTTTTATAAATTTAAGGCTTCCAGTGAGAAATGTTATCAAATAAAATATTATAATATTTTATTTGAAATGAAATTTTTAAATCTGCCCCTTAACAAAATCCTTGGGAGATGATACAGAAATCAAAAAGCTTGATATTGTATTCCCATCATATGTCTATTAAACAAATAATAAACATGAGAAACAGAAGGTTTAAGCCTAAATCAAATCTAGAAGAACAAAATACATACATATGACTAACTTGTTTAAATATTAGGTGCTCTGTCTACATAATAATTTTAAAATAGACCCATTTTCATTTTGATTGCTCAGAGCATGAGTTCTTGTGCTCATCAGTATTGTTGTCATTTATGTTTTCTGTCAGTGTCCCACTGTCTGAAATCTACAGTAGAGAAATATTAATTCTTTTATTTATTTAACAAAATTTTAGTTAAGTTCCATAATCCAAAAATCCACACATGTTTCTTTCAGTCTAGCAGAAATCATTGGAAAAATTCAGGTATTTCAGAAAGTGACTGGGGAAGCTTCTGAAGCAATATACTGTTCCTATTAAGAAATGGAGGAATACTGTAGAATCACAACAATAATTATACCAGAAACCATTTCTTGAGCAGTTTCTATGCCTTTGATATTTTACCAGTATTTCTAATGCTTACAATAACCCTGTAAGATATGTACTATTATTTCTTCTCTTTACACTAATAACACTAATATATATGATTTAGTAAACCCAATAATGGAAAGTGACAAGATTTGAAGTTAGGACTGTATGTCCCTACACAATACAGTTAAAAATAAATGTGTTATTGGTCACATGCTCTGTTAGACACTCTGCTATTTTATCTAATCCAATCCTTCCAACAACCCTGAGTAGGCACCATTATTATTATGTCCATATTTTTATAAGTGATGAAACAGAAGTATGGAGACATGGACCAAGGTCACACAGGATGAGGGGAAGTCAGGATTTGAGCACAGGCTTCTGACTATGAAATCCCCATTATACTGCCTTTCCAACAACAGACATGATAAATGTAATGGCATGATGATATTGTAAATATGAAGTTGTAAGTGTGATTTTGGTATGCTAAATTATCTTAGAAGAAATCATTTTCCCTTTCTCCAGGATGGACATAGTAATATTCAATTGCTTGACATGTCAAACATCTGTCTAGGATGCGATGTTCAATGCCATATCCACACTCTACCTCTGATCCTATCAGCTTTATATCTCAACACTGCTCCCTTCTAGAATTTCCCCAGATCTATTCTGTGGAACATCAGTATGCCTTTAGATGATTGAACAGTGTCCTAGTGGCAAAAGATTTCATGGTCAAAGAAATTTGGAAAGTACACAGTTCCACAAATTTTGTTTAAGGGGGGTGTTTTATTTTTTAAAGATAGCAGTACTTCTCAGGGATCAATAATCTACCAATGTGTGCAACAAACCACTGAATTTTGGAATATCCAAATTTATTTAATCCTTCAAATTTCTTTGTAGTAGAACACCTATTGACCCTTCACAGGATGTTAATTTCTACAGGACCACAGTCAGGTAAAAGCTGCTCTGTGCGTCCATGCTTATCCATTCGTGCTCTTGAACTCTGAGTCCCTCTCTCTCCCCTTTTGCTATCTATGAATGCTTTGCTCTTTTGTCTCTGTCAACCCAGGCCTTTCTCTTCTTGTTCAGTTTCACTCTAAAGATCCCATAGAGAAAATCTTCCTGGATGCACTTTATCTCTTGGCTTCTTTTTTGGTTCCCATAGCACCCAGATTTTTACTGTGAAAGGTCATTTATAGTGTCCTGTGACTAACACAGGTATAAACATCTTTAAATAAAGGAAATTTATATGAACTTAAAAAATATCATTTAGCTATTTTTAAAAACAATTTGTTGTGCCTCTATAGTGAAATATCCAAAGAGGGTATACATTAGACTGCAGATTCCTTCCCAGATATGGTGTCTTCTCTTCCAATCTGTATCTCCAGACCTCAGCAGAGAGCTTGCCAAAAAAAGAGAGGCAGGCCATATTTTTCACAACTATAATGATGCAAACTCTTTTCTTCAAGAGAGAATTATGCTTAAATAACCATAACATGAGACATTAAATTGCATTAGAAGAAAGATCTCTTCTGTTTTTGCTTTGTTTTCTTTTGTTTTGCCTAGTGTTGTATTGTTTTGTTTTAGGGTTCCCCTAGAAAGCAGAGCTTGAGATAAGAATCTGTGGGCAAATAGTTTATTTGTGGAAATGATGCCAAGAACAGGAGCAGATGACTGAGAAATTTTGGTACACAGTGCACTGATCACTGATCTGAACAAGTGGGGCTCAACCCCACTGGGAAATGTTGAAAGCCCTGTAGAATAAACTTTAGAATTGTCTGCCCAAGGGATGCCCTAACCCTTGTCCTCCACTGGTTAAGGGTTTTCCTGTGGGGTGTAACCCTCTGGCACCAGGCCACCCAATGCATGTTTTGAATACCATGAGGTTCTTGCCCTAGAGCAAAAGCAAGAAATATGTGATGCAGCCGAGGTGAACAGATTAAATCTATACAACGTGAGATGCTTCAGAAATGATCAGAGGAAAAGATGTGTCTGGGTTTATGTTGAATCAACTTTCATTCAACGAAGTATTGCCTCTTCATAAGCCCCATCTCCAAATGACGTAGGCAGTGGGATGATTGTTTTCTAGACCTGTATATGTAGAAGAGCACTGGATGAAAGTCTCATAGAAAGAGAAACAGTATTTCAGAATAGCCTTTGGCAAACGATTTCGGCAAACAAGGTGGCAGATATAAATATTTATATATTGCTAACTTCATTTTGTGTAACGGCCCATGTACTTTTACAGAAAAAAAAGTGCATGATCTTATAAGGACCTGCTATGTTATAGCCAAGAAAGTTCCTAAAAAGAAATGCAGCCCTCATGGAAATTTGCATAAACATCAATTAATTTTATCAAAAAGTGGGAAAATACCTACCAAAGTACCCAAGCAGGTGAAGAAATTACCTTGGACTCGATTACATAACAGATTCTAGTGACTTCTTTTAACAAAGAGAGAAATAGCAGAGCCTCCTGTCTTCAGTTTAGACTCTCTCTCCATGTCACAAAACACCTGGTTTGTAGTAAGAGTTTTGTTCGCAATACCAATTTTTTAATTGGAATGGAATAAAGTGATAAATTGTCCCCTAGTCTATGTCTTTAAGGGGGAAAAATGGAAGAAACATGAACATTTTCCATATAAAAGGCAAAAAAGAATGAAGGGAAGAAACAGAAACAGATGAGAGCCTTCAAGGACCCAAAAGTGAGAAAGAAAAGAAAACTTGCTGCTTATCCTTAATCACAAGTGACTTATTTAAATAGACAAAATGACAGGCTGACCTCCATCTATTTTAACTGCCAAATCCTATCAGCAGGGTGTGATTACCTCCCAAGACCACCTTCTGGGGGTGTTCTCAAGCCTGCCCTGAGAATCCCTGACATTCCTTCCTCCATTCAGAAATCCGGAATTCTTCTAAGGAAACATTCGTGGCCATTAAACCAATTGGAGTTGAACTCATGTCCTAGAGGTTGACAGGACAATTTATTAATGTGCTGTATGACCAAGTCTGGATTAAAAAAGAACTTGCACAGATTTTTTTTCCTTCTTCCTTTTTTTTTTTAAGTTTTACAAGATGTTATTATTCTTGAGATCTGTATCTGAAGGAAGAGCTATAGCAGTTTCTGGCCTAGAATTTCTTGTTTTAATTTAAAAAAAAATCATCATTTATTTCAAAAACAAAATTAGAAGGAATTAAGCCCCAGGAAAAGTTTACTAAAATTCTGTCTCATGAGTTAAAAAGGAAGAGAACTAGAAACAGTATAAAACAGCAGATATACTTTCTGCAATTATATGATCAAAAAGAGCTAAATGAAGTAGTTCTTTCAAATTAAAAAAAAAAAAAAGCTACAACTTATGTACCAGACTTAAAAACAGTTAAGTAAATAATTGAACTTTTAAGTGTGTGTGTTTGTTTGTTATATGGAATAGTTTTGTAAAATGAACTAAGGTGTGTGTGTGTGTGTGTGTGTGTGTGTGTGTGTGTGTTTCTAATCTGGAAGAACAGAATGTATTGTAATGCCTCTTCATTTTCCCAAAAATTAGAATTGGAGGGTAGATATAAATATCTATGAAGAATTAAGACATAAATAAACCTGCTACCCATTGAATATGTAAAATTTTGTTCTATGCATTTTCAACATGAAATCCATACCAAGACCAATGTATCAATACACATTTTAAAAGACTTATACATCTTTCCAAATAAATCTAAGAGGTATTTTAAGTTAAATCTCAAGAAGTTTGCTCTGAAAATCAGAAATTCACTTTCTGAATCATCTGAACATATATGCTTAAACTCTTCTGTGAATTTGATTCTAGGATTTCCAGGTATTAGTTGGATAATTGAAATCTCTTAAATCAGTGACTCAGGCTACCCATTATGTTTCTAGCTGTTTGCAGAGGAAGGAAACTTAGACTATGATATAACGCCATCTTATTGCTTTAGTCTTGCTTAAAATACATTATCCATAGACCATCATGATTTTCCCCTTATGATACAATTTAGCATTCCAGGCATTAATCTCTGTTGGATTAACAAAGAAAACACTTCATATTTAAGCAATGAAAAGTTATTTATATTCAAAATGATGAAAAGGAAATTCTCCCATATTTTAACTTTTCATGTCCCTTGTCAGTTAAGAAAACAACCCAAGATAAAAATGACATTTCAATTATCCTAAGTAAAGATTGAGGAGAGAAAACACACACATACACACACACAAGGGAAACTACAATATATCCTATGTGGACTTGAGGGTGTTTTCTTTGTTCTTTTTGCTTCAAAATGAAACAGCTGTTCATTGTTTAAAATAGCATCTCACATTTAGATCTTTTTCGCGTCAAAAGGAAGCCATCTTATCCTTCCAGTTTGCTAACATTAGAGAGGAGTAAACACTCATTTCCTACATATATTATTTATAATGCAGACTTGTGAACTTTTGCATCCAGTGTCAGACTGACCCCTCTCCTACTAGGTTTGGAACCTTCCTTCCCTTGACCCCATCAACAGACCAGAGTAACCTGAAGGTCATCTTTTCCTTTAATTCATTTTTTAAACACTTATTTCCTTATTACAATCCAGCAGCTCTAATCCAAGTGTTGCTCCTATAAAAGGTGGAGATGGCAGTTATTTTATGACATTTTATCAGGGGTCTGATACGAGTGTCTCAAAATAAACTTAATGGCAGTGAAATCATTACAAGGGTCTCATATTTCCACCCCTTCCCTCTCTGAGCCCATAGTTCTGTAAGTATCTGCCAATTTGATTTGAAAACCAAATCTGCATTCTTGGGGGAGGGGAGCACTTTTATAACTAGCAATTCTCAAGCTGTTTAACTTAAGTAGCTTGAAACATGCTTGCAGACCCTTAAAGTAAAAAGGCAGAAATTTATATCTCTTTCAAAGTTGTCCTTTAAAATAAATCCTCTGCCCTTAATTTAGGGAAGATTTTGAAACCTATCCCACTCAAGCTGAGTAGTTGATTTAGGTTCAACATAATCTCTACCCTGACCAGCTCCTTTACTGATAAGAAAAGAAGTGCCCGTTAAATTAAAATGTCCTCCCCACAAAAAAAAAAAAGATTCCTAGAATAGCATTAGCAGCTAGAAGAAACCTAGGAATTTTTCTTCTCTCACATATTCAGGTGGTATTGCAGAAAGACCATAATGGGGTTACTATATATTATTATTACTAGAAATACAAATAGTTTCAAGACCTATATCCAAATTATAAAATTCCTTTACTGAAATGTTAAAAGCTGGAAAACAATCATTCAAAGAACAAAATTTGGAAATCGACTACTTGTAATCCATCAATTTACAGATAAGAAAACTGAGGCCCATAGAGATAAAATCGCTGGTTCATTGTAGGTTAAGAATATTTTCTTATTTGTTAAACTAATGACATGATCACTATATCACCCTCTTGAATAAGAGAGAGACTGGCACATTGGAACTAAGCCAGAATAATCAGAATTGTCAATTCAATTTTTAAAAATTTAACACTGAGATTGAGATTGAACTAGTTATTTGTCCTAGTCTAGTTAAAAACAAAACAGCTAAAAATGAGGAGATTTTGTTTGTTTGTTTTTCAATTCCTTATATTGGTTCATGTAGGATGCCTTCAAACTTCATATAATTCTCTCAGTATAATATAAGAAAATGTCTTGTCCACTATTCCTTATTTCCTGCCTACTTTGACTAATTATTCATTCAAACGTAGCTTCCATGTCCTCTAAAAATCTTTATAAAGCCATTTCTTTCACAACAAATGATCTGAATTTTATCTCCAGACATTTTAGGAGTTTGTGAAATATGAATATGCAATGGTCAAAAGAGAATGGGAAATTCATTTCAAAAATGATTTATAACCTTTTCCTTTTCCCCATTTCTAAACACCACTGTTTTCTTCTGGCTACTAGTGCTGGGCATTTGCTCTCTATTTCTCATTTTGCCCACTAAGAAAATGGGGAAGGATTTAAAAGAATGGGCCATGTCTGAGATCCGGCTGGTTCCCACCCTCTGGAGACCTTGTCTCGCCCACGCATGTGGCACTCCATAACCTTATTTTGACTGACTTTTTTTTCTTCATCTTAGAAAAACTGGGCACTAGGAAGTATGTACAGCCCCCAGGATCTTGAATTTACCCAATCAGGCCTTACTCAGCAGCTCAGTGTCTGAACAACCCTGGCAAAATGACACGGGTCATATTTTCACATGGATGAACTATTTCTGAACAATTTCTCCAGTGTGTGAGGCACAAACAGGCTTTTCTTCAACATCAGGCATGCATGTCTTCCCCGCCTCTTGCTTTTTAACAAACATATGTATTGTGGCCAGTTCAAGGGAAATTCTATTCCCCATTAATGTTTAAGTTTCTCTCCTACTCACCCTCTTCCCTCCCTTGCCTTCCAAATGTCTTGTAACTACTTTCTCTCTCTCTCTCTCCCTCTCTCTCTCTCTCACCCTCCCTCTCCACTTCAAGATATCAAAAAATAGAGGGCCTCTACCCACTTTTCTTTTTGTCTGTGAAAATGGATAAATTGTGAGGCCAATTCATTTTCACTTACGTTCTTTTTTCTATATAGGAATTTAGGACAAGAAATAGTATCAGTTACCATAGTTATTTTGGAGCTTAAAAATATGTACCTTTCTTGTCCCTAGATGATATCTTTTCTGTTTGGGACTACTTCATTTTATGAGATGCCAAGTTCGGGGCTGGAAGTGGGGCTAATTACAAGTTAAAATCTTAGGTATATCTATACTATAACTACTAGTTCTGCTTTTAAAAAAGAATGGCATCCCCAAACAATCTCTGTATCCACCACTTGGTCTCTAAGGAATACAACATCCTATATCACACTATTGCACATAGTAGATAATCCATAAATATCGTTGAATGAATGAATAAGTGAATAAAGAGTCGGACCAGCAGGAATTTCATTTTTTTCTTTTCCTTTTCTTTCTTTCTTTCTTTCTTTCTTTCTTTCTTTCTTTCTTTCTTTCTTTCTTTCTTTCTTTCTTTCTTTCTTTCTTTTTCTTCCTTCCTTCCTTCCTTCCTTCCTTCCTTCCTTCCTTCCTTCCTTTCTTTCTTCCTTCCTTCCTTCCTTCCTTCTTCTTCCTTCCTTCCTTCCTTCCTTTTCTTTCTTTTCTTCTTCTTTTCTTTTCTTTTCTTTCGACATTCTGATTATATTCTTTATAAATTTAAGTAACTCTAAATCATTCCTTCTTGGAGGGAAAAAAAGCTTAGGTCTTTAGAGGAAAAGATAGTATAAAATATGTCCCAAGAAGTTAGATTATTTACTCCTAAAAGCAATTAAAAAGAATATTTTCCCACAATGTCACAGAGACAATGTGTTTGAAACTATCATCAGTCAGGAGCTTGTTTAGTGCATGTACTTGATGGTTCAACTTTGCTATCATTCAGTAGCTCTATTTGCAAACTCTCTCTCACCTTGAGATTCCTATCAATGTCAGCATGATCAATAATAAGAAACTGGTTCACATAATCATTGATATGAGTGGGAAAGAAGATAGTTGTCAACTCTATGAGGAGTTATCATTTCCTTCCCCAAAAGGTATTTTTTTGAAAAGATTAAAGTCTCATCTCTTAGAAAGTAATTACAAAATATGAAATCCAAGTGATGATACTGGAAAAAGAGTCTCAAGAAATCTATTTCCTTCTTTACAGCTATACTACACTCATCAGTGAGTTCTGTATGAATTGTGTCTGGGGTTCATTTTCTGAATATAGGCATCTGCATCTGTTTTGAAACAATCCCCTGATAAATTTCTCATCATCAGTTTAATGGCCCAAACTTTATGACTCTCTGGGGGCCTAGAACATTGGGAGGTGCTTTTATATCAGTGGTAAAGAAAGAGGAGAAGAAGAAGAAGAAGAAGAAGAAGAAGGAGGAGGAGGAGGAGGAAGAGGAGGAGGAAAGGAGGGAAAAGAGGAGGAGGAGGAGGAAGAGGAAGAAGGAAGAAGAAGATGAAGAAGAAGAAGCAAGAAGAAGAAGAAGAAGAAGAATGAGGAAGAAGAAGAAGAAGAAGAAGAAGGAAGAAGAAGAAGAAGAAGGAAGAAGGAGGAGGAGGAGAAGGAGAAGAAGAAGAAGAAGAGAGAAGGAGGAGGAGGAGGAAGAGGAAGAGGAAGAAGAAGAAGAAAAAGCTTAAAACAAAGAAATGCCTTAATGGCACATCCTGTTTTCCCAGTACCAACCCTACCAATGAGAGACTTTCTGACTTTTCCAGAAAAAAACATGAGTCAAATCTCTTTCCCAATGATAAAAACAAAATTATTGTTGGAACACAAGATACTTACTGGAATATTCAAGAAGCCAATGACTTCTTCATCATGTTTTTCAGGACAAAGGAGTACCATCTGTCTAAAGAATCATGTAAAATAACTTGAGAATCTTTAAGGTGCCTGTGCTAAAATTTACAGACAAAGGAAAAAGTCTATTTCAATGTTTATTTCAGTTCTAGTTGTTCGTTAATGCTTTCATTTACTAATAACATGAATTTGAGGCTCAATTTTATTCATCCAGGTAGTTATAACTTGTCACAGGAATTCATAAATTTCTGTGATGGTTACAACTACTTGTCCATATTTCCAAATTATATATCTCAGCCCAAATGGCCAGAAGTTTGACATTGAATCAATAAAATAAAACACAAAACAGTAGTTTTATAAGTGCCACAAAAGCTCTTAAGGGCTGGTAACACAGGTGCCGTATGTTACCCTACAACTCCCACCCCCGCATCAATCTCAAAATTTCCCCAGACCACTTCTCGTCAAGTATGAGGAGAATTGCTCACTGTCTGAGGTCACTGTCATCCAGTTCTCCAGCACAGCCACACAGAACATCATGTAGTGGCTTTCTATAGTATTGCATGGTGGGTGGTGGTGGGCAAAATGACCAGATTTTACAGAAATGACTTCTGAAGAGAGCTCACAGCAAGGAGGACAGGGTAAGCAAGTGCTAGGGCCCTTCTTCCATGATACCTGCAGCTAGACACTCACTGGGATGCCAGAATAACTCAGAAACCACTTTTAAGAAAGTCATTCTGTGGTTCTTTCTCTTCATTTACAAAATGATGACCAGACCATTAGGTTATAAATACAGAGTAGCTTATATGTAAAGTAACCAGCAACAGGAATTTGTATACCATGCAATTTTGTTTCCTCTTAAAAGTCATTAATAAGTATATATGTCAAGCAAATCTGGAAAATAATCTAGTTGAATCCTTAAAAACATTGACTATCTTAAACAGTTTCTCAAGCTTTATTTATTAAAAGTCATCACATTGGAACATTCCAGCATAATATGTCTGTTGATACAAAAACCTGGGGAATTCCTTTTCAGGTGTCAGATTTTTTTTTTTTTTGATATTCTGCATATTGGTCAGTCTTCAAATACAGATTTGGCTTTTGGAATTGACTAAACAGCATTAAGTATCAAAGGTGTAAATACAGTGGGTGATGAAAGTAGGAAGTGCAAATTTAGATAAAAAATGAAAGGGTGACCATAAATATAATAAGACTAATTTTTCTCTACCAATCACAAACCACACCTTAGGGCAATTTCAAGGCTAAAGCTATGGATGAGAGGGTGATCTGACAGGAACAGCTGTCATCCGTCATCCCATTGACCTTCAGGGTTAATTCACCTGATCTGGCTGGCTGACTAAGGGTCATCTCCACTCGCCCTCACTACCCCATGGGCATCCCTTTTGAAACTGCTTGAATGATAATTTAAAAAAAGAGCCCTTCTTTCATCAGGAATGGCTATTCATTCTTTCAACAAATATGTATTGAGCTTCTAGATATCAAACATTGTCTAGTATATGCTGGTGAACAAGACAAATTAAACTTCTATGCTCAGGGTAAGGATGCAGAGAATAAAAAGAAAACAAAATCAACAAAAATTTTAAATGGCAACAAATGTAATGAAGGAAAATATGGAGACATAAGATAAAGAAAGCTATGACAGTAAGTCCTCATTTAAGGTTGTTATTAGATTTTGTGACTTTAAGTGAAACTCTGTATAACAAAACCAATTTTACCATAGGCTAATTTACACAAACAAAGGTTAAGTTCCTATGGCATCTCATCAACATTATAACAAAATGACATTATTCAAGGACCTGCTGTTCTCATTAGAGCAGGCCTCTCTTTGAGAAAGTAACATTTCTACTAAGACGTAAAAGATGAAAAGTTTCCAGCCATAGGAAATCATGGGGAAGATTTCCACAATGAGAAAATGGCAAGCCTAGAAGTTCTAAGATAGTGTGATCCAGGTGGTTTTTGAACTTAGTAGTCAAGTACCAAGTGTCTGAGTATAATGAGCAAAGTCCATTATATACCCACGTACTAGTTGCATTCTTTTGTCACAAGTATCAAACCATCGGCATCCTCAAAACATTTTGACCAAAAGCAGCATCTGAGCAATAGTTGTGAGTCTTTCAAGATGACCACTTGGAAAGACAACATTCCATAGATAGAAATGTTCTCAGGTGTTAGAATCAAAACAAGATATTCTCTTAGAGTCATACCAGTGGAAGTTTAACACATTTTTTTAAAGACGATGACAATAGCCAGTATTTAATCTGGGATTTTTTTTTTAAGGTCTAAACATTACTTCCTGCTCAGGCAAGCTTGAGAAGATGGGATCAAGGGAGTTTTGTGGTCCAGTGAGCAAAGGATGGGAAAATCAGAAAGATTCTGAGTTATAATCCCAGTTGAGCTACCAGGTGACCTTTAGGCAAGTCATTCGACCTCCCTGTGCCTCATGCTCCCAGCTGGAAAATTGGATAAGACCAGCAGGATATCACTGAAAACCAGATGCTACACCAAACTCAAGCTTTCCCAGCTAAATAAATTACCACCAAAGAGACAGGGTGGTGGGGGGAGTCCAACCTATCAGCCCACGTGTAATGCCCAATTAAAGGCATTTGGTCCCTCTTTATATTGAAAGTTATTAATTTATCCCATATTCGTCAAATCAAATTAATAAAACGAGTAGTTTAAATGAGAGCACTATTTCCTGGATACTTAGAAGTGTCACTCTAGCTTACATTTACTTTGCCATAACACATTCGCAGGTTAATAATTGTTACAATCCCAGTCTTGCCTCATTACACCTTCCCATGACAAGTCACGCCAGTGTCAATGACACACAGCTAGAACAACAAAGAGAAGGACGAAACAGGAGTTTATTTCTCCATTTTTCAAACTAAATAAACTTGCAGTTTCTATATGAAACAGAACAATGATGTTTTGTGTCTAGATATTAACAAGATATTTTAATGGAGAGCAAAAATTCCATCGCTCACTAGAATATTTTATTTATATCAATAATAAGCAATATTTCCTTACAAAGAACAACTTAGGAAACAAATTATTTAAAAACGGAGTTTCTTTTTTTTTCCAGTTTAACACTTTAATTAAATCTCATGGGAAATATTTATATATACATATAGATGTATATATACACATATATGTTTAAGCTAAATTATCTACATTATTAAATAGAAAAATGTTGATGAGGAAACTGACACTGCTTTACCTGTATGGTAAAGTTAATTTGAGTATATTTGAGAATAACATTCTAATTCTATAACTTGAAATTAGACCACAGAGGGTAAAATGAAGCTTTGAGCATCGTCTATATGTAGACCTGCCCAACACAGGTACATTTCATTCTAAATATATGCATATTTAGGAATATCTGGGTGTCTGGCTTAAGTTTTCATTTTCCACTTGGATATTTGTATGTCATGTGAACATACGTCAAAAGAAAATTAACTATGCAAGCTGAAGATATTAAAAATATTACTAGGGGTGCCAGCATATGCCTAACATTACTCCAAAGATTTATACACACAGAATGTGTGTGGAATAAAAAAATCATGTATTGAAACCCCATTAAGTGCTCTCCTCTTTACTCTAAAATTTAACAATAGCCCCTTTCCCCTGGGAGACTTAGAAAGGGGATGGGGAGCAATGATACCTTCTTAGGTTACACTGCCTGTGAATAAGACGGCTTTTGTGAGTGTTGCTTTCCTTAAAGCTCTATCAAGTTATGCTCTAGGAGAATGCTAAGGTTGCTTTGCTCTGCTTTTGAATTAAACGTTGCTCTCTATTCTTTGATCGTAATTCTGATAAAAGCATTTTCTCGTCTAAGAGTCAGTTTTCATTTCCTTAAAATTCCATGGACAATGTAGGTGTTGGATGAGTGGCTGAAGCTTATGCAGTTAAGTAAGCACGGTAAGGTTGCCTAATATCTCAGAAACTCATTTTTACTCATCTATAAATTGAAGAAGGTAATACTATGATAAAGATCACCAAAATAAAAGTGTTTGTCAATTATACCATGCTATAAGAATGTTACTTATTATTCTAAATTATTGCTTATCTTTATGGGTTTACTTTGAGGGGGTTATCCAGATAGGTAACTATTCATCCTCCTCTATGTACAGCCAAGGAAGTGCCTAACTGGACCTGAATCAGTTATTCTGAATGAACCAGCCAGTCACCTCTCGAGATGCCCGGATCTTGGAAAGCCAGCTGAGGGACCACAGGAACCACATGGAGGGAGTCTCAACAGCCTGTGCATACATTGACCACATCTTATCACTCTGCAGTCTGTAATTATTAGCTATAAGCTTCACATTCAGGAAAAAGCAGCAATAAGTAACTGGTATTATAATGTGTACAAAATTAAGTTGTGCATATCTTCCTCTTGTTCACTTTCAGTGGGACATTATCTATTTTATTCTTAAGCATAGATAAATAATCGGAACAAATTGATAGATGATTGGATAAAGAAAATGTGGTACATATATACAATGGAATATTGCTCAGCCATAAGAAAAAATGAAATACTGCCATTTGCGACAACATGGATGGATCTTGAGATTATCATGCTAAGTGAAATAAGTCAGACTAAAAGTAACAAACTTGACAAAAAATCATAGACTCATGGACAAGAACAATGGATTTGTGGTTACCAGAGGGAAGGTGGGGAGGGAAGAGGTAGATAGGGATAAAGAGGGGTCAAATATTTGGTAGTAGTAGAAAATTTAACTTTGAGTGGTCAACAATGTAATATACATATGACATATTATTGAATTGTACACTTGAAATCTATTTGATTTTATTAATAAATGTCATCCCAATAATTTTGATTAAAAAATGGAACATATCTGACCACTAAAAAAAGTTTAATAATAAGTGAGAGAGGCAGGAAAAGGAGAGGGAGAGGGAGAGGGACATGGAGGGAGAAAGAGAGGGAAAGAGAGGGAGATTGAGAGAAAGAGGGAGGTAATTTTTGGAAGAGGAAAGGGTAGGGAAAGAGAAGAACCAATTCCTGCAAAATCATAAGCAGGTACACAAAGTATATATTTGGAAGCTTATATAGAAATATACGAATCAACATCGGTCATATTCAGAAATCAAAGACACTCACTGTCATTAACTATTATACAATACTTTTGATGGTACTTTAGGATAGAAAAATGCTATGATATAACCAATATCCTTATAGAGGTCTTTGGAATGGAAATTCTAAACACTAATATGTCTAAGTTTTTAACAGCCAGAAGTTAGTATGTAAGGCTTGGGAGAAAAAATAAGTACATTTTATTATGTAGCTAGATGATCTTTTATACAATTTTTCTTCTCCTATACTGAGGTGTCACCTTTTTTGAATTCTTCATAACTCTCTCTATTCTTTTAGCTCTTAACTCATCATCACCATAGCAGTTATAATGCTACGCAGGCTTAGAATAATGGTGAATAATCCTAAACACATTTTAATAAATAATTGTTAAAATAAGTATATTTTATTATATATTAAAACAAATATATTTAATATGGAAATGTCATAAAAATAGAAATTTCCGTGTAACACATGGATTTTAAAATCTCAACTTGAAAACATTTGATAGGACATAACTTCAATAGAGTTAGAGATGTAGCTTTTTCTTTGCAACATATGAGTGTGAATATGGATGTAAAACATACATCTTTTCTTCAGGTATTATATTCATATGCTACCCAAACAACTGGCTTAAAATTTCATTAAATCAACTACTTAATATCATTTAGAGGAATTAGCCCATCTTTTTTCTTTTTTATAGATAATAATTCTTGAAACTATTTTGCACATACGGACGACCTTAGTTGCAGGGTTACCCATAAAAAGACATAATAGAATTGGGAAATTCTCAACATGCTTTGTTCAGTTAGTACCAAGAGCCTTCCCCACCCCCATTTCAATAGTGTTGGTAAAGAATAACATTTTCCAGTTGGCATGTCTACAAACTTCTGGCATTTAGGTGAAAGCAAATCACATTTTTTACTATATAAAAATTTTGATGAGACAGTATAAAGTATTTCATTAGTGCCCAATATAGCCTCTTAGGTTAATAATTCACACTTTAAAGCCTCCAAAAATAATAATAGACATTTTATGTGATAGATTATAATGGCTCTTAAAGCCTGCCTGATCTATTGGGTTAATGTGAAGGATATTTGCAAAATAAAAGCAACTGGTTTTCTTCCGTAAGAATTTGTATTAGCTAATTGATATCTAATGTATCCTTAATTGTTAATGTAAGCCTATTGATCATTCATAAACTAAAAATAAGTATTAAACTAAATCAACTGAAGTTTATAAATGCAAGGCACCTAGAATTAAAATGCATGGTGGAAGTACATGGGAAGAGACACAGCCTTAGCTTGCAAAATTTGGTCTGTTTCACTGGCAACGCTAATAAAACTAGTTTATTTCACAGGTTAGCTATTAAGTAGGTAACTAGAATAACAGCACATATTAGCTGATATAATAAGATTCCCAAAACTCAACCTCAAAAATTACCTTTGATATATTATAGCAGCCTGTATTTTCTGAAACAGCTCATTCCACATTTAGATGTTCATCAAGTTCTTTGAACTTTACATAATACTTAAGTGTGGCTTATAACCATGAATTACATTCCTGAATGCATATTCCAAAATTAAATTTCTGCCTTCTGCCCTCTCTGGTAACAACTGCTCATTTGTCCTGACTCATATTTAATATTTGGTGTACAATGGCTAATATTATTTTCTTACCTACTCAAAAGAAACCTAATTATTCATCATCTTATATTTATGAATTTGCTCATTAGAACACCGTCTTAATTTTTAAATATTGAAGTAATATGATAGTCTAGAGTTTCATTTTCATTCCTGGTCCCAGTGACCAAGAAGATGCAATTTGTATTTTTTGCCACCACATCCCCCAGCCTCTCATCCACACTTCTTAAGAATAAAACTGAAAAGCTTTCTATTTGGTGTGAAAGATAACAACACATTATGGTTGGCCTGGATTCTGCCACCACCAAAAGATGCGTTACATTTTTCGGGTTTATGATACCAGTAACTTTCAGCCATTCAGTCATAACAATAAAACATAAAGTCGACTATGCAATCTACATCACCAGTCTTCAGACCAGCTATATGACAATCTGGACAACTTCACCTGGATGTCCCAATAGCATTTCAAACTTAAATGTTTGAAAGTGATCTCCCACCTCCTCAGCAAACTTGTCTCACTTTGTTTCCCACATCTCAGCGAACGGCACTACAAGCTACCAGTTGCATTGAATGAAAATAGGGCAGAACCACTTGTGTCTTCTGACATTCAATCAACTATGAAACCCAATTGATTATAACTCCTGAGTATAACAATCGATTAAATCTCTTGACTTTTTCCCTTCATCTCTATGCCTCTTGCTACAGTTTCTCTATTCAGCCCCTCCTTATCTCTGCTGAATTCCCATCAATCACTTTACAGTTGCCAGAGTAAACAATATGGAAATCTGTGTACATGACTTCCTCTACGGATCCTTTAGTGGCTTCCTGTTGCCATCATCATAAAAACCAAGCTCTTCGGTAAGCCACAGAAGACTCAGATTGGTTCTTACATATCTCCCCAGTCTAATCTGTCAATAGTCTCCTACCCCTATCCAATCCTTTACAGCCTTTACTCTAACCCTACCCACCTTCACAATCTATTCTCACACCTCTTCCCTGCCACATATGGTATTTTATCTTCTTTTATCTTCTTTAGTGTTCTTATGGTCCTTCAACTAATTCTGTTTGCTCTTAGAAATTTCTCTCAGACATCCCTATCTTTTGGAAACCTCTGTTACTTGGCCACAGTATGGAGCAAGGGTACCTCCTTCTGCTTACCTTCTAGCATTTTCATTCACTTTTTGTGATTAAAACTATATGACAATTGTTTCATCTCTTTGAATTATACCTCCGTTTGCCTGTCCTCATTCATGTCCACATAATCAAACTAAAAGCTCTTTGAGGTCAAGGATGTCAACCACCAATTCCTTACATGTAATATAACACCTAGCACCATTTCTTGCACATGGAAGATGTTCAGTAAGTGCTTGTTACAGAGACAAGTGAAGTTAATCGGTTAATATTTGATCAATATACAGACTTTTTTTCATCTTTTTCTATCAGAGTTTTTCAAAGGAGGTTTTAATGACTGGCCACATTAGCAAAACTAATTTGAGATCACTCTACTTTATTTGCCCAGTTCCTCAAGAGAGTAGCAAGAAATAGGGAGAGGCTGAGAGAGAGAGAGAGAGAGAGAGAGAACTCAGGTAAGCCACAAATTATCTAATAGCTTTTTGTGCATTAAGAACAAACTGACCTTCAAAGATGGTATAAAGTTTTATAGTCACACCCTCACTTTCCAATCTGTGATATTAGGGTTAGCTTTCAGAATAGAAAAACTAGTCAGGAGCCTACACACCACATCACTTGAAGGGTTCTGTCAAAATTCCTACCTGTTGGCAAATGTCTTCTGTTTGCCTCTGCAAATCCATTTCTGCCCTTATTCACTCTGTACTATGTATAGTCCCTGGTCCACTAGCCTCCAGCTGATTTCATCCAATAAGAATCAGCAGGAAGAAATGGGGGGAAGATGGAGAATGAGGGATATGGTGAATCTCCTGGCTTCCTCCGTACAAGGTCAGCTCAAGTGGCTGTTCTCATAACTGAAGATAACTGGCCCTGTTAGGGCTGCCTCTATGTGGCCTACTGCACACAGTCATGCAACTAGCTTTCCCCTCATCCCTTCAAAAGTAAGGGTAGTCACGATGTAGTAACAGATTACTAATCTCAGGTTACTTCATTCTGCCTTGTGGTTATCCTCCACCTCACCTACACCTATGTAAATAGTCCCTTTATAAATAAAACTTCCTCAAATTATTGTTCATTCAAACATGCCTTCTGTTTCCCAATAGGACTCTGACTGACATACGCCCTTCTCATTACGCTTTAAATGAGTCCTTATTTTATAAATGTCATCATTTGAATTATGCCTCTGGATTAAGAAAATAATCCTGGGACAGAAAAGGTGAAATGTGAAAGAGAAGAGCATTAACCCACTAGGATCCACTGATTATATTACCACATTTGTTACATTTCCTGGGACTATGTACAATGAAGAAGGGAGCATTCAGATGGCTAGAGAGTCAAGTGGCTACTGAGTGATACTGGGAGTTCAGAATGGAAGAGGGTAAAATGAAAGGCAAACAAACCCAAAGTAGTTACCCTTTGTGTGTGTGGTATGTGTATGATGCTATAATCTGAGAGAAAGAAAAGGTTTTTAAAGATGTAAAGGTTTTAGGCCAAGCAGTTACCACTCTGTGACTCCACTGCATACACTGTGCAAGTCACTCCCATTCCAGCTTATAGTAGGTACTGCCATTTCTGTGTCAACAATATCCTGCACAACCCAGTGAGCCCACCTGAGGCCTCAGATGGGTCCATGTACCTTCAGAGGAACAGGCCCTGGGGAGAACCCAGAGTTTTAGATGGTAGAAACCTCACCTGCTTTCACCTGTAACAGCAGTGTAAGTGTAAATTTCTTTCTCTGTCCTATTTCCATGGATAAAATATGACTAATCTCAGGATCTGACTGGAAGCTCCTGGTGGCAAGTATCAGATCAGGTGCAGCATTTCTGACAGAATGTCTTTGAGCTAACAACCAAGAAGTCTTGTCTAAATAAATTATGATCTCAATGATTTAATTACTTACAGTTTGGGGTTCTTTTTTTCCTATGAAAATGTCTTTATTTTTAATAGGGGAAGAAAGAAAAGAAAAGGAGGGTGGTTTGATGGAGAAAGTGCACTTAATAGGAACGTTTTAAAAATTGAATTCTAGACCTATTTCTGTTTCTTGAGTGATGTTAGTCAAATGTACTTATACTCTTTCTTTACAAAATAAAATAATAACTCCCTTACAAGCTTGAGTATTAAATGTTGGTTTCTTCATTTTCATTTCAAGTATCCTTCCAATTCTAAAATTCAAAAGGACCTTCTCATAGACAGATTCTTTCTCATTGTTACTTTCATACTACATTCGTGCTTATCTAGAAATCTGCATTTTTATTTGCCCTACCCACCCCCAGTATCTATAAAAACCAAAGTGTTACATAGTTGTGTATAACTGACCTCTGACTATCTACTGGTATAAATCTCTGTAGGCCAAGGAGTTGCTTTATAAAGAGCATCTTTGGTTTAATTAAGCTCTCTGACAGTAGACATGTCAGAAGTGAGCATTTTCATTTCTTCTGAGCGGTCGTCTCAGAGTCAGCCTAGAAGCAAGTTTTCTTATGTGAGCCCCAAAAGAAATATCAGAGTAGAAGATGACCACTCAGACATTTGGCATTAAGTCACTCTCTTGAAGATATTGCCAACAAGGTTATAAATTGTATTGGTGGTTTTAGTGAGTTGGACTCTGGTCAACTGCATTCTTGACTCAAACCACCAACTCATTTCACATAATTGACTGCACAGCCCTCAGTCTGCAACAACATTTTTCCAGGACTTACCTCCTAGGTATAGGCAGGATTTGAATCAGTGCCCTCAGGCCAATAGGCTTCAAAGTACATCATTAATAACCACTGCATTCCATTCACACTAGATAAGGCTTCATGGGCTGGGGAAAAATTCATAGGTTTTATCTATGTGGGTTGGCACCAGTGTTCAGTTAAGCTGAGGCTAGCCAGTTTGATTCACCCCCTGCCACTGGTCTACCTTTGGGGAAAAAATTTTGAGAAGTAAACATGAGGGGAGATGCCACATATGAGGAAGCTGCCAGTATCCCAGAAAACGTGAAAAGTGAATAAAGCAAGAAGCTATAAATTAAAAGGACTTAGATTGTTTTCATTTTTGAGGCATATTTGCTCTTTATTCAAAGTTGGTACAAGAATTAATCAAAATTTTTTTTCTTTTAATGTCTGGAAGTTATTAGAGGAACAAGATCCCTCTACATATCTGAGTGGACTATGTGCACTTTATTTATATTATATAAGAATGAATCAGGCAAAATCATAAAAAAAGGTAATCAATAAAAAAGGCGTCTTTATTATTTTTGATAACATCAAGCCCTTGAGTAATCTACCAGTTAAGAAATACAATAAATTAGTTTTAAATGACAGGATCTGCCTTTTATTTATCATATGATTTTCTTATGTTTATGTGATTTAAATTAATTAAGCATTTATTTTTTTCAAATTTGAGCATATCCAACTGTAGTCAATACCTTTGAGCATTTTTCTTCAGCAGTGATTTGGGTGTTCCCTTGGTGAATCTTTGGACTATTCCAACTTGGATTTAATTCCACATTCATCTCTACTGTAAACAACCACAGATATGCCAAAGGGCGTTTATGATTCTCTTTTTTAATTTTTTCATTAAAAATGTATAATACTAGATCTCAAACAGATTTTGATCCTTTTTGATGATTTAGTCTTCTCAGCAACTGTATATGTATTAAGGCAAAACATGACTCATAATTTCTTAGTTACCCTGAATTGTCTGGAAAAAAGCATGTAAGGAGAAAAAAATCTTATTTTTAATGAAAGATTTACTCCCATATTAACTAAAAATGAGTATCAAAAAGGTGACCGAAAAGAAAATCTTTAAAAACTAATTTAGAGAATATTTTCCAACAACTGTTCTGTTAACCTTATTTTTTTTTCCTTGGCTTTGAAAGCATTAGAAATTATCATCAAGGTTTCTGATTTACAAATCTGGCATTTTTACCTTTAAATTCAAATTCCACATAAACTGTCCATGTTTTTATTCTTGGAATATTCAGTTAGTATTATTACTACAAAATGTACCATTGCTGAGAGAAAAGAAACAGATTTGATTCAAGCCCCTGGCCTACTATGTGCATTTCAACCAATATCATTTAATGGATTCAAATCATTAACTGATTTTATGATATTGGACTATTATAGTGTTATTAATTACATAATGAAGTGCTCATTTTGGGACTCCTCATTATACTAATCAAACTGTGATGCCTTAAGATTAGATTAGGGAAATGTCAGCACATATTAATTTATTTAATTTTAGAATTACGTATCAGAGACCAAGGCAATTTGCGGGGTTAAATTGTCTTTCCGCATATCAGATTCATGATCTTCTGGGTTCACAGATCAAGTTCCTTTCTTCCCATGTGCCATGTGAAAACCGCCAAACACTGTTTAGCTTATACAATGTGTTACACACAGCAAAGCCAGCTCCTTCAGTGGGTACAAAGAAGGTAATTCAATCTTAAAGTTCTACTGCTGTCATAAGTGTTTATGACATCACCAAGACCTAGCAGATGAATCGTAGCTTTGTCTTCCTTTTTTTAACATGCATTATTAGAGATGGACCGTCAACGTCTAAGAAGTCGTTTTAACTCCTCCTTTACAAAAATCGCTGCTTACACAAATTCCCTGAATTGTCAGGATAGTAGACCAAATGACTGCTAGTCTTCTAATAACTCTACCAATGGAGGAAGGCACAACCCTTACTGTTAATTTGCAGAGTTCACACACAATCACACATAATCATGCTTTTCATTCCCAGACCTCAAAAGCTCTTACAAGTTAGTGAATATTTTAAAATTACCTCCCTATGTCCAACTCCAAAAGCCCAGCTCAAGCCTTACTTCCTGGATGAATACAGGGTAGACATAAGGAAAAAAAAGTTGGGTTGGACTTGAAGAAAAAATGGTTCCCATACTGTCTCCATCACTTACTAGTCAAGGTAGATATTTCTAGCCTCTCTTCCTTCCCTCTGCCATTTGTATGAAAGCTAAAGGTTTTGGATGGAAATAGCCCTGGCTATTTTGTCTAAGGAATGATCCTTGTCATTTTAAGCAGTAAATATAAGCCTGTTGCCATCATGTCCTTTATGGGTAGAGATAACCCAGCCAATTAGAACATGGCTTTCTTATAGACATAGTGATTGCTTCAGAATGGACATGTGACTGACCTAAGTTTGTTTTAGCCTAGTAAAGTTTAAAACTTTTATGCATTGATTATTTCCTCTTCTTAAAGATGGTGTGGTATATAGTTCAAAGGCTTGGAGGTATTGCTGCTACAATAAGATAATCAAACACAAGAAGAAAGGCCGAATGTAAAGAATCTTGGAACAAAGGTGCTGAAGGCCTGATCAAATCATATCTGAAGCTTGACCTTCCTTGCCACTTTTCAATTACATAAGCTTAAGATAATGGGAATTGGGCTTTCTGTTTCTTCTGATCAAAATACCCTAACTGATTCACTATCCCCATAATCTTCAGCTTCAGTGCTCTCATCTATAAAATGAGAATATCTTTCAGCGCATTTGTGGAGAGTAAATGAAATGACATGCATAAAATATATGGCACACGGTAGCCCTTTTTCTATCAGTGGTTCAAAACAAGTACTCATTTTTCTAAATCCTTAAAGCATTTGTCTGCACTCCACGTTTGTATCATTCTGCATAGACACTTTGATTTTTGTTGTTAGTCTTTTAGAATTGTGGATCCTTAGCTTGGGTTGGAGATTGTCCTTCAAAAATCCCTTTGGGAACCAAAAGAGAGCTACAGACTCTATCAGAAAAAAAGACAAACATGTCCATATGCATTGATGAAGAAAACAGCTTCCATAATATACAAGGAAGGACATCCTATAATTAAAGAGAAAATTAACAGACTAAACAAATTGATGAAACTCTCCCATTTGCTATCTGTTCCCAACAAATATTATGACCCCTTTGAACAGGTTATCATTTCTTTTTACATAACTCTGAAGTTTGCTAAACTAATGCTATAGTCACTCTTCTCCTGTCCAGTGCTATGAGTTTTCTGCTGCTTGAGTGACTCTGGTCACACTCTCCCATGAATCACAAAATTTCCCCTCCCTTACTGAAAAAAATAATTTTTATGAAAAATTTTAGTTGACTATGTATTTTTAAAAGGGGTTTAACTTTGATATGTTACAATATCAAAGGAATTAATGCTGTCTAATTCCAGGCAGTGTACACTTCCTCTTTCTTCTACTTGCAGTTGTTAGTAAAGCACTAAGTCTTATGTTAACACTAATCAGGTTAAGAACACTTGAATAAATTATATTCTATCTCTACCTTTTAAGTTTACAAACTACCCAAAATCTAGTGACTTAAAGCAATAATCATTTATTTACCTCATGGTTTTGTTGGTCAGCAATTTGGGTTAAGCTCAGCTGGTTGGTTTTTTTCTTTTCCGTTGGGCTCCCTCATGTGCCCATATCAGCTGTTGGACTGATTTAGGGTTGCTGATCTAGGATGGCGTTGGCTGGGACTAAGCTCTGCTCCATGTGGTCTTTCATTCTTCAGCAGTCTAGATTGAGCTTGCTCTTATAATGGTAGTGGTGGTCCGAGAGAGAACATAGATGTGCACAAGGTTCCTGGAGGCCTGGTCTGAGGACTGGAACAATGTCACTTCTGATACATTCTGTTGATTCATTCAAAGCATGTGGCTAGCTCAGATACAAGGGTCAGGAAATAAAGACCTCCTGATGTGTGGAATAGCAGAGGCATGTTACAAAGGGGTTTGCATAGAAGAAGCAGGATAACTGCAGGCAATTTTGTAATTAATCTATTGCATTCTATTTCTACACTTTAAATCATGAAGAACTCTGTCATGTTACTTGTATCCTCAGTATCTATCATTGTATTTCACACATAATATACTTCTGACACACCTCACCCCAAGCCTGCCACAGAACTTGGTGATGGTGACTGTCTTAGTCCATTTGCGCTGCTATAACAGAATGCTGTAGACTGGGTAGTTTATAAACAACAGAAATGTATTAGTGTTCTAGAGGCTGGAAAGCCCAAGATTAAAACACCAGCAGATTTGATGTCTGGTGAGAGCCTGTTTCCTGGTTTAAAGAGGCCGTCATCTCTCTGTGACCTCACAAGACAGAAGTATCACAGAAACTCTCCAGGGTCTCTTTTATAAGGGCACTAATTTCATTCATGGAGGTTCTGCCCTTATGACCTAATTACCCACCAAAGGCCCCACATCCTAGTACCACTATGTTGGAGATTATGAATTTTGAGCGTACATAAACATTTAGTATATAGCAGTAACTTTGGTCATCATATCCATTTATAACAAATGTGGTTAGCCAGAAGATCTATTTATTCATGTGGAAATAGAACCACAGCCACTTTAAATGGTTAGATTAATCCATTACAAAACAATATTTGTCTCGGTCATTGCACAGCCCTGACTGTACAATATAATTAATTGTGGTGCTTTGAAAACTATGGTTGCCCACCAGAAACAAATGAGAATATCTGAGGCCTGGGCCTGTACATATTTAAATAAACCTCAGGTGATTTTATTGTACAGCTATGGTTGAAAACAATTAACTGTCAAACCACCTACCCTTCTACTAGAGCTGTGGTTCTCATAATTGAGTGTGTATCAGAATCACCTAGAGACCTTGTTAACTATAGATTTCTGGGCTCCACAACCCAGCATTCTGACTCAGATATATCTGGCATGGGGCCCAGGTAATGCTGAAGATGCAGGTTGTAGAAACATACTTTGAGAACCAAAGTTGTAAAGAAATATGGTCTACTGGCATTTAAAAAATACATCATCTCAGAAATGTGTTTGTCTCCAATACTGCCAAGAAGGCAGAAGTTTCTACTTTATTGATATGTAGTAATTCCGTTAGAGGAAAAGGATGGTTTTTCCTATACCTACCAATGTATGGGTCTCATGTTCAGGATTCTGATTAAATTGGTCAGTGATTCTGATTAAACTGGGAGCTGGGCATTGCATAGATTAGAAGTTGTCCCTTGATTCTAATGTGCATCCAGGATTAAGAAATACTAGCCCAGTCATTTTCAAAGTATTGTCCCAGAATCAGCATCATCAACATCACCTGAGAATTTATTAAAAATGTAAATTTTCGGGCTCCACCCAAGACCTACTGAATCAGAAACTCTTGGGGTGGTGCCTAGCAATCTGTTTTAACAAGCCTTTCTGGTGATTCTGGTAAATGTTAAAGTTTGAGAACCTCTGCATTAGTGTATACCAACAATGCAAGGAAGTAATTAGTGACAAATGAGTGATACAGATTCCAAGCCCTATACGTGTTCTGAGAAAGCTGTGCTAGGAAGTTCATTGAAGTCAGAGAACAGAAGAGGGGTAAAATCTGAATGAGTAGAGAGAAGATGGACCTCCAGTTCTCCTAGTCAAAAGAAGTATGTGATCAAGTGTGCATGAAGGTCAAAATCCAAAGGTGGTCATAGGGCAGCAAGTTGACCACTGGAGGCTGCAGGTGGTTTATACAATGAACTAGAGGACCATAATTCCACTTTGGAATTCAGCCTGTTCTAGAATTTCAAGAAGAGCTTGAAAGCTGCATGATGGAACTGTTCCAATTTCCAGGCTGAATCATCAGATGACTTTCAGAACCCATTACCTCCAGTGAGTTGGAAATAAAATAACTAGAAAAAGGTTAGTTTCCCTGCTATGGGAAAAAGGAGGAAGGAATAGCTCATTGTAAGAACATGATACTGCCCCCTTTCATAGAAAATAGATAATGCCAGGGGCACTACTTCCTTTCCTCATTCAACAAACCTTATTGAGTGCTTCCCATATGCCAGGGATCATGTTAGTCACTGGGAATATATTTGGGAACAAAATACAGTCCCTGCCCTAAACGAACTAGTCTAGTCAATGAGGAAGAGTCAAGGGCACCCACAAAATACAGGTTACTTCATGATATTTCATCATATCCATGAAATCACACTTTTGCTAGCAGAGTCTTTAAGAAAAAAAAAGAATAACTAGACATCTGTGAGACAGGTGGCTGAAAGCTTTCACTAACTAGTGAAACCTAGAAAAGAAAATATTGTCAGACTGCTCTAGACCATCTTTCTAAATGTTAAGTCAATCTCTTTTCAAAGGCCAGACTGCCAGATAGAAGAAAGGCATAGAGAGAGTGAAAATATGATTACTCAGCTTCAAGGAGTAAGGCCACTTTTCTAAATCTATCATTTAGAAGACAAGTTGTGAAACACAAGATTAAAATATGAGTGTATGCCTTTTAAAGTACAGTAACCCTGCACCATACTAAAAATTATTCCAATCAGTATCTGGGGGTATGAAAAAAATCGCCATTACTACTCTTTATTACTTAGCAAGGATATAGTAGAGGATGAAGAGAGCTGGATCTCATACAAGGAATAAAGGTAGTGACTTTCCTGACATTTTAAACTATTTAGTCCATAATATAAAGCTATATCAATCCATACATAGGTTATTAACCCAGAGCTTGCATCAAGAACTGGAAAATATCTCCTTTATTTAATGACTTCATTATTTACTAGATTCCATCCAATCTCTTAATTTTAATTGCTATTTTCACATTGGGATCATTTCCAGCCCATACTTCTTCCCTTGACTCTAAACTTACATAATAAATTGCCTCTTTAATACTTCAGTTGGAAGTATAACAGGCACACCAAACTCACCTAGTCTAGAATCGAGCTTGGGAACCCTCTCTCTGTGGAGCTAGCTCCTTGGTAAGTGGCAGTTCTAACCACCCAGTTACTCAGATGGCTCCCCATGACACTTAACATACAAACCTACAAGGCTCTACATGAGCCAGACCTCATGTCCACACGGATCTTAACCTGTATCCATCTTCTCCTTGCTTAGTCCAGCCCAATGATATTAGCTTCTTTCCTGTCTCTGAAATATGACAACACATTCATAACTTTGGTTCTTCCTTGTTGGTTTGTCTCCCACAGAACCACATGCCTTCTTCCTTCAGTATGTTAGGTCTCAGCTCAAATGTCACCTCAGTAGAAAAAGCTTTCCTTAATCATCCTCTCTAATTGTCTTTCAATATCAGTCCCTTATCCTAATTGAGTTTTTTTTTTAAATTATTATTCTACTTATCATATGATATATTACATTTATTTGTTTGCTGACTTATGGAGTGTTTCACCCAACCAGAATATAGACTCCATGACAAGTGGGCTTTGTCTGCTTTGTTCTTATATCTCCAAGTGCCTTGAACAGTGACTGGCATGTAGTAGATGCTCAATAAATACTTGCTAAGTTATTTGGTGATTGGTCGACTTCTTTACAAATTGGATCTGTGGCATTTGAGATAAGTTTTGAATTGAAGCAGTTCTCTTATGTGTACATGCTCTCCAGGTTTATGTAGAAGGGAACAGATGACAATTTAGGAGCCCTTCAGCTTTATGGCTTTTACAAATTTTGAGCAGTTCAGCCCATCATTTGCTTGATTCTTCACTATACAGTTAGCTCCTTCCTACCTCCCCGATCAAGTATGTTACCCATATCTTTCACACCCTTCCCCACCAGCCCAATGAAATATACGGTCTCAAAAATAACCACCTTGCTGTTTCCAGATGTGAGATTCAGACTCTTACACATGTGCAAGACAGCATGAATGCAAAAATATTATACTATCTGAGATGTTTTTATGATTGGTGGGAAAATCATAACACAATAGTTAAATTTGGAACTGCCAAGGAAATACAAGTTGAATAATCATCATAATTCTAAGGAATAAATGTTTTTTCTACTTAAATTGAATAAACTATTCGAAAACAACACTGCTAAAGACAGCTAATAAACTTGAGAAATTGTGGATTTAAATAAAATTTGCTAATAATGGATTGCTGAAGAATGACATTTTGGTCCTTATGGTTGCTTATTTGGAGCTCATTTTAGCTTCTTATTGGAATAGTTGGCAATACTTATGACCAGTCTACTCACAATTCTTTTTCAGAATTTCAGATTTTCTAGAATATGTTCAGCTCTAATTTGACAATTCAAGTTACTATTTAAACTGGAAAATTATTTTCAAATCACTGGAAATAAACATCTAAATTCACAGGTCACCCATGAGAGTGAACCTCTCTGGTAATAAACAAAAATAGTAAGCTCAAAAGCACTTTATTTTTGCTAACTCCCCCTTAATGCCTATCTTGCCAGTCTCCATGGGGTGACTCCAATCTCACTTTTAAGACTATACCCTCCATATATTTTTGTCATTTGCTCAGTCTCCCATACATAAAGAATGAGTACCAATGACACTAATCTCTGTAGGGAGGAAAAAATAATCCTAAAGGTCTTCATTAGGTTCCTTTTCTCTTTCAACTGTCAAATCTAATCACCTCCCCCTTTCATTACTGCCTGTCAGGACAGTAAGTGATAACAAGTCTGATTTTCACCAAATATGTTTCAATTTCATTCTCTGACATTTTAGCAGCAAGGGTCTTGGCAGAGACCACAATTTTATCTACTAACACTTAGTTTCAAAACATGAAGCCTCAACCCCAGTTAGAACTAAAGACATACATACTCTAATGCTTTACCCCTAATATAGAGACAATAAATTTGCTCACCTGAATATCTTTTAGCAGAATCATATACAGGGGAAACTCATGTTGTTGCTCTAGTTCCACATTTAAGTTTCATAAAACCTTTTACCCATGGTTCTTTACTTCCAACTCTGAAAGCTGAAAAGAACTTTTCCAGAGACATTTTTTTTCTCTACAGTAATATGTACTTTTCCAGTATATTATCTCACAATCTATTGGACCCTCTGAGTTTATAGGTGGTAAGAACATCACAAAACTCCCCAAAAGTATCACCAGAAATCTAAAGACCAAGTATCATGTTGTCCTCTAATTAACATCGAACCAAGCAATATCTATTGAGCACCTACTATGGAAAAGGCAGTGGTAGATAGTAGAAGCTGTGGAGGATCATAAAACAGAAAACTAGTGTTTTCTAATTTTCTGATAGCACTCACTTCAGGCTGGTAATAAACAAATGTGTCATTTAGGAGGTGTGATTTAAGCACTAGGGAAAAAAACACTATATGCAAAAGTGCTTTCTTTACGCAGGTGGTACAGATTTGGGAATGCCAGGAGATTAGTTAGGCCTCCAACTTGAGTTCTATAATTCTCATTCAAAGCACAGTCTCCCTGTGCAGCAGAGAAGATGGAGCTAAATCCCTCTAATGTCCTTGTCAATCAGAGACACGCATTTTCCTAATGAAAGAGATGACCATGAAAATTCCAAGGACTTGGAAACAGCTGGGGCGGGGGGCACCCCCTTCCTCTCCTTACCTCTCAAAGGGGAGAAAGTAAAGGTAGCCACCCACTATTATGAGGCTGAAGCTAAGGAAATTCAGACACATTTATTTCAAATTATTACCTACCCACCGTTAGCTTCCTGCTGGGACCACATCCTCCAAACAAACATCCAGCTCAAGGGGCCTCAAATCTGCTACTGTTTGAGATTTCTCTCTTCTCTTTGTTTTCTTTCTTTCTTTCTCTTTCTTTCTTTCTTTCTTTCTTTCTTTCTTTCTTTCTTTCTTTCTTTCTTTCTTTTCTTTTTCTTTTCTTTCTCCTCTCTCTCTCTCTCTCTCTCTCTCTCTCTCTCTCTCTCTCTCTCTCTTTCTTTCCTACCTTCCTTCCTTCCTTCCTTTTTTTTTTTTTTTTTTTTTTGTGTGTTGGGGAAAAAAAAACCAGAATTATGTGAACGACACGCACTGTTTTTTAAACACCAAACCACATACTCTCTCTCTAGCTACCATCTAGAGAGACACACGCTATATTTTTCAATGATTATGAAACCTAGTTCTCAGTTGACTCTTTTGTGTCTTGCTTTTTCGTAAACTTTTGATGTTCTCTCTTATCTTAAGAATAGCCCCACCTTTTCCTCGTTCACACGAGCTTATTGAGGTCACCCAACTTCAAAGTTCCTCTCTGTGGCTCAAAGGGTGAAGTTCTCCTGAGTGTGAGTGTCTATGGGACGCCTATGGAAGGAAGAATAATACTCTTCTGTAAGGCGATCTGGACCAATGACAATGCTGCACTCATTTTGCCATGAATACCAATGGTGATTTCAGCACCACAGGCCGCCCAGATAATGTCTCTAAAAGGCATCAGTGTTCTCTGAGATGCTTCCCGGGTATCCTGTTGCAAGATCTAAAAGGTCTCCGAACTGAATACAGTTGCTCAGTTTGTCATAGGTGGTGCCAGAAATGCTAATTGATTTCAGATATATTCCCTGGATAGTGGTGGAAATTTTCTGTTTCGAATTCATCCAACAAGAAGTTAGATGCAAGAATGCCTGTCTACCATATCAATTTTCCCTTCCCTTCCTTTTCCTTCCCTTTGCCTGGTTGAGATCACAACATTCAACCTCCTGCCTTTGACTACTTAATATAAAGATACTTATTTGTGCTTGCAAATAAATCAATTCAAGCACAACCACCCCAGGCTAAGGATTTTTGCAATAATTCCTTCTCCTTGGATCTCACCAAGAGGCATCTTTAAAGTGATTCAAAAAAATGATTTTTCTGATGCCCACCCCACGCCTCCTTCCCCAACTAGACAAGTCTAAACATACAAGGTATGAAAGAAAGAAGGTAAGAGAGCCTCATGAAAACAGACTATAAATCTTTACGGGGAGAAAGAGCAGAATCAAACAACCAAAGAGGCACTGACTTTAAGCAGAAAGGAGAGTCACCTGGGCTCCTGTAGGCCCGGCACTGTGGCAATGTCTAGCATTGTGGCCCCCCAAAAAATGCCTTTCATGGGTCTTATTAAAGATAGAGGCAGAGGAAATTTCATTTTTTATTTCCAAAGGAATGTGTTTCTTTGGCTGAAAGGCCAAGAGATATCCTTCTACTCATATAATCAAACCTTTACTTCTATTTAATTAATATTATGTTTGCCTTTTTTCTAGTCAACAACCCCTGGAGACAGTCTGTTGTAATGAGTAAGTAGGTTCATGTCCCAAGTCCATCAACTACCTGTGTGACCTTTGGAAAGTCAATTAACTTCTCTGTACCTCAGTTCTTCATCTATAAAACAAGAATAATAAGACCACTTGCCTACCTCATGCCATGGTTTGAAGGCCAAATGTGATAATCTGGGTAAAATATTTAGCCTGGTCCCCGGCAAATAGTAAATGCTCAACAAATATTAGCTGCTATGATTATTCTCAGTGGAAGGATAGAAGTAGTCAAAGTATGGAAGAGACAAATCATCCTAGACACTATTAATATATGAAGGTTCACCTTGGTCCAAAGCATTCCAGTCTGTCTCCTCTGTAGGCCAAACATGATAACAAAGGAAGCTCCATCCAAGGTATGGGATACATACTAGAGGGCATGTATTTTCATTGGCAGGCTGCTAACTAGCCAAACCTCTGGAAAGTCACAACACCCACTTAGCAAAGTAGATGTTATCTACTTTATTGAAAACATCTTAAGAGTATAATAAATAAAATGCATTTTGTTTCCATAGTTTTAACTTGTAATTCTGTTGGCCAGAAGCTGTCAGAGAGATTAGTGATTGCAATAATGCTTACCAAAGTTGGGCTGATGAAAGAAGAGCTTTAGCAAGTAGCCCATTTCTAAACAATAAAACACTTTTAATTGGGACAAAGCAGGCACTTCCCAAAAGGTCATAGGTCCTGGCAAAGCACATTTCCCACAGTTTGGTACTAGAAATGTTTTCCAAAGTTACCCACACACCGAAGAGACACCACAGGTCTCAGTCTGTTTTGTGGCTTTGCAAGATGGATCAACAATGGTGGAAATTCTCAAACTTGCCAATGTGTAAGGCAAGCACGAACAGTGATTGTATGAAATTGGAAGTTTGGCAGGTCCCTAGGATTAATGCAAGATTATAGTGCTGGGCTTTGGGGCCATAGCCTTCTGAACTGGCTAAGGGAATAGAGTGCCAGAAAGGTGTAGACTCTTCTGATGCCAGCAACGTAGCCCATGGCTGGCTGGCACAGTCCAAAAAAACATCACTTTGAAAGTGGTGGAGGAAAGAATACATGTGGTTTAACTGTGTGGACTTTATCACTGGCCTAGAAATCAGTGCCTTGAGCAGCCAGGAAGAAACAGTTTTCAAGAGCAAGAGGGAGCAATTAAATGTGAGGAATGAGAGGCAAAGATGTGTAGTTGTGTGTCTGGGTTTCCTGTGGGTTTATATACAAGGAAGAACAATGATAGTACACACTGCATTGTTCACATCATTAAGCTGGCACACCATAATGATGAAAAGTCTAGAGAAAGACCACATACAACCAATCATCTTAACACAGGAATTCATGCAGTAAGAGCCAGGTAAGCAGACAAGTGGCTACAAGAGGGAATTGAGTTTATCATGACCTACAAGCATGAGTTCACAAATGCATGAAAAACTGTCTAACCAACAGTGAATCTGAAGGAAGGAAAATAAAACAGAGAGGGTGGCAACAGATCATGGGAGTAAAAGGAATTTAGATTTGAATCTCAGATGATATATCAGTTTTTAAGGTTAAATGAGGAAAGTGTACCATTTTTTCACCCCAGGTCAACTGAATCTCTCTTGGTTACCCAAAAGGTGTTCTGAAGTTACACCAAGGATATCCATCTTTCATTTTCCATTTCTTAGGGTAGAAGGTTACAAATGTGTTCCAGCTACCTTGCTTCCTATAGACTTTGATGTACTGCTTTGCCACCTCTACCTTCTCTACTCCCACCAACAACTCCATCTTTACTGTCACCATCTCCAACAGCACCACCTTTACTTCTGCCTCAACTATTACCATCAGCAGCTCTAACAACTCCTCCACTACTACTACTCCCATTTCCATTTCTACCATAATCTCTACAACTGGCATCACTACTTTCCCTATCACTGCTTCCACTCTACCACCGCTACCACCACTGTCACCACTGCCACCTCCTCTCCCTCTCCACCAGTATCACTCAGTGCCACCACCATCTTCCTCTCCCTCAGTACCGCCACCACCATTACCATTAATACTTCTTCCTCCTCTACCACCTCTACCACCAATAAGTTCACCTCCATTTCACCACCACCACCACTTCCACTTCCACAAACTCCACCACTATTGTCACATTCTCTACCTCTACCACTTCTACCCAAATCAACTCTAGAACCTCCACCACCATCATTTCTATCTCCACTTCCACCTCCACCTCCACCTCCAATATCACCATCTCCCCATTATCTCCATTACAATCTCCACCAACTCCAGTAACGCCTTTATTTCCACTACCAATACCACCTTCTCCACCACTACTTCCTCCACTAGCTTTTTCGTCATCACTTCCATCTCCTTCTCTACCACTGTCACCACCTCCGCTATCATCAGTATCACTACTAACTCTTCGTAGCATCCATTGGCATTAAAACCACCTCTCCTACACCCATCACCTTCACCACCATTGTCACCACCTCTACCATCACCACCTTTATCACCACATCACCATTGCTACCACATTAGTGTATCTGTAAGCCAGGAGCTAAGTATTTTATAATCATTACTTTTATGTAATTCTCACAGAAACTCCATGAGGTAAGTATTCTTATTTCCATTTTACAGATGAAAATCAGAGAACTTATGCTCTTTGCTCCAAATCGCACAGATACGATAAATTCAAATTTCTACTTCCGATGTGTCTAATCCCATGTTCTTATGTTCTATTTAATTTTGGAGTGTTCTCTAAGGAAAAGAAGAAAATAACTATAAACAGATTAAATATGGCTCATGGGTGGCCATCCCCTTTCTGTGCCTAGTATAGATTCAGCCTGTGACTAAGGCAGACTTATCAACATGAGGTGGCCCTGGAGATGAGACAAATCTGTCACCAGGAATTCAAAGCTATCAAAAATCCTGGTTTTATAATAGTTGTGTAAGTTTGCCCATTTCTTTAAACCAATACTTATTTATTACAATTAAATTAATGGACATTTTGAAGTGGAAATCATATTTTAGAAATAAAACAAAATAAAACATCAAAATACATATGCTGGCTGTTGAGCTATATCTACAAGTTCATACACTAGATAGTAAAAATGAATGGCTTATTTCCTTAATGTGGTGTGGTCTCAGTTAATATCATTTTAAAATATCTACATAAATTAGAAGAAGGGGAGCATCATCATTGTTTGCCTTTCCCATAATACTAAACCACCTTTAGGAATTAAAAAACAGAAGACATCATATATTTTGGTCTACAGTCTCAAGATATCTTTCAGTTTCACATTTTGTTCCCTGACCTATTATATTAGCTTTCTCAGTGGTCAGCATGACTCGGATCCTACTTGCTCTCAATTAATTTTATAGTCTGGTATTTAACAGTTTGTGATAAATGAATTAGTCTAAAATATAAAACTAGTTGTGTTTTGTGTTTGAACATAATCCTTTACTCTTTTTATATCCACACACTTTAAACTGTGACTTTGCAACACCTCCATCAGGAGGGAAAGACAAAAATAAACAAGTGAGACTGCATCAAACTAAGAAGCTCTGCACTACAAAGGAAACAATCAAGAAAATGAAAAGGCAACCCATGGAATGAGAGAAAATATTTGAAAACCACATATCTGATAAGGGGTTCATTTCCAAAATATATAAGGAACTCATAAAACTCAATAACAACAACAATAGCAACAAAGTCTGATTAAAAAGTGGAAAAAAGTACTGAACAGACATTTTTTTCCAAAGAAGACATACAAATGGTCAGCAGGTACATGAAAAGTTGCACCATATCACTAATCATGAGGGTAATGTAAATTGAAAATACAATAACATATCATTTCATATTTATTAAGATGGATGTTATATAAAAGATAATAAGTAGTGGACAGAATGTGGATCCCACTGTTGGTGGGATACAGCTGCTATGGAAAACAGTGTGGCGGTTCCTCAAAAAATTAAAACCAGAACTACCCCACTACCATATGACCTAGAAATCCCATTTCTTCATATGTATCTGAAGGAAATAAAATCAGTATCTCAAAGATATCTAAAGTCTCATGTTTATTGCAACATTATTCCCAATAGCTAAGATATGGAAACAACCCAAGTATCTGTAAGTGAATGAATGGATAAATGTGAGATATGTATATGTCATAAGGACATATGTCATAAGGACTTACTCAGTCATAAGGAAGAAGGAATCCCTGCCATTTGCAACAACATGGATGAATCTGGAGGATATTATGCTAAGTGAAATAAGCTAGTCAGAGAAAAACAAATACTATATGATCTCATTTATATGTGGAATCTGAAAAAAAAAGTTGAACTCCCAGAAACAGAAAGTAGAATGTTGGCTGCCAAAAGCTCGGAGGATGTGGGAAATGGGGAGATGCTGGTCAAGGGTGTAAGCCTTAAGTTAGAACATGAATAAGTTCTTGGGGTCTTACGCATAGCATGGTGACTATAATTAGTAACACTGTATTGTATACTTCAAATTTACTAAAAAAGTAAAACTTGAGCATTCTCAACAAAACAACAAAGATAACTGTGTAGTAATAAACGTATTAATTAACCTGATTGTGGTAATAATTTCACAATGTGTATGTATACCAAATCATCACATTGTACACTTTAAATACATACAATGTTATTTGTCAATTATACCCCAATAAAGCTGGGAGAAAGAAAAAAAAAAGGAAAGACTGTTTTGCCATCCTTTGAATAGAGAAATCTTGTGACTTGACTTGGCAAAAGAAAACAAAATGTGGCAATATCAACTGTGTATGAATTCTAAGCCTAGGCATTAGAAGTTCTTGCTTGCTTCCACTCTCTCTTTAGAAACCCTTTCCTCTCCAAGTGAATAAGTTCACATTGCCCTATTAGTAGACCACAGAGTCTAGAGATAAGCTTCCCAAACTGATGTCATCCTAGACCACTCTGGCCCCAGTCAACTCAGCACTGATCACAGATAGATGAGCAAGCCCAGCCAAGACCAGAAGAATCACCCAGCAGAACCCAGCCCAAAGCACTGACCTTCAGAATCAAGAGCTAAATAATAATTGGGTTTTTTTTAAGACATTAACATTTTTGGTTTGTTTATTAATCAGCAAAGACTGATTGATACATTTACTATTTTGGGCCACAAACTTGTGGTCTACCACCACTCAGGAGGAAACACTAAAATTAGTCTGATACAAAAGTACCCCACCCATAGACAAAATATATCCAAATTTGTCATTTAAGATTTAGCTCTCATTTTTCCATTCTTTGTCCCACACAGCCATTACTAGATAGCCCATTAAACTTGCAATTGCTACTTCAATCATTTTCGCATCCCCTTCCTAATTTTTGCATATTTGTTTATCCTTATCATTATTATTAATTTAGTATTTTTCTTTAAATTGATTCACGCCTAGCATTGCTTCTTACTTAAGCTTCTTTTGGGGGCAATGTTATCTAAGCAACAACAGCTTTGATAGACTACTCACTTTTTAAAATAATATGTTTAGAATAATTTATAACTATTAAAATGAATAGATAAACATTAAAATAAAGACTTTAATCCAAGTCCTATGCAATATGTTCGCTAGAACATAATAACTATTCTACTTTCTCTCAGACTTATTTTTTTATGTGTCTGAATTCTCTTTTAGATTGAGACCAAGTGTACAGCAGAGATCATTTTTAATTTGGTATCCAATGAGTTATTAAGTAGTTCTGAACTTCAGATGGAGCCAGAGTTTTAAGAACCTTGAAATAAAAACCAAGAAATTTGATTCCTGTGGGAACTCTTGCATTATGAATATAACAGACTAAACATTAGGAGAGACTGGAAACAAAGGGACCAGTTAAGAAAGAATTTCGTTCTTCTAGGAAAGAGCTAACATGAGAGGTAAATTACAAAAGAGATAAAAATGACCTAAACTGAACCAAACTGGGCAGGGAAATAAAATTTGAGTTTTGATCATTAAAAACAAATTTAGAAAAAAAACATAAAGAATGTGAAGATCATGCTGAAATTTTGGTTATAATATACATATACTAATGAGATTAAGAGGAAAAACAAATTTAGTAGACATTGAGCTGTTACAGAGGTAGACAATGGTAAAAATGCTGAATTTTATTTTAGATGTAATTTTTACACCAGGATTTAAATCTAGTATTTGACAAACAAAAGTATGGAGAAAATAGTTTGGAGAAGCATAATTGATAGGGCAACTCCAAAAGATAAATATAGCTAAGATGGCACATCGAGTGATCTTGGTCTGATTTTATTAATCTTGTGAGATTTTACATTTCTTCTTCAGCATCATCAACTTTTGAATGAAAGAGAAGTGCTGTTTTTTATTTCATTTTTGTTTACATCTCCAATGCATCTCAGGTCTATGAGCAAGAAATAAATGCTTGTTAGTGTAAGCTGCTAAGAATCTGAGGTTGTTTGTTACATGGTATTATTGCAAAAAAAAAATCTGACTAAAACACTGATTCTCTGAAGGAATTTACACTTGATAGAGTATGGATACAAGAAAAAGAAGAGAGTCAAAGTTTACTTTGAAATTTAGAAACTAAGTGACTAACAATGGAAGTGTCACTTTCATTCTACACTAATGTGCAATGTGCTAGGTAAACATTTATATCTCTCTTTTCATTTATTCTGTATGTATAGTTTTTAAGGCATTTGTAATAGTAAATAACATTATAGTTTTGGAAGATTTCTGAATATTTGTGGAACATGTACCCTAATCTCAGATGAGCGCTAAAAAGGATATAAAAAATGATTTTGTTGATATTTTCCCTTCTAAAGGTTGGAACTTTCTTTACCTTTCTTTATGTAATCTGACTAGCATTTAAATTGTGATAAGAGAAGAGTGAGTCTCCTGTACTCTTAATCGGGCTATAAAAAGTGTCTTCATTACACTTTGAAAAGAACTGGCTAAGATTATTGTTTATGAGAATGACTAAGATGTATAAAGCACTGCATCTAAAATTAGTAGTTTGTAGATAATGTCACTAATTAATTTTCAATTATTCACTGAAAAGTATATTGGAGGATAAAGGAAACAAGAATAGAAAGTTGCTTAAGTGTCTGTTCTTAAAAATGGAATACAAGAAAATGTTTTTAATGGAAACTTTTTATTTGAAGCATTTGCAGATTACCAATTTTCTCTCCAAAACTATCTCTAAAAGAAGACTGCTGTAGTCAGCATAAAAAATAAAAACTTGCGTCGTTAAACTAAAGAGAAGACAATAGAGCCTCCCACAGAACTCCTTGCAGTCTTCTCACTTGCATCTTTCCACAAAAAGATGTTTAATGTTGGACACACCTGAAATGGACGAAAGGACTGAGTCAAACTGAGAGAAGGTGGTCCTCTACAAAAAAGTCTCCTCAATTCATTCTGAGTTAATTCCATCTAACAAGTTGCCACTTGTTCTTTTGACCCTGAGAATCTACGTAGAATAATTTTTAATTAAAAGGTGGGAGTTACATTTGAAACAGTAGAAGAAATTTCTCAAAGCAGCAAAAATAAAATTGTTCTTTGCCTTGGACTGCCACATTTACTTCATTGCTATGACATATGACATCATAGTTAGTCCTCAGACCCGGGGGTGTTTCTAATGAGCTGGAGTTGGAAGGGTCCCAGTGGAATGCAGTGAACCAAAAAGCTCACTGTTCTTTCAAATTCCAACATGATATTAGGAGGAAAAACAAAGGCTCTTCAAGAGCCAGAGGTCAACCTGTTAATTGGTATCAAAAGGTGGCAATAATGAAAGGGAATAGCCAGACATTGTCAGAGCACAGCAACAATTAATTATTACCTACCTCTATATTATTATTTTCATGTTATCAATAATAATAATGAATATGATATTTTCAAAATATTCTGATAACTTGATATATTATTACATAAAATCCTTGCCATAAGATTATATCGAAAGAAAATTATTACAGTTTCTAGCACATATATATTATTAGTATAAATGTATATTAATTTTAAAAACTACACACAGGAAATAAATTTTAAAAAAGACATGAATGTTTACACAGAACGTGAGTTAGGTCCCTTTCTGCTCCTAGGCACGAAAGACCCTCAGAGGGCAGCCACCTTCCCTAGGGCCCACGTGAGCCATTAACTACCTACTCCCTTCTGGGAATGTATCTAATTATTTAGCCAATTTATAATCAAGACAGACCCAGTGGCAAACCCAAACATCAACATATCAGAGGTCATAGGAATTAACAGGAGCCTCTTCCATAAGCCAAAAGTCACAGAAATGGATATGAGTATCTCATTTGTAATCCTACCACTAACTCCTAATGCTCAGCTAGCTTAGGAAACTTAGGCAAGCTTCTTTTAGAAATCTCCAAACAAAAATGACCAATATCCAGTTTCCAGATATATTTCAAGACAGACCTCTTAACACATATCTGTAGATTGGAACAAGAGAGGCTGTACATTATTTCTAAGCCTCTCAAACATGCTCTAAAAATGTTTTCTTGAAGAAGCCCATGATGAGACCACAATATAGTGGGAGAGTTTAGTACAACTACATTTTTCTAGAAATACAGAACAAATAGGAAAACATAACTAGGAATACATGAGATTTGAGTAAAATGACAGCTTCAATATCATGGACTTAAAGATATTTACCAATAAAAATAGAATATATTTATTTTATTTTTTCGTTATGGAGAATTTCCAAACATGCACAAAAATATAGAGAGCAATATAGTGAAATTCAATGTGTCCATTAAGCAGCTTTGACAGTTATTAATCTCATGCCAGCCTAGCCTAGTTTTCTCTAATTCTCACCAACAACTTCTCCTATTCTCTTTACTTTCTCTTCTTCTTCTTTTTTTTTATTTTATGGAATCATAGAATATATACTTTTTAAATGTATGTGATAGATTTATTGCAAAATATGGCTATAATTCTTTACACACCTATCCATACCCTCGTCATTTTCCATGTTACTGTTCAATGCCCTCCCAATATCAGCAGCACAGACACAGACATACAACTTATTTGAGCCAAAGGTATCTTAGCAGAAATAACAGGGAGTTGTGTTTCTGCCTCCTCTTTTGTTTCTGCCATCCACATGAGAAAATGCCTCAGCTAGCTGACTGGAGGTTGAAAGTTTCAGTCATCCTAGCTGAGGCTAGCCTAAATTAGCCAACAGCCAGCCAACTTCTAGATCATCAAATAAGACTAGCCAAAATCAGCAAAACTTTCTAGCCAACCATCCCTGGACTGTATGCAATAAGTGCTATTATTATATGCAACTGAAAGTTAATTGTTGTTTCACAGAATTATTTTGACAATAGATACCTGACACAGAATCTATGGATTATTTGTAAATATTATGTATTTCTTGTCAAAATGCAAAAAAAAGCACATGAAAAACAACACCCAACGCCATCTCCATACATACACATAGAAATTAAATAGATAAATAGATGATTGATATAAAATAGATAGATAGATAACATTTGTAATCAATCAAAACAAATACCAGCTAATCAATTATTCATTAATATCAAAAGTGAAAATGGAGAGACCAAAATAAGGGATGATAGTGCCAGCTTTTGAGCTTTGAGTTGGACAGAGGTGCTGGTGGCCTGAGTTCAGCTCCTGCAAGGAAATCTGACCTGCACACACTCACAGACCAGAGCCAGGGACATTGTGTGAGTCGGGAGTTTGGTGCAGGGTTCTGGGAGTATGAACATTGGCTGAGAAAAGTAGCTGCTAACACTCATATATTTATGGTCAATTGCCTCCAATACAAGTACTAGGACAGTTCAATATGTGAAAAGAAACTCTTTTCAACAATGATAATGGGACAATTGAATAGTCCCACAAACAAGAATGAAGGGATTCTTACCTCACATCATTTGTAAGAACTTACTCAAAATGGATAAAATATCTAAATGTAAGATAAAACTATATGACTTTAGAAGAAAATATTGGGGTAAATCTTCATAACTTTGTTTACTAGATACGACAGAAAAAACATAAGCAATCAAAAATAAACTAGATAAATTAGACTTCATCAAAATAAAAATTTTTATGCTTCAAAAGATATCATCAAGAAAGTGAAAAGGCAGAAAATACTTTCAAATCATATATCTGATAAGGTCTAGTATCTAGAGTAAAGAATAAGAAGTATTACAACTCAACAATAAAAGAGAAGCTAATTTAAAAATGAGCAAAGGACTTCAAAAGACATTTCTTCAAAGAAGATATACAAATGGTTATAAGTACATAAAAAGATACTCAATATCATAATCATCAGAAAAATGTAAAAAAAAACAAAAACCTCACAATGTGTGATACATCTTCACACTCACTAGGATCACTATAATTAAAAAGACAGATGATAACAAGTATTATCTAGGATGTGAAGAAATTTGAACCCTCATGCATTACCGGTGGGACTGTAAAATAGTACAGCCACTTTGGAAAAGTTTGGCATTTTCTCAAAAAGTTAAATGTAAAATTACCATATGACCAAGCAATCCTATTCTTAGGTACATATCAAGAGAATTAGAAACATGTGTTTACAAAAAAAATTGTACACAAATGTTCATAGTGGCATATTCATAATAGCCAAAAAGTATAATTAACTCCAATGTCCAGAAACTGATTAATGGATAAACAAAATGTGGTATATCTATACAATAGAATATTATTCAGCCATAAAAATAATAAAGTACTCATTTATGTTAGAACATTAATGAATCTTGAAAATATTATGCTAAGTAAAAGAAGTCAGACCAAAAAAAAAAGGCCACATATTTTATATGAATTGTCCAGAATGGGCAAATTCATAGAAATAGAAAGTAAATTAGTGGTTTCTAGAGGTTGAGGGAATGAGGAATAGGGATTAACTGCTAATGGATATATGGTTTCTTTTGGGAGTGATGAAATGTCCTGGAATTACGGTGGTGATGGTTGCACGACCGTGGAAATACACTAACAACCACTGAATTGTAGGCTTTAATAGAATGTGTTTTATGATATAGTATTATATTTCAAGAACAATAATAATAAAGATACATAGAAGATAGATTGAATAGATTTACCAACATCTAATAGGCCTTCCCGAAGGAGAGTGTAGAGGATAAAGGAGAGTGTCAATATTCAAAAAGGTGAGAACTTTCCAGATTGAAAGACTACATGAGACCTCAAATTAAAATAACATGTTAAGTGTGGAACAAGATTAATAAAATAAATCCACATATAAACGTACCTTTGTGAGACTGCAAAATATTCCTTACGTTATTTTATTATTCTTATTTTACCTTTAAAAAGAATAAGGAACACACACAGCAGCCTCTCAACAGCTCCAATAGCTTATTAGAAAATAATGGAGCATTATTAATATATTATTTAGGGGAAATTACTTTTAATTAGAACTCTATAGGCAGCTAAGCAATGACTCAAGAATAAGATTCCAAAAATAGCATATGTATATTTCAAAGAAAAATTAATAAATTCTCAAGTTAAATTTTACATAAGACGCAGCACTTGATCTTGTTGCAGTAAATTATACATTCACAAAAAAACAAAAATTTTTCAAGGTAAGTCGTTAAAATTGATTTTAAAACCATTCTTCTAATTAAAGAGGAAATCAGAACTGAAATTAAACATTATTTAAAATGAATGAGAAGTATAGAATAGTACTTTTACTTATGTTATTCTATTCCTTCTAAATATTTTCCATATAACTCAAAATAATTATATCTACCTTTGATTAAATCTGTCATTTCTATATTTTTTCTACTTATTTCTATTTTTATTCTCTATTTCTATCCCTTCTCTGTTTTTTTCATATTTTTCATTTTTTAGGTATCAATTTTCCATTTTATACTTCAATTTCTATCCTATCACCTATCCCTGTTCCTATTCTGTATCTCTACTTGCGTTCTATATCATTTTTATTTCTTTATGTATTAGCTTTACACACCATACATTGATGCTCAGATATAAATAAAGAGAATTTTGTTTATTTATAATACCTTGTTCTCCTGTGTATCCCATTCTTCTCCAGTATGTGATATTCTTGTTGTTGTGATTCAGTTCCTCTTTTAATTTTTTGAAATATTTTTCTTTCCCCTTCCCTCCCTGCATTGTCCTACTGAGGTTCTCTCGTGCCTCTAGTATCTCGGTCCATTCCCAGGCTTGTCATATCTCCACTCTTGCCCCAGTCAGGGTTCCAAGTTTATTCCATTCTAGTTACCTGCTTCTCCCACCTGCTAAGAGATCTCTTAGCACATTCCTATGCTGGAAGCTCAGGCTGCTGCTGCTTTTCTGGACTGGATGCTCAAAGTCCCACTTGAGCTGCCCTTGCCCTGTGGCTGTCATCACCACGGCCCTTGTGGAGCTACCAGTGCTTGCTCCCACTGCTGTTCCCTCTCTGAGCACCCGTCCCCCAGAGGGAGCCCTTAAATGGTTGTATTTTATTTTCCTCAATACTCTTCCTCAAAACCCTGTGTACCTTTTGAGAGTGGCTACATCAGGGCTGGTTACCATGATGGTTCTCAGACCCCGTTAATGAGTCTAGCTAATTTTGTCACAATTAGGGAGAAATATTATCTTTACTGCAAGGCTGTTAGAATCTTACCTGTAGACGAATCTTACCTGTAGAATCTTAGTCCTGTAGAAGGTGGCATCTGATTCTTTTTTAAAAAGTAAATGGTCATAAAGTAGTTGATGTGATAAATTAACATTTAATTCTGGAAATTCATCAAGTTTTATACTTATAATATATGCATATATATGTATATATATATTATATTTTAGGAAAATAATACTTGTTTTAATAAGTAGTTTTAAAGTGTATTATAATTCTTAGAGTTTAAAAAATAATAAGAATCGAAAGCTTGAAAAAAAACCTAAATGAGAAAGTTAACATATCCATAGATAAAAAAAAAAATGTTGATAGAATTTCTGCTTGGAGTGGGGGATATTAGTTCTATGTGATTATTTTTCTTTCTAACTTTCTGAATTTTTTGTAATGAGAACACATTGCTTTATGTTTATGAATTTCCTCTCTGAATTGAGTTTTGAGGCAGAATACTTAGATGTAATAATATGGAAAGAGAGATCAAAAAGATATTTACTTATACCTATGTTTTCTCTTGTCCATATTATTATATTTTTCCTTCTTCATCTGTATCTTCATCACTGTCTTCACAACCCCTTATTTCACTATTTTACTGAAATGAACTCTTTAACCCTATCTCTTGTGCTATTTCAAAAATTCCTGAGTTTAGTCACTCAATAAACCTTCAAAATAAAAGATATCTAAAAATGTGTTTTAAATTTTTTTTCATAACAGCTAAATGAAGCTTTTAAATAAAAGATGTCTTCAGGTTCATCATGATAATGAATTGGGACCATTTAAACAGGGGAAAATCTCTAAACATTTTTCTTTTCGATTCAGCCTCAATATTTTGTTTTTATCAGATATCAATTTTGAGATAAACCTTTTAGAAGTTGGTCCATTGCTTACAACAAACCCAGAACAGTTTTAAACAATTCCCCTTTATCTGATGGAGTGAGGATTGTTAGAGATGAGCCCCAGCTGGGGCTCAAATTAGAGTAATTAAGAAGCAAAAAGCCAAAGTACTTTCCTGTAATTTGTTTATTTTATTAGAAGATTAAACAGTATTACTGCTGCAGAATTTGTCATACTCATAGAAACAGAAAGAGAGTGCATTGTTTAAGTGCTATGTGTAACAGGTATAAAAGTTAGAGCTTCACAAAACAAGACTAGGTCATGAGACTGTAAGAGATATGCTAAAAAGACATGTAAGTTTACTTTTGTGATAAGAATGAAGCCATTACCAAATTAGGAAATGGCTCATTAAAACTATCACAAACATTTCTCTGTAGTCAAGAGAAATAGAGACCTGAAATTTAGAATCTATATCAACTTATCTCGATGTTTTTGAGACATTCTTATAAGCTTTACTATACTTGAGAAAAAAGAGAACTTTTATCCGATAACATGAGCTAAAATGTTCTAAGCACTTAATATAGTTTTATTCTGGAGACACCAAGCCATGCTTATGAAAATCAATTAACTTTTAAATATATAAAAATGAAATCCCACAACACTCAATACTGCTTACATCAATATCTCCTGACTGAATATGCAGGCAACATTATATAAAGAAACATTTAGGTACTAAAATTTATCAAGTGAACCTCTAGGTTCATTTCAAATGCTTTTCACCAATGCTGTCAATTGTTAATGTATTGTGAGCTCCTTAATGACAGAAATTCTCTCTATCCTTCCAGCATTTCTCATAACTTCCACAGTACCTTATTAAGGGAAGAAATGTTGTAAAAAAAAAAAATCTACTAAATAACTTTTAAATGAAATTTTTTTGGTAACAACAGTGAGTGTAATTGATGACACTACTTTTATTAGCTTCTGCTTTGTTAATATGGTACTGTATGGTTAAGTAAAACCAATTTGTCGTAGCAATGCAGAGATTGACAATCATTTGAAGGAGAAATTGATTCTAAAATAGATAGTGGCTGGGAAAACAGCTCATATTATTCATTTGCATGGAAAAACACACATTTTTAAATAAAATACTAAGATAATTGAACCATATTCTAAAAATCACAAGCACCTTGACATTTATTAACTCATGGAATCATACATCCTCAAGAGATTAAATATCATTACTCTTTTTGTTAAGTTGCCTATCTTAGATCACACATGCTTGACAGCAAAGTAACACCTATGATGGAAATGATCATATCATTAGAGAATTATCCATTTCCCCTTTTCTATCCCCACTACCATTCCCGGAAGGCAACATCACCATTTCTAATTCCGATCCTTCTAAACTGTCTAATATGCTTGTGCCACTATTTCTTCATGTTATCAGTTAATTCTTTGATGTAAATAGTGAGAATTTGGCTCACATATAATGCCTCCCAACTCCCCTTCTCCTCCTACTGTTTGAAATGTATATGGTTATTACTGCAACTGATACTATTGTTATGCTTATCTAGTTCCTCTTTTGGAGGAAACTCTAGAGTAACAGGAGAGAAAAAGGGCATAGTATAAGTAGATAAAGGAAAATTAGCTATTGGTAGATAAAGGAAAATTAGCTATTTAATGTCAGAAAGGTAATGGAATTCTTATCCTAAAGTTTTCTTGTCTTTAAATTAGGTGATGAAATCAAGAGGTGTGGGTGTGGTTAAACCCTTGAAGAGAGCTCAACAAACTCTCAAGTTATTAAGCTCCTGTTCAGGGTATTGCAATAGTTATTCCTAGCCTTAATTGGGGATTTAGGGAAGACTGGATGGAGGAAGTTTTGAGATGGCACTTGAAAAAATGAGGGTGACTTAGATAGGCAGAAGTAGAAAAGGAGGAATATTCCAAGAAAAAGATCTTAAACAAGGGCTTAAAATGTAGGCAAGGTGAGGGTGAAGAGGCTCTAGATTGCAGATGGTAGATATGACTGGAAGGGTGGTCAGGAGTAAGGCTAGGGAAACTCTTTCATTGTGTGCTCTGCATCTATAATTTTATACATTTATGAGGTGATGCCTCTGAAGAATGATAAGCAGGAGAGACAGGTTCACTTTTTATGTTTTACTTAGTTCACTCTGGCAAGAATAAATGTAACAAAAAAAGGAAATGGAGTCACAGAGATCAGTTTGATGGCTTCTGTTATGCTACCGGTGAGAAATGGTTGTGCTTATCTAGTTCCTAAAAATGATAGTATTTGAAGAAGTATGATAGTATTGAAGAAGAAATAATCATGACTAGGGCATTAATTGACTTTATGGGATGAGATGGAACTGATTTGTTGGGAAATAAGAAGATTTATGATTAACTCCTTTGTTTCTGGTTTATGAGGTCAGATAGTGATATCTTTAACTGAGAGAAGAATTACAGAAAGAAAAGCAGGCTAGAAGGCATTGGGGGAGGGAGGCAGAGAAGTTGAAGAATATGTTGAACATTCAAGACAAAATGTCAAGAAATTTTTAGCATATGCAAATTTCAAGCTCAAAAGAGGAGTCACCTATAATTTTGAGATGGTGTTTGAATCATGAGGATAAGTTCCACTAGGAAAAGAGGTGTAAGGCCAGAATTTTGAAGAGCATCAACTGTTAATGGTTGGAGAGCAGATGATAAGCCCACAGTATAGGTCTTAGAAAAAAATCCAAGTGATACAAATGCCAGAGAGATCATGAAATTGAAGAATTCCAAAGATGGAATGGTCAGTAATGTCAAGTATTGCAGAAGGATGAAAGAGACCATAAGGAGGCTGGTGGAAACCTTTATCATGGTGGATTCAGTAGCATTAAAGAAGCAAAGCCAAGTCAGACCTTAGTGTGGGGAGGAGGAGTGAAGCGTGCCCACAATGTAAGGAAGAAGTATAATTGAGTCTCCTTGGCAAGTGGCTTAGCTGGGAAGGAAAAGAAAATGATGGCCAGTGTGGCCAGATCAATGGAGCACTTAGTGTTCAGGGAAAAGTAAATATAGGCATGTTCTTTTACTTAGAGTCAGGTAGATGTCTAATATTTCTCTACTTTGATTGACAGTGGAGTATTAGGTGAGGTCACCTGCTGGGAATAGAGGATTTGAAAGAAGTAGCAAAAATTTGGAATATACTCATAGGAAACAGAGAGAATCTAACAGTTCAGAGTGGTCTGGAGGAAAAAATAGAAATTTAACCTTTGTTTCTCTTTCTTATTTCTCCCTCCCATATCAGCCTTACCAATTCCAACATTTCCAATTATCCACTTTCTAACTAAATGAATGAAAATAGTGATGATATTATCACTGCCAAAACAACAAAGAAGACACTGCATACCTTTTATATCACCAGATATATGTGGAAACAACCCAGGATTTGAATGATCTAGCTACAATGTGCAAATCTGTGCAAGTTATTTAACAATACACCTCTATTTTCCCATCTGAAAAACAGAAATAATATTACTTACCTCATAAAACTGTATGAATTAATACATATAATATATGGAAAGGCTAGAACACTGCTTGGTCTATAGTAGAATATCCATAAATTTAAATTCCTTTCATAAAGAGGAAAAAATAATGGTCCACGTGTTCAAATGAATGGAAGAAAAGGGAATCATATTCAATGACAAAATAACAGGAAATAGGGCAGAGGAATGAGAAAGGGTCTTGCTAGGTATATTCTCATTGCAATGAAAAATGCACGAGAAACCAAGAAACAGATGGAGATGGATGTTTTAAAGAAAGATGCTCATAGTGCAAAAGTGTGGAGGAAGCCAAAGGAATTACTTGAGCACCATTAATCATAATTCTCGATGTCAATCCCTCAGGAGGAAAGAAACAGGCAGAAAAAGCATGTGTAGTCCTGTATATCATTCAAAAAAGCAGCTGCTACTCAAATCTGGAAAGTCAAGACTCTTTAAAAAAAAAAATTGGAGCCAAACAAGATCCCAGAAATAGCATACTTGTAGAAAACCGCTCACTACTTCTGGGAAAATAGATTTAGGGTCGAATTGAGGATAACATTGCAAAACATGGACTTGAGAAAAAGGAAACAGAACTTGATTGAGTTTATCTGAAGATTCCTGTCATTGATAAATTGAGTAAATAATTATTGAATACCAAGTGTGTGCCAAGCACTGTGTCCTCTGTAGGAAAACAATTTCTTCTTTAGGTTATTAAGGTTCATCAAAAGAGTTGTTGGCTTTTTGAGTATGGAGACCACACAATTTTTAAAGCAGAGTAACTCAGTATAATGTAAAATAATATGAACTGGAAATCTCGGAGAGGTATAAAAATAATTTTATCTCTGCCACCGATTAGCTGTACCACCTTAATTAAGACTCTATGTCTCTATACCTTTGAACCAGAACCTCCTCCTGTATCATAAATGAAGAACATTGGCTATTAACATCTGTGACATCTGTTGCAGATATATAAACAAGCTTCTCTTTGGCCAACATTATTAATAACTTATAAGATCCTTTCTAAATGAGATTTATTATGAAGAGAGTAAAATAACTCTTAAAGGAAGGGAAAATTTTGGTCATTAACTAAACATCATAGTTTCTTGAGTATACTAATTATGAATGCTCATCTCTTCCTCACATCATCTAACATAGCACTATTGACATAATAAATACTCATTAATTATCTGATGAATAATTAATCATGATTGTCATTTAAGAGAAAGGAAGTTTCTTAGAGACCAAAATTTGACCAGCCTTACACATTATTTAGTATCATCTCCCCTAATGAAATTTTTATTAGGTTATCAGAATGAAAATCACATTCTCAATCTTGTTTGAGAATCTTGGTTCTAATCATGCTTTAAAGAGAATATGGAAATAGATGAATAAAGTTTGCTGATAGTTATGATTTATTATTCTAGATAGTGAATGAAAAGAAGCAGTAGAGGTAGTCCAGATGATTTAGACACATTAGGGCTGGAAAATGCATTGACCCCTAAGTCTGACTTGCTGGAACATAATGTCCCATTAGACATTTAAATAGTAAGGAGATAGTGAGACCATGGGGATGACCTACAGAGACTGAGGATATTAGTAGCAGAAGGAGTGAACAAGGTAAGTATATAGAAGAGAAGGAAGAACAATCAAAGGAAGGATTTGTCAGTATAAAACCAAAAGAAAGAGAAAAACCAGAAATACTCTCTTTGATCTATTGGATAGACTATCTTGGCTAATAAAATACTCTCTGGCATCTCTTAAGGGATTAGAACTCTTCAAGTAATGTAGTTCTTTCTTTGATGACAATTCACAGAAAAGAGAGATGAGGAATGTTAAAGCTGGCAGTGCCCTCACTGCCAGTACAGGTAGGATTATTGGAGAACAATAGCACAAGGTAGTCTAGTAAGAATGAAACTAAAGATAAAATATGGATTTTTATAAGGTATACATTGTTAAGAGCCTGCCTGTTTTTTTGCATGTATTTCCTGCTAATCAAATATATCAACTCTCTCAGTACTTCTGTTTATTAATAAAGACCACCGTGGGAGCTGGGAGAAAGCAGCGAAGGGCAAAATAAGTGTAAATTAGTAGCTGATAGATGGTCACAGGGATGGGAAGCACAGCATAAGGAATGCAGTCAGCAGTAAAGTAATGGCTACATGTAGAGCCAGAGAGAAGATAGAGTAATTAGGGGGATTGTTTTATAAACTATATAAATGTCTAACCAATGTACTATATACTTGAAACTAATAATAAAATGCTAAAAATAAATAATAAATACATACATACATATATACAAACATACATACATACATACATACATACATACATACATACATACTACTGATCCTCTGATGCTTGGATTTGGCCAATGGCCATATTGGTGCCTTTCATACAGAGACTCAAAAGAGAGAGTTCCACCCAGTTATCTCCCTGAGAGAATGTGTTGGGCTGGCTGGAGCCCTTGACCAAAGGTCACTGCTTCTCTCCAGGCAGACCTTTCTCCACAGCTCTGTGCTTCTGAGAACTAGGAGTATTAGCAGCCTGGTTATTAGAAGTTCTAAGATACTGTACTACTCCTTGTCATTATCCTCAGTCCTTTCAAATAGACCCTTTATTAAACTCTGGTTTGGTTATCTATCACAGCTTAACAATTCATCCTAAAACGAAGTAGCTTAAAGTAACAATCATGTATTAGCTCTCACAGCATCTATTGGTCAAGAATTTGGAGAAAGCTTAGAAAGGCAGTTCTTGCTTAGGGCCTCTCATGTGGTCGCAGTTATATGTTGGTTGGGGCTTCAGTCATTTAGGACTAGATGATGCACTTTCATGGTGGGCAAGTTGGTGCTCGCTATTAATTGAGAGCCTCATGTAATCCTTATATGGGTCTCTGTTGGGCTTTATGAGTATGGCATCTTGGTTTTTCCACCAGTGTGTGTGTGTGTGTGTGTGTGTGTGTGTGTGTGTATCTGACAGAGAGAATGAGAGAAAGAGGGAGAGAGAGATCTATATTGCCTTTTATGGTCACATCTCTGAATCTACAGAGCATTATTTCAGCATTCTGTTGATCAAGACAGTTAAAATTTAAGGACCACCCAGGATCAAGGCAAGGAAATTTAAGGTCTACCCTACTTCTTAATAGAGAAATGCCAACTTAACATTGTAAAGGGGAGTCTGCAGAATGGGACATGTATGTATGGATGTATACACACACACATCCATTTTTGCTAAATACAATCTGCCAACTTTTCTAATTATCTTAATTTGATCCTGTCATCTCTTTTCTCTTGGTATTGTGACAGATACAGTCAGGAAGATTCTAGGTACCTCTAGATATGAGATTATAGGAATCTTCTGAAGAACCAATTAATTACCTAAATACCAGCAAAGATGAAATGGTCAGTTGATACAGGTAAAAACACACTAAGTGGAGACCAGGAAATAGAAAAATTTTCTGGGTAAAGCAGAGAATCGAGTAGATGATTACATTCACCACATAGGTAGAAAATAACTATGAACAGATTTGACCCAGAGTGTATTGTAACCAAATAGTATCAACTTTGAGAGGTTTAAGAAACCAGGTGGAACCAGGATTAGAATGTGGGCCTCACACAGCAGAATCCAGTTCTGCAGATAAGGCCACCTCGCTAAGCATTGTCTGCCTGTTTATGGTATCTTGTGCACAAATGTTTTGAGCAAGGCTTATCTTTGGCATGTGTTAAAACTGGCAAGAGGCCTAACCAATAATCACTACCAAATCTATTTCTTTCTGTTGACTAGATGTCATACATTCAACAAAGTGGATGTTTTAAAATGTCTCTTTTTGTGTATTTGTTATTTTCTATTAGAATGCCAGTGTCAACTACTACATTTCAAATAAGCACAAACATATTGAAGGGATCCCACTGTGTTAAATGCAACATAAAGTAGCATTCGACTACTTAAATATCACAGAGAACATGATGCCTCAGAAGGAAAAAAAGTATATTAAGGCATAAGAACTGAGTGCCATCCTGAGACAGAAAGAAATGCATCAGAAAGAAAAAAATAAAGGTCAGAATTACACAGAATGAAAAGTGGCCTTTCCATGGAGACTCCTGAATCTAACTTATCTTGTTTCACTAAGACAGGAAATGCACTACAATGTTCAGGATGGAGGGAAATGACAATTTAATGATTATGGAACATCTTTCGCTTTCCATGGTAATTGAACAATTTCAACATCAAAGGCAAAACTGGTAGCTTTTTGGAAAATGGAATGTCTTTTGCTTTCCTTTTCACTCTTTACTACATCAATGTTAGCATCTTCCTTGGCTTTATTTTTTTCCGTTTTCACTTAACATTGATACAAAACAGATCTGACTTTAAGTGTATTATGCAAAGTAATAATTTATGTTGGAAACTTTAAAGGGAAGGGACAGAACCACTTTTGTGTCTGTTACATTTTAATGACTTGAAATATATCCAACAAAGTTCAGACCTTCATTCTTATAGGTGAGGGTAACTTGACATAATAGATAGTCTATTCCACCAACCACTTCATTAAAGGGAATATAAAAACTGTCATCTCTAAGACATGCCATTCTTCCAACTCCCTGATTCTTCCATCTATAACGCTAACAGCATTATCAAATTTTAGAGCTGCTTTTTTTTATCAGTAGTTCTTCATATTTATCCCAAAACATCATTTCCTAATTTTAGGGGAAAAGGGATGGGACACCTAATACTGAACTCAGGGAAGCAATTGATTGAAGACAACTATAAATTTCCAATATCTTTGCTTTTCTACTATTGAATTTTAAAATCTTACTTAAAAAAATAAAATTTTAAATTTTAAATTTTAAATTGAATTGAATTTTAGGGGCAATAAGAATTTCTCTAGATTAAAAGTTTGGCTATAACTTGCTACTATTGATCCTGACAAGAAAAGCATACACAGCAAACGGGTATTGATTAAGTAATGAAAATTAACAGGTAACATTTGAGGGAGAGGATACTGTTGGTTTTTGTTGTTTTACCATAATTAACCTCAAACCCACACTGATTTTACAAATACTTGCTTTGTACACAATGAAATTTTGCCTAAGAATGAAACCAAAGTGCAGTGAATATTGTAGAACTTATGAGAGAAGCATGGAGGTTGCAGATGTTCAAGTCCAGGGTTTGAGATCTCACCTCCTCCCAATCTCAACTCCATTTCCTTTTGTTAGGTCCCCAAAAAAGTAACTATCAAAAAATTAGAAGGAGAGAAGATGAATGTTTCCCAGATTCCAAGAAAAAGATGGCTGACCTTCTCTCCCTTCTTTTGTTCCTAGGTAATTTGAATTGGGTAATTCTCTCACTTGTAAGTGAGAGAAGAGAGCTGCTTGTATTGCTTATTTTCTTTTTTAACTCCAAAAAGGGCCATTTGATGTTGAGGCCATTTAAAATATCATAATTTGGCATTTTCTTTTGAGACTAGAGTGTCTCAGGTTTAGGAAGACCTTTTGACTCATTCTCTAAGGGCAGCAAGAAAGAAAACGGGGAGCTGACTGCTTAACTGGTTCTCTAGGATTTTAGAGAGAAAAAAAGTAATGAATACTAAGAATTTCCTTGACACCATCCAAGACAGCTTGCCAGAGTAGAAAACAAGATAGAAATTTAAATATGGTGTATCAATCAGCTTTTGGTGTGTCAGTGCTACCAAACAACTCAAAAACTTCAGTGGATTATAACAACGGATACTTAATTAATGCTCGTAGATCTTCAGGTTAGCTGAGATTCAAAAGTTAGCTCGGCTTCTCTGGGTCAGGTTTGGAGTCAGGTTCAGGTTTTTTTCCGCAAGTCCTCCTTCCAGGATCCAAGCAGAAGGAACAATGACTACCTGAAGCAAGATCTTTTCATGGCAGAGACCAGAGCTCCAAGAGGCCTGATGGACTTTTCACAAGCCTCTTAAAGTCGTAGTTTGGAACAACACGCTATCACTTATGCTCATATCCCATTAGCCAATCTAAGTCAAGTGACCAAAAACAAACTCAATAAGGAAAGAAAACTGTCTAAAAGGAATCCATGAGAAAGGCTAGAGAGAAGGAAGAAATATGAGCAAATAATACACTCTATTGTACCTGGGGTTTGGGCTCCATGTCTCCTTATTGTGGCATAGATGGGTTCCAGAGGATCATAAAAACTTGCAGGAATTGTTCATGCAATCTGTGTATGCATATATTTTTCTTATTCTCTCGGGCAACTTTAACCCCTCTTCCTCAGAAGAGATCATAAACCTCTGATTTAGATACAACTTGCTTTAGACTGAATGCTGAAAAATCATTCCTCTCACTCCTCCACTCCTTCTTCCCCTACCTCTTGCCAAGATATCAGGTCCTAATCCTTTGTACCTATAAATAGTATTTGGAAAAAGGGTCCTCGCAGATGTAATTAAGAATTTTGAGATGGGGAGAGTAGCTTGGATTATCTAGATGGGTTCTAATGTAATCACAAGTATTCTTATAGGAGAGAGACAAAGGTAGCATTAATATCCACACAGTGGAGGTAACGATGTGACGATGGAGGCAGAGATTGAAGTGATGTGGCCACGAGCCAAAAACTGGCAGCAGCCAACAGAAGCTACAGGAAGAAGGGAACAGACTCTCCTCTAGAGCCTCTAGAGGGAATACAGCCCTATTGACACCTTGATTTTGGCCAAAGGAAGCTGATTTCAGATTTCTGGTCTCCAGAACTGTGAGAGAATAACTTTCTGTTGTTTTAAGCCACCAAGTTTGGTGGTAATTTGTTACAGCCACCATAGGAAACTAATGCAATGCTTTTCTTCAATTTTTGCTCTCCTTAAAGAGATTTTAATGTTGAAATATGAAGTATTCAGGTAGATTAAATTTTCAATAAAGGGGAAAAACAGAAATAATGGCCTAAAGTTTCTGGTCTGATCACAGGCCAAAACTTAATGAGCTGTAAAAACTTGTAATCTCTGTTTATTTCATAGTGGGAGATTTTCTACATTCCTACATTATATTCTAAAGAGATTTGTCCCCTTGTTTTAATTATCAGTAAGGAAAAAAAAAAGGCAAGAAATATCACACTGCCTGACTTCAAATTATACTACAAAGAAACAATAATCAAAACAGCATGGTATTGGCAGAAAAATAGATACACAGACCAATGGAACAGAAATAAACCCACATGTATATAGGCAAATAATTTTCAACAAGGAGCCAAAAATATACAATGGAGAAAAGAAAGCCCCTTCAATAAATGGTGCAGGAAAATTAGAAAGCCACATGTAAAAGAGTGAAACTAAACTGCTATCTTTCACCATATACTAACATTAACGCAAAATGGATCAAAGATCTAAATATAAGACATGAAACAATAAATTGCATAGAAGAAAAGAAAACATACGTACTAAACTCATAAACCTACCTTGGTTTTAGAGAGAATTTTATGAATTTGACCTCAAAGGCAAGGGAAGTAAAAATAAAAATAAATGAATGGGACTATAGCAAACTAAAAAGCTACTGCACAGCACAAGAAACCATCGACAAAACAAAGAAACAACCTTCTGAATGGGAGAAGACATTTGCAAACAATGCCTGTGACAGAGGCTGATATCCAAAAGATATAAAAAACTCATACAACACAACAACAAAAACAATCCAATTAAAAAATAGGCAGAGGACCTGAACAGATACTTCTCCCAAGAAAAATACAAATGCCCAATAGACATGAAAAGATGCTTAACTTCACTAGCTATTAGGGAAATGCAAATCAAAACCAAAATGAGATATCAGCTCATACCCGTAAGAATGTCTGTTATTAACAAGACAAATAATAGCAAGTGTTGCAGAGGTTGTGGAGAAAAAGGAACCCTCCTACACTGCTAGTGGGAATATAAACTGATACAGCCACTATGGAAAACAGTATAGAGGTTCCTCAAAAAATTAAGAATAGAATTACCATGTGACCCAGCAATCCTCCTTTTGGGTATCTACCTCCAAAAAACTGAAAACATTTATCTGTAAAGATTTATGCACTCCGATATTCATTGCAGCGTTATTTATAGTGGCCGAGACATTGAAACAAGTAAAGTGTCCTCTGATAGATGGTTGGATAAAGAAGATGTGGTACATATATAAAACGGAATACTACTTAGCCATAAGAAAAGGTGAAATATTGCCATTTGCAACAACATGGTTGGATCTCGAGAATAGCATGTTAAGCAAAATAAGTCAAATGGACAAAGTCAAGAACCATATGATTTCACTCATATGTGGGATATAAAACTGAAAGCAACAAACAAGCAAATAAGACAAATAAAAACTTATAGACACAGACAACAGTAAGGTGGTTACAAGAGGGAAATAGGAGAGGAGGTAGATAAGGTGAAAGGGGAAAAATATATGGTGAAAAAATGAGATTCGACTTTGGGTGGTTAACACACAATGCAGTATAAGGATGGTGTATTATTGAATTGTACATTTGAAACCTATATAATTTTATTAACCAATGTCACCCTAATAAATTTAATTAAAAAAGGAAACCCAAAGGGGGATATGAGAGTTAAAATATATCTGATCATTCCACAATGAGATGCTACTTAAGACTACTAGAATGACTAAAATTAAAAAGACTGATGACATAAAGTATCGACAAGCATGTGGAACAACTCAAGCCCTCATAGATTGTCTATGAAAAACCATTTTGGAAAACAATTTGGCAGTTGCTTACAAAGTTAAACATGACTAAGCAATTCCATTCCCTAGGTATTTACTCAAAAGAAAATAAAGCAGATGTCCACAAAGATATTGTATGTAAATGATCGTAGAAGCTTAATTTATAATACCCCTAAACTGGAAACAACCCAAATATTTACTAACAGGGCATTAGATATATTCACATAATAGACTACGACACAGTGATGCAAAAGAGCACAATACTGATATATATATATGCAACAAAATAGGTGAATTGGCTTATTTTCCTGAAAGATTCTTAAAGCTTCCCATGGTTTCCTCTTTCAAAGAAGATATTAGGCTGGGGCGTAAGTTTGGATGTTTACAATATGTCGAATGAAAAAAAAGCCAGATGTAAAAAGGTGTATATACTATATGCTTCTAATTCATGTGAGGTTTTAGGATAGGAAAAGTTCATGTATGGTGATAGAAATCAGATCAGTGGTTGCCTAAATGGGGGTGGGGAGTGACTGCAAAGAGACAACAGGAAATTTTTTAGAGTGGTCAAAATGTTACATATCCTAATTGGTAGGACAGCTGCATACATTAGCCTAACTCATCAAACTCTGCACTTAATATATGATATTTTATTGTATGTAAATTATATTTCAATAAAGTGATTTAAAAAAATAAGTACCTTTCTGAAAAAAAACTAACACTAATATTAATCAGATGTGTTTAAAAGCAGAGCTCTCAGATTCTATCAGTTGGATTTGATTCAAAGATTCTATTTTTCATCCTAATGAAATATTCAATTGGACTGGCAGGACGAGAATAACAAATGAGCAGGCGGCATCTCTGGGTTCCAGAGCATTCCAGGTCTGAGCCGGCTCCGGGATTGGCCCCTGGAAAGACAGCTGGATGTGTGGGTGAAGCAAGAAGTGATGGAGGCAGGCAGGGACCTGAGGCTCTAGCTCCAGACCTCATCACCCAGCCTTGGCCAGGAATGCTGTCATTATGCCACTTTCTCTGGTGTGGAATGCCTTTGAAGACTCCAGAAGGGAGTGAAGCTTTCAAGTTCCAAAGAGAAAAACAGTTTTAATATAGAGCCAGTGCTTGCTCGCTAATATATAATTGTATTACCTTCTTTTCCTGAAGGATTTGCAAGGTCTCTCATGGTTTCCTCTTTCAAAGAAAATGTTCATCTGAGGCATAAGTTTGGATGCTTACATTTGTTATTACACTATTTCGGATATAATTAAATGCCTTCATCTTAATCCTGAAATACTTCAGAAATTGTTTTATAACCAGTTAGAGGTGTCTATGCTAGACCATTATTCCTTTAAAAAGCTCATTGGATTTCTAAATTTTCAATTCATTTGATTATATTTTGGGTACTTTCCACTATTCTTTTCATCTAATGCTCTTTTGCGGGGGCGGGGGGTGTTAAATTTCTACTCTGTGCTTGCTTGAAGGATAAAAGAAATTCTGAAAGTTACCAGTCAATGATATAACCTACTTGAGAAACAGGCTTTGCATTTCAAAGTCTCTTGCATATTTTTCAGGTATACACATAAACTATTGTACATCGACTAGAACCATGATAGTCACATGGGCTGATCATCCAATAATTAAAAGGGCAGTTGTCAAAGCTTTCCATAAATTTGACATGGAAAGTAACCCACTGTGATTTGATGCTCCAGGATTTCTCCTCTCCAATCACACTAAGTGACACATCAATTTTATGTTTTAGTAAGTTAGCCCTCCAACCCTTTATTTATCCCATAGCAGACATGCTGTGGAACAGCTATCATGACTTGTTGACATAGCAGTGGTAAGACTGCCTTCTTCTGAATTCTATTCTTTCTAGTTGTAACTCAGAGTTTTGTGTTTTATATATTCAAGAGAAGCCCATAATTAAGGATGCCCTGGGAGAAATTTCCAGAAAGAAATAGAAAAGATAGGAAACCAAAACACTGTTTTGAGGCAACCAAGCAAAAGAAAACATCAAAAAAGACAGAAACTTTACTTAGAAATCAAAAAAGAGAGCCTTGTCTAAAAGGCATTCAGTTACAAGCCTAAGAGAAGAGACTTAATAACATTTTTTTTTCATACATACAAAGAGAAGGAATAGACAGTCAATATAATTCATAGTAGTTCTCTTACTATCCTTCCCCTGGAGAAGAGGGAGCCAAGGCTTAAGGAAATTGCAGCTAATACATATCTGTGTTTATACTATATCTGTCATCTTACTCACAGTACAAATTATTGCCACTGAAAACCAAAAGTGAATGGCAAGAAAAAAAAAAGAAAAAAACAGGGATACTTCTCCCAAAGTTTATAATGTCTTAATATTTAAGACTGGTAAAGGCAATATTTTGTGAGAGATGCTGATCCCAAACTTTAGCCTATTTCAGACTTACTTGTTAAAACACAGATCGCTGAGTCCAGGCCCAGAATTTCAGATTCAGCAGGTTTGCCTCTCTAAGAAGTTCTCAAGCTGATGCTGCGTGTAAAGGTATCAGACTTTGAAAACCACTGCCGTCAAGGTTAATGATACCTCTTTCCATAACACTAACTCCTTCATCTCTACCTCTACTCTTACTTGTTTCCCATCAGAGATGACGATTGGTCCTTTTTTGTAACAATAATGAGGCGATAACAACCCAAAGTTTGAGACAGTTAATTACTGAATATAGGGATGAGGCCTCCCATTTTTGGATCTCTCCAGTTCTATAGGAAATAACCTTAACCTCTGGAGGCAGGTTGTAAATCTGTGAAGAGGAAACCTGTCAACCTCTATCAATGATGTAAATGATATAAAGCATACTTCAGAAAATGGGAGAAAAAAGCAGAAGAATTCTGAATATCGCTGAGAAAATTGTGTAAGGAGACAGATGATCTGGGAAACTTACAGATAAAATTTTGAGTGGCTCCATGCCAGAAAAAATAATCCGTAACAATTAAAAACAAGTTAAATCAAATTGCCTGGGCTTAATTGAACCCACTCTGAAAGTTTCTTTTCAATAAACATGGTGCTTTCAGCAGGTGAGAATGAAATTGTCCAGTCTCTTGAAACTAAGTTAAATCCCCACCTTTTCTGTCCTTCAAGCAAGAGGATGCAAGGCTTTCTCTGAGTGGCACTAAGGAAGAAAGATGTTGCAAAGTGAGGAGGCAATTCTAAGGGGTTCAAAATGTCACCCAATTCACACACAAGGAAATACCTATTGTAGCCAACCAGTATCAAATGTTCTTTTGTAATTGTAAGGGCTGGTTCCATGAAGGTGCTGCAAAACCAGCAGCATATAGGTGATTGCAAAACCTGGTGTTGACATCCTCCTAAGACACATGCACACACAACTCGTGAGTAATGTCAGAGAAAGCCAACTTGGGACGAATGGGAAAATGGTTTCCAAGAAAATCTAAGGAGATCTAAAACATCTATGCAGATAATTAGAACCTATCACCCAAAGACCCTGATTGCCCCTCCTCACATCTCGTTTCTCTTTCAAGACCTCCACCATTTTAATCCAATGACATTTGTGCAAAAGAGAGGAGAGAGGCCGAGAGACTAAAAGGTGGGCAGGAGGAAGGCAATGTTCAATGACCACTGGGATTAGCCTTGAGACCACATCTCACTTGAGGCCCACCCTCTCTGGATTCTGAGCACATACAGAAACAGGCAGATGAACATTAGGGGCCATAAATAAGGTAATGAAACTTTTTGAAAGAAATACAGGAGGTTGAAGGCAAGCTGCACGTCTTCAAAATGAGAGAAGCAAAAAAACAGAACTGTCTGCCAGTGCTTGCTTTCCCTGTTGGCTGTCAGAAGTTGTACCTCAGGCCTGAACTTGCCTGGACAAGGGTGGCTCTTGGTGGCTCATCCTGTGTCCAGAGGCTTTGTCTATTAGTCACAAACTTGGTCTCCCTGTGTGTCTGAGAAAGAGCCATGATTCATCTTGACAACTGTCGTATATTACCTCAAATGGGAACAAGGGGAGATGAGCAACCTGTTGCCGGAAAAGAACACAAAAGAGCTGATGCCACTTCCCGCAACACTTTCAAGTTCTGGGCTAGAAGAGTTTATGTGGAAGAATATTGGGCTAGGAGAAGCCCAGCAGAAAGTGGCTGTTTCAGCACATTTTCAAAGTCCTGCCATCCAGATATAAGAACTGACAATGTTAACTCAGAAGACTGAAATGTATTCCCATGAGTAAAAATGTTACATTCCTTCACATTATTCTTTCTTCCCTAAACAAAACTTATTTCAGGTTTCAAGCAAATTAATTTTTAGTTGCATAATTTATTCAATTCTGCATACCTGACTCTAATATTATACTTTACTACTATTCTTACAAAAAAAATATACCTATGACCCCAGAATTCTACACTTTTAGGCCTATTCCCAAGAAAAATGTGCACATGTTCAGTAGAAGATAATGTGTTAGAATGTTCATAGCAGCATTATTTCTAGTAAACCCAAAGTAGAAATTGCCCAAATGCGTAACAGTGAAGTGGATGAGTTATGTATATTCACCCAATGAACTACTACACAGCAATGAGGATGATATAAATGAATCCCACAAACACAATGTTGAGCAAAAGAAGCCAGATCCTAAAGAGATATACTGTATAATTCGTTTTACATAAAAACAAAAATAAGCAAAATAAAACTATGCTATTGGGAGTTAGGAGAACAGTTACGGTTGCTCAGGAAGGGAGCAGGAAGGAGAGCTCTGGGGAGCTGGGAAGGGGCTTTTTCTTGATCTGGATGTTGGTTACATGTGTGTTTAGTTTGTGAAATGCATTGAGCAGTCTGCTTATGACATGTTCACTTTTCTGCATATGGATCTTACTTCAATATAAAGTTAACATACAGAATAATAAACACCAAAAATCCCTACTAGGTTGTGACTATGGAGAGTTTTATGTTTTAGAATGCAAATGTGGTGAGCAATGTAAATAAGAAATATTGTAAAAATTTGTCACATAAACCAGGTTGTCCCAGTTGTCATGTCAATATAATACGGTAAGATGGCATGTAGCATAAAGGGTTAGTTCCCTGCAGTATTGTCCTTATAAGTGTCTTACACCAGTGAAGAAACATCTGATTACACAAACTTCAGGATGCATCAGAGTTCACCATCCATGAAAGAAGGAAAAGACCCTATGCTATAAGGTGCCTTTCTCCCAAGCTTTCATAGGGAAAAGAAGATATATTTCTTATTACCGCCTTTTCTTCCATCCTTAGATTCCACTCAGAGATAAAATGTAATCAGAGGAGACAGCCAATCAATAGAAAATTCATTTTACTTACATAAATAACAAATGGGTCAACTGAAAACGATAAATAATTTCCTAAGCCTTAGCCAAAGTTGATCAGAAATCTTTTCTTGAAAAGGAAAGCATTCTTTTCTTAAAAGAGCAGCATCCTCTGGATAACAATAAAACTCTTTAACTGAACCTTTGCATTAGAATATGTTTCTGAAGAAATAACTTAATTGAGTTGCTAAAAGACCTATAATTCTTCTAATAAGGAGTTCCAGAATCAGTGAATCACATGCATTACTCCATGTCCATATGAATAGAAATGCCAAAAAATAAAAACATACCCTTTTAAACATTAATATTTTCACTTTAAACATGTTAAATGAAAATACCTCTAAATTATTTTATAATCAACATTCAATTGCAAATACTACATGGACATGGAAACTAAAGCATTAAGGACTTTTTAGTTCAAAGAATGGCTATTAAAACTGGATAAAGAAGGGTGGTGGTGGAAACACCTTAAAGTTCTTTAGCCTAATAGCTTAGATCTTGAGGCAAAACAAATAAAAATCATATATATGGCACCCATGTCAGTGAGTGCTGTCTTCTGAAGTTTCCCAGTTATTGTCATAAGAAATAGCTAACTTTTTTGTTTTCTAGATGAAATGAGACCTAGTTAATAGCTAAATGACTTACCCGAAATCACTCAGTAAAGAGAGGCAGGGCAAGAACTAGAGCCAAGTCTCTCAACCTCCAAATCAGTCTCAATTCCACTATAGGACACTGTCTTGATCATGAGGTTCTGAACTATTGGCATGGACCAGTGGTCCATGGCAGGTGGTCACTCCACTTAAGGGAAAATGAACAATGAAGCTGGCAGAACTGGACAGGGATAACCATTACATTTCAAGCCAGCAAACCAACACACTTCTAAGAAACATTGACCTCTTTATTTACTGAAAATGGATATTTCAGGAACCTAGCAAAGAACTGTTTTTTTAAAAAATTAAAAGAGTTTAATATTTTTTAAAATTTCCATTTCCCAGCCTTGAGATTCTGATGTTGTATGTATATACAAGTATCTTCAAAGATAGAAAACATACACAGATATCAGTCAAATGGCATAACCCAGAGTATGTAATGATGCAATAGGACCTCTCAACTAACTGTAGTTGTGAACATGTTTCCATGCTCTCTTGTCTCCTCCTGACACATGTCCAACACATGCCCCAGCTTTTTTACTCACGGAGAAAGACCCATTAGCAAATGGCAATCAAACATGGGGGAATGACAGAAGATCCTACATTCTGGAAGATATGTTGGAGAAGTTTCATGACAAGATCAAGTGGTTTATCCCTGGCTTTCTCTCCTAGAGTTTATCAAGACTGCTAATGAAGCAAATGCAGTGTGATACTGACACACACACACACACTCACATATAAACACACATACAAGTTGTACACTGAGGGAACTTGTTTGTTCATGTGTCTTGTTTAATACACTTTAATTAAGTTATTTGTGGCCTTGGGATCAGGAGGCAGTATTCTGTGATTATTTTTTAATAGAACAGAATCCATGTTGGAGCCCCTTCCTCCAAAATCACTGCTGCCAAAAAATAATATGTCACACAATTATTGACTCAACATATTCCTTTAATGTTCTCATTTCTACCAAAACAGACAAATCATTGCTACTTAGAAATCTCCCCCATTTTAGGTTTGAACCAAGTTAATTTGATAATTATTTTACAGTAAAATGGCAGAGTCTAACAGCTGCAATAGAGAAAGTATAATGAGCATTCACAACTTTTATTTTTAGTGAGCATTGTCTTCACAAGAGCTATTGTTGAGAAAGAATCTCCTGAGTCATTTTATAAAACATATTATGGAAAATTATTTTAAAGTTTTGTAAATCTTATTTTATCAGTTAGCTATCACTGTATAACCAACCACACCAAACCTTAATGGTTTAAAACAATAATCATTTATTTAGATTATGTTCTCAATCATTGCAGTTGGCAATTTAGGCTGAGTTCAGCTGGATGCTTCTTCTTGCTTTGGCTGGGCTCCATTACATATCTGTGGTCTCTGTGGGTCATCTAGGTAACTCTGAGTCTGGGAAGTGACAGGCTGTTGGCTGAAGCAATGGAGGTGATGGGGCCACGGGTCTCTCTACTTCCTGAGGCTGAGACAGAAGTGGTATATCATCAATTCTTCTGTTTTCTACTGGTCAAAGTAAATCACGAGACCAGCCTAACCTCAAAGAGGGGATAAACTGCAAAGTCTCATTGTCCAGAGCATGGATACAGAGGAGCTATTAATTGAGCCAGCAATAATACAATAAACCTTTCATATTTTAGTCTCAGATAATATATTTTCTTCAATTAATAACATCCAGTTACTAGTTATAATCCAGATAGTCTTGGAAATAAGTTGTTGAACAGAGAACCACAGTTCATGTATTTCCTAATTATTTTCCACCCGAGTTGGTGCATAACCATAATCATGTTACAATTTTATACTAAAAATGTATTTTCTAAAAGCATTATATCAGCACACTCTGAGATTATTTGGGGTAGGAGAAGCTTTGCAAATTCAGTTTTATCTTTAGAGCTTCTAAGAGTGAGCACTTAGTAGTCACTCTATAAATGTTTATTGAAAATTTTTATGTGAAATAAGTGGAAGACTTCTCTAGCCGAATTCATCCATCTCTTTATATTTTCCACTTGTATCTTCCCAACATCTCTTCTAATCTAAATACATGTACTTATAGCTTATAATTAGAAGTTAATCTGTTTTATGTATCCATGTGTTAAATGATTATATTAAACGAATGCATTATGCATAGACAAATCTTATGCATTTTCTGTTTTTTTGTTCTATCAAATCCTCTTTGTTTTGACACTAACTTCATGCTCCCCACTGTTTCATCATATTTAAACACTTCCTCTGTGGCCTATAACCTGGGCTGTGCAATGGAATCACCTGGGAGCTTTAAAAATACTGATGCTTGGGCCCCACCCCTGACTGTTTGATATGGTTGATCTGGGGTGTGGCCTGAGAATTGGCATTTTTAAGGCTTCCCAGGTAATTGCATTGTGCAGTCAAATTTGAGAACCATTGATTTCACAGGTCCCCACACATCACTTACTTAGGAAAGATTTTTATGACATTACCACCACCTCCCATGCCTTTTCATATGCACTAGGATCCCACTTCTCCTTTCCTTCCTGGAAATTATCAGAGCTGACAGCTGGGATCTTGTATTTATTTATATTTTTATTTGACTGTTTGTTTCCCAGGGAACACTTTTGATTTTGCTCTGCAGGCCAATACCTGTAAATAGAATGGTAACTAGCACATAATACGTATTCAAAAATTGCTAGTTCAATGCATTACTCTAATGCACTAGAAAAACCTACTTTACGTATTATAGCTTGAATATAATGACCTAGAACAGGGGTTCCCAAACTTTGGCCTAAATCTAAATCACCCACAGGGCTTATTAACACGAAGTTTGTTGGGCCGCACCTCCAGTGTTTCTGATTCTGTAGTTCTGGGGAATGGACCTGAGAATTTGCATTTCTAACAAGTTCCCAGTTGATACTGTTGCTGTTAATCACAAGAACATGGCCTGTAGGCTTTTGTGGAGAGGCAGCAAAACAGTGACAAAAAGTATGGCTTGTAGCACGAAACTGCTTGGATCGGGCCCAGCTCTGCTATTTATTAGCTATGTGTCATTGGGAAAGATGCTCAGTCTTTTAAATGCTACTGATTAACTATGTGACAATAGTAAAGATGCATAACCTCATAAGGGCCTCCATTTCTCCATCAGTAAAATCAAGATAATACTGGAACTTACCTCCTCAAATTTTTATAAGGATTAAATGAGTTAATATTTAAAAAAAAGAAACAAAACACTTAAAAGAGGGCTTGACAGGTAAGAGGTACAACATAATTTAAAAATATGCATGCATTATGTTTTTAATAGAGGTATATTGATAACATTCCTGCAAACTGATTTTAAAATTTTAGGTCTACATTTGAAATAAAAACAAACAAAAAAAACTCCACCCTAAGAATCTCTATGGCATCTCAAAGCATGATACCTTAGATTAATAGCCATCAGAATAAATACCATTAATCGATCATCTAGTCTGTGCTGATGTTTTCCAAGTGTATCTTATTTCATCTTTCCAAATATGAAGTAAGTGTTATTGTTCTCAATTAACATATGAAGAAACTTAGACTCAGAAAGGTGGTGACATTTCAGTAACTGAGCCAGCAAATTTTAGAATTGTGGTATTAAGAATTTCTTTAGAACTGAGCAACAAGGAAGAGAGTTAAGTAACGTATAATTCAGGACTCTGTTAATCATGAGTAACAGAAAAGCCTTAATCAAATTGGCTTAAGCAAAGAAGAGAATTACTGGCTCATGTGCTTAAACATTCCAAGGTATCCAGGTTCAACTATCAGCTGGATCCAGAGATTCAAATGATAGATATACAGTCATTTGTGGCATAACAATGTTTCAGTCAACAGTGGACCATATATATGATGGTGGTCCCATAAAATTATAATGGAGCTGAATTTCCTGTAAGAAATGGAAGACTATATGATTCAGGAGAAATTTTTTCTCTGACTGGAACAATATCTGTGGGGCTTGACAATAGATTCCCTCTCACTCACAGCACCTTAATTTGGACTATACAGATTACATCCCAGTCAGTCAGCCATTGACCTGTTTCAGCACAGAGGAACCTGTCCCCGCAGCACTACATAATCAGAAGGGATTATAGCCATCCTAGATCTAGATCGATGGTCTTCAGAGTACAGTGCTGTAAATTCTTTGTTGAGTAACTAAGATTCTATACAAAGGCACAGGTCCACATGAGCTACCTTAACAAATATTAAATGCCACTGCTGCTTTAGTAAAAGCTTCCTGTGTTTAGTGTGGAGTGAGCCTGCCCCTGTACTTTGGAAATATTTTCAGGTTGCAATGATGTAAAGCATAGATAAGTTTTATTTCTTCCATTAATTCGATGCCAGAAAGAATGTTTTGTTCCAAATAGGATCGGTGCAACCAATGACAAATTTTCAACGTCAAAATATTGAGTTCTCCATTTTGTACTGTCTCCAGGTTCAACACCCTCTTTTGTTATAATACCACAACATTCCTTAATCAGACCACTGCTCCAATGCAATGCCCAGAACCGCATTACCATGACAATCCCCTATGTTCCTTTATCTTTCCATCTTGATTTCTTATTCTTTCTGACCCTCAGACTGCCTTTCATTCCCTCTTGACAGTCACTGTTATGGTGATCTATGCCTTACCCAACCAATTTCCCCTCAATATGTCCAATAAATCCAGCCCACATCCCTGTTCATGGAACAGCACTGAAAGATTTGATGTTCTATTTCTGATCCTGTTGGAAGGAGGCAGGGGGAAAGCTTGTGGGACAGACAGTGTTTATAAAGTCTACAGTAGTGTACAGTAATGTTTTCACATTCATTCACCACTCATTCACTGACTCATCCAGAGCAACTACTAGTCCTGCAAACTCCATTCATGGTAGTGCCCAAAACAGGTATACCATTTTTCAATCTTTTTTATACCATATTTTTACTGTACTTCTCTACGTTTAGATACTTACCTTTGTGTTACAATTGCTTACAATATTCAGTACAATAATATGCTGTACAGGTATATAGCCTAGGCGCAATAGGCTGTACCATATAGCCTAAGTGTGTAGTAAGCTGTCTCATCTAGGTTTGTGTAAGTACACTCTATGATGTTTGCGCAATGATGAAATTGCCTAATAACACATTTCTCAGAATGTATCTCCATCATTAAGCGATGCATGACTGTATTTATTCTGGATTCCATGCTCTTTTTCATTCTCTTTGGCTCTCATTCTTTTTCTCCACCTCCCTCCTTCTGGGGCTCTCATCTCTTTGTATTAGCCTGACTCTCAGCTAAGCTCTTCACAAGGCAAACCCCACATATCATGGCTACCACCATCTTAATGGCTAATAATTCCAAAGTCATCTTCTCCACAATTCAAGCAAAGGTTCTAGAATTGAGTCTCACTGAGGTAAGCTAAATCACATGCCTGTTGAAAACCAATCACTGTAACCAGGGGTATAGAACATGCTAATTCCTCCAGCCTGGGTCACATGTCCACCCTTATGGCTAGGAAATGTCCCTCTCGGGGAACAGAAGAACAGATGGTTGAGAATGTATGACTTGACTCCTCAAGGTAAAGATCAAAGAACTGTTAACAAATGAAAGGAAGTGGATGCTAATTTCTAAATCAACTGCTCACCAAATCTACTGCTGACCTAGAGAGCTACTGGGCTGGAAGTCAGACTATCTGGCTCTCTTTTTTCTCTCTATTACCAAGTTATGTTGACTTTGTAAAGACTATCAATCCCTCTTGGCAATATTTTCCCTATGTACTAAGTGAAAGAATAAGCTTGGAATTCTAGGCTTCCTCTTATCAGCAAAGTTCAAAGATTTCTATGTCTATATGTCATGTCAACCCAACTTGGATGTGACTACTCAAATGCAATCATTTTTAAAAAAATCTGATTGAAAGAAACAACCTAAAATGGACCAGGAAATCACACAGCTAAGAAAGTAGAATTATATAGAGATAAATTAGTAAGAGGAATAACGGTAGCAAATTAAATCATGTTCATACTCAGTAGGTGAGTACTAAGCAAAAACTAGAAACAGTATGCTAGCAGTGTTAGAAAGGCTAGAGGAGACCAGAGGAAAGATGAATCTGTTGGGAATAAAAAGCTTCTGGTAGAAAGTAAAGTTTGAACTGAGTCTTAAATGAAGGGTGGAGGATTACCATATAAATGGAGATGCAAGAGATTTCTGCAAAGGGAATGTCATGAGTCATGAGGCATGGAGGTATGCAGCATGGCCAGAATTAGATATCTGTGGGGTTGAGAAGATGGAGAGAGACTGAGCTGGAAAGTTTGGCAAGGGAAGACTGTGGAAGCCCTAGCATGCCATGTTAGGAAATTTGGCCTGTATTCTGTATTAGAGACTGAAAAAGCAGAAGAGAGGAAGGCAAGATAGCAGGTAGCAAGCAAGCAACCATTTACCATAGAGTATCCAATATAATCTTCCCCACAGTCCTATTGAAATAGCATTATCTCCATTTAAAAGATGAGAACATTGAGGCTGAGATAGGCTTGAATAATGTGCCTAATCATTGGTGCATTAGAAGCATATTGATGGAGTTGGAGCTCCATTACCTAGATCATCTGATAAGTTCAAAGCTAGTATTTCTTCCACTCTGTCCTTTTTCAAGGGCACCTTCCATCTCACAGGAGTCCTGTAAGGACTGAATTTAGCTCTCCACAAGTAAGCATTTGGATGTGATTGCCTAAAACATCAGCTTTCTTCTTAGTGTCACCCATAACACTCCCAATACCATTAGCAGTTAACTATGGCATTCTTCTCCAATCAGACTAATAGGAACTATTTTTAACTCATGATAATGTGATGTTTGTGAAATTTGTTTAGTAACCAAGAGAGGAAATTTTGGCAATTTTACAGAATCTAACTGGTCACTTCTGCAAATAAGTCACTGAGTGAGGTTTCTGGAAAGAAGGCAGCTGTATTCAAGAACAAGTATAATTCCAAATATAGAAATATATTTAAATCAAGTAACTTTTGTAATTAAACCAATGGACATAGGCTATCATGTAAGCTTGCCACAAAACATTATTATGGAAAAAAATTTTCAACTCTGTCAAGCTCACAATTGTTTGTATTGCCTAAGAATTAGGAAATTTAAATTCAGACTTAAAATTAGAGATGAAAATCCCGTCATAGCCATTGACATAATACTGATTGACTATTGGTTTTGAAAATTAGCTAGCAGACTCATCTCTTTTTTTTCCTTTGATTAAAAATTAAAATCAGGGGAAAAAAATAACAGGTTATTCAATTGTCCTTGCACCACGTCATCTCGTCACTTTCATTTGCACTGCCAGGCTGAGGAAATACACAGGTTCAGGTAATATCATGAGTTGCCATCTTTACCATTTCAAAAGACACAGTGAAAAGAAGCCTTTCTTTAAAAAGAGAGTCCTCCACTTAAGGTGGTGATTCTGTGTTTCTCAAAAGAATTGCAATTATCACCACAATAAAACTTGATGTCCTAACTCCAAGAGTGCCATTTAGAAATTGCTCTTCAATTTGAGACATTTTATGAAACTACTGCAAAGTTTGCAATATAGTGAAAGTATAAGAACCTATAAAGAATTATGTAATCACTATGTCTCATATATGCAGTGTTGATTTTGGATTGCTAACAAATGTTCAAACTCCCTTAGGAAAATGAAAAAAAAGAAAAAAGAAAAAGAAAAGGAAAAGAAAAAGAAAAACAAATTGTGGGACCAAGAGGATGAGCGGATTGAGTGTCAGCGTTTATGTTCAAGTAGCATGGATTGGCTCCAGCCTGAGGTTAACTTAGAATTAAAATGGAACTGGTGGTCTTGCCTTGGCAGACAAGAAGTTATAACAAATCTATGACCACATACATACAGACACCACGGTCGCCAGCTAAACCACACACATGTGGCACACTCAGACAGCTTCAGTGAGGCAGTTACCAACAAAACTGGGATCCTTTTTCTTTCCTTTCTAGAAGACAGAAAACCTAATCCCTTCACACAGCAGTTAAAGGAACCTAGATCATAGTTAACAGATTAGATTGTCTTCTACCCACAATTTAAATTAACATTATAAATAGCTAAAGAAAGTTCATTCTCAATAGAAAGTAAACTAGATCTCGTCAAGTAATCATTTATCTCCTTACCAAAGTGATAGTGAGTTTCAAAAAAAAATGTGCTATCTTCCTGGACGTTATGATGAAGACCTCTCTGCTTTTCTTGACTCTAATGAATATCTTTTATATCCTTTGAGTATCTGTTTTAGGAAGTCAAACTCATTGGCCACCCTTGAAGCAATCAAGATTCAAGACCCCACTAATTAAAGATTCAAAGAGGCAAGCCACATGTAGACCTTGGTGGATTGCTGAACATCCCCCAGAGGGCAGGAAGAGAATGAGGAAGGCTCACCATGAATGAGAAGCCATGGTGAGATGTAGAGACAAGATCGATCATGGTGAGCTGTCAACATGTTCACATGGTAGGTCTCAGTTTACAGTGGACCTTGAGAATTAATCCTGTAGCCACTGAACATACATCTATAACATGGATAAGAAAGTGGGCTCCAAGTTCTTGATAAAGCTGATTGGGATATCACATCCCATTCAGGATGAAGAAATCACGAAATGTCTGGAGGGTGACTTCATCTGCATTGTTCTGTCAAAATTCTGTAGGGTTTAAATGGTTTCACCTGGATCATGTACTGTATCAATTATCTACTGCTACATAACAAACCATCCCAAACTTAGTATCCTAAAACAGCAACCTAAATTATTACTTTCAAGGGCATGGGTCATCTGGGCAGTCTTGCTGCTCTGGGCCAAGCTCAGCTGATCTTGGCCATGTGAATTCATGGTGAGTCGGTTGGAGGTTGGCTGGCTAGAACTGCCTCAGTCTATGTCTGATGATTGGATGGCTGTAGGCTGGGACATCAGAGGTGATTAGTCCATGTGATGCCCATCCTTCAGCAAGTTACCCTTGACTATATCTCATGGTGTTAGAGCAGTGTTCCAAGAAGTATGCACAAGCGTGCATACTTGAGGGCCAGGCTTCACTTCTGCCACGTTTAATTGGCCAAAATCACAAAGCCAGGGGCAGAAAAATAGACTCCACCTCTTGATGGGAATTGCTGCAAAATCTCGTTACAGGGATGGCTTACAGAAAAGGAAAAGACTTGGAACCATTTTCGCAACCTACCACTATCACTTAATCAGTGGCGATGTTAGGAGCAAACATTCCTGCATCAAATTTCCACTACTTATGCTACTCCACACTGTTACACAAACTCCAGCCCATATTCGATCTAATAGGCATTAAGAAACATTGAGCATAGTGACTTTTAAATTATATTCTATGACTTATTACAAGCTTTCAGTATTTCATTGCAGTACAACTTATGAATATTATTAAAGCAATCTGTGACCTCTGTTTCTTCATTTACAAAATGAAGTTAATAAATAGAGCCCAAATCACAAAGCTATTATGAGGACTAAATAATATACGAGGAGCTTTGAAAAGGAGACTGACACTTTAAGATGCTCAAAATATATCATCATCATCACATCATCATCATTATCATCATTGATATTGATAAAATAAACTTATGATCCACCTTTTTTCCCCCATTCACATCCTATCTCTATTCCAAAGTCCTTGAACAGAGATGTTTTCGCCCATCATCCAGTTGACTTTTTTGTCTTGCCCACAAGACTGGATGATAGGCCGGTCTTCTACCATGACAATTTTCTGGACCAAGACATTTGTGCACTTAAATTCCCAAGTCAGTCTTGAGGCCTGGAGGCTGCCTGCCAGGAGCTTCCTGCCACTTCCTGTAGCCTGAACTCTAAGGGTCTGGGGTTTGCCTTGTTAGAATGTGGTATAGGCTGTGATTCTTCAGGCCTGGGAGCTATGCTGGGGCCAAGACATTTGTGGCCTACACTGGCTCGGGTATCTATCTAGATTTGTTGCTTGGATATCTGTCCAGAAAATGTTCGTGTTTGTTTACAAACACTTAAGTGTGGGTAGGTCGTGCATAAGTACTAACTCACAAAAATTCATGTTTTGGTGAAAGCTCCTACCTACATTCTACTATGAGGGCAATGATAATCAGGAAGCCATTACCTATGTAAATTTTTCTAGAATAACTTTATCTTAAAATCATAAACACAACCTCTAATAGAATGAATACAGAAATACAATACAATTATTATGAAAAACTATCTCATAAATACCACCATCCGCATTAATGTATATGCAGATATAGATTTATTACCTTTTATCTCTTACTTTTCTCTTTAATTACAATTCTTCCTCTCTTAATTTTTTTTAATTCAAAAAGAGCTTAGAAGTCATCCTAGATCATTGCTACCAGTAGTACCAGCTTTACCTGAGAGCTTGTCAGACCTACCCTAGGCTTATGAAACCAGAATGGATTTTAACAAGACCTCTGATTGTGATATACTTTAAAGTTTAAAAAACATTGAGGTAGGCCAGTACTTCTCAAACATCAGAAACCTACATAATCATCTAGGGCATTCGTTGAAACACAGATTTCTGAACACTACCCATAGAGGTTCTGATTCAGCAGATCTGGAGAGAAGGCTAGATTCTGCATTCCTAACAAGCTCTGGGATGATACAGATGCTGTTGGTCCAAGAACCACACCTTGAGTAGTGAGGACCAATGTCTAATAGCACAGTTGGAGAAATGGGTGGGTATGAGTACTAACTAAATTGCCCAATGTCTTCTTAATATGTTGAAATCAAGACCAGACCTCATTTTCTGAGTTTCCTTCCCAGAGCACTTTCTGATGTGCAATATTGCATTGCCCTGAATTCTGTTCTTTTTTTTTCTCCTTTTACGCATCTTCCATATTCTCTTCTTCACTATATAACCTGTAGCATTTTCTTCTAACTGACAATTCCATTTCCTTAACCCATTTCAAACATAAATTTCATTGTACCCTCTGACTTTTTAAAATCTTGGCAGAAGATATGTTGTTTATTGAACTGAACACTCTTTTCCTCATTCCTTTCTTTTTTCTAAGTTCTGCTGTTATAGCCTCCTTGCTTCTGGCAGTAATTGTCTTCCTCAGAATCAGCTCCATTGCCTCTATTTCTAGCATTCATCCACCAATTTCTTGCTATGTTTTCCTCCTAATACATCTTCTTTTTTAGCACTAGCCACAGTAACCACGGTTTTTTCCTGTACTTTACCTCCAAGCTACTCAGTCCCTCAGCAAATATGACTTTGAGGAAAGTAGTTACGAAGTCTGAGGAAAGTAAACAGAAGCAAGAGCTGAGTCACTAAATTACTTTCCATTTAGACCTTCACTAATACTGGCCACTGAACACTGAAGTGCATGGCTCAAAAACAGGGAGAGAAAAAATTTAAATTGAATAGAATCTCATCTATACAAATATTCTATATGTCCTATAAAAACAACTTAGAAATAGTTTAGTTTGAAGACACGGAAAGTATAAGTTTAACCAAAAAAAGCAGGATTTCAAAATCCCTTTATTTATGTTAGATGAGGCTCGAAAACTGATCAAATGGCTGTAATTGGTTAAGCAAGCACCCCTTCCTCCTTCAGAGCTCTGTGTTGTCACCTCTAAAAATACTTGAGCCCTGAAATAAAAAAAAAAGTATGAATAGAGTCGACATACTTAGCAAATAAAAACACAGGACAACAGTAGAATTTGAGTTTTTGATAAACAATGAATAAGTTTTACTATAAAGATATTCCTATAAGTATTTACAAAGATGCACTATAAGTGTTGGGGGCATATATATACTAGAAAAATGATTTTTATTTGAAATTCAAATGTAACTGGCAGTTTTGTATTTTTCCGTCTTGTAGTTTCAGAAAATTTAGAGCCATGCAAAATTTTACTGGGGACAAAAACAAACAAGGCATAGAGTAGAGAAGATATTTGAAATAAATATATCTGGCAAAGTACTCATGTCTAGAACATATGAAGATTGCCTCCAAATCAATAGGAAAAAGACAACACAGTTTTTTTAATGAGAAAATTATTGGAATGCATATTTCTCAAAAGAGGATATCTAAGTGGCCAGGTCAAAAAGTACTCAATTTCACTATTTGTTAGGGAAATGAAAATTAAAACCTCAGTGAGATTCCATGTATACCACCAGAATGGGCAGATTATATCAAGTGTTGGTGAAAAATTGGAACAAACACAACCTTCATCCTCTGCTGGTGAATGTATAAATCTGTGCAACCATGTTAGAAAAACATCTGGCAGTATGATTAAAACTTACACATGCACATCCTGTAACCCAACCATTCTACCCCTAGGTATATACCCAGCAGACATATGTACATTTGTTCACCAAAACATGTTCACAAATATACAAAGATCACTAATCATAATAGCCAAAACTGAAAATAATATCTACTGAATATCTACCAGGAATAAAATAAGTAAAGAAATTATGGCATATTTAAACAATAAGATACTGTTCGGCATTGGGAATGAACAATTTATAATAATATGCTACAATATGAATCAATCTCATTAAAAAAATTAGCACAAGTGTCTGGCTTAGACACAGAAAAGCATATGCTCTATGATTCATTTATATGAAGTATCAAAAACAGAAAAAAAAAACTTACTGTTAAAATCATAATAGCAACTATCTGTGGAGAAATGGTGACTGAGTGGGGTCATGCAGACTTCGGGAGCTGACCATGTTCTGTTTCTTGATTTAAGCACTGGTCTGTAACTGCTTTGTGACAGTCATGGAGTTGCACACTTATTATGATCTGTATCCTTTACCAAATAAGATATACATTTAAACCTTGGTACATTAGAAGTTACCAAGGAAGACTGCTACTCTCTGAAGTGAATCCTGTTTGTGTAACAGGAATTAATATCATTATCACCCTAGCCATTATTGCATAATCATATGCCCCTACTACATGAGAATATGCCATGGGCTAAGCAAGATTCTAGATATTTTGTTTACCAAAACCAGCTCATTTGACCTTTTAATCCTCACAAGAACAGTATGAGGCAGCTATTATTCTTCCACTTTTACAGATGAAGAAATAGAGGTTGAAAATTCCAAAAGGGAAGAAGGTTCTCTTTCTTCTCTAACATTGACTTTCTGAGTCCTGAGGGAGCATAAAACCCCACATTTCAGTCCCCTTTTGTGCTAAGAAAAACCCATCTGAATTCTGGATTTAATTCAATCACCTACAATTCAATGATAATTTGTATAATAAATTTCTAGTTGAACAAGAAAGGAAAAGTAAATTTCCTTTTAGTATCCCAGTTATCTCTATAACCAAGTATACAAGCAAAAAAAATTAAAAAATCAGACTTTAATCTTCAATCACCAAATCCTCCTATATAGTCCCAACAAAAACATATCTCCTTCACAAAGTTGTGTTCATATGTCCATAATACAAGTTCTCACCAATGCTTCTCAAACATTAGGGTAAATAAGCAAGAATCAACTGGAGAGCTTGTGTGAACAGATTTCTGGGCCTCTCCCCAAAAGACTCTGATTCAGCTGGTCTAAGGTGAGCCTGAGAATTTGCATTTTTAACAAGCCCCCAGGTGATACTGATGCTGTTGGTCCTGGTACCACACTTGGAGTAGGACTGCTTCATGCCAGGATGGACAATGTGAAAAAGATGCCCATTACTGCCTTGTTTGGGGATTGATTCCTCTGTTTTTGTCACTAATACTTACAACTACTATCTCAGGCTAGGTTTATGGCAGTTAGAGAGCAAAAGGCTTCCCCACCCCTACTCCCAACCTCTGTCTTTATCATCATTAGTGTCACTGTCACCCATTCTGTCTGTTACAATGAGATTATTGGCCATGAGGCTTCCCCAGAGCCTGAGCTCTGCCTGTCCTCTTTGCTCTCCTCTGAATTTCAAGACCTCCAGAATACACATTTCTCCACCTGATGATGGCCATGTTTGTGCATTTTGGTGAGCTTTGTGCTAACCAAATAATAGCAATTTTTAATTTTAAAAAATTTAGAGATGTAGGAACTAAAACCATGTCTTGGAATTGCTTTGCGATTTATTAATTTTGCTTTGCTTTTTTTCTAATCTGGGTATTTTGAGAAGAGAACAAACTCAATACTCTGTATTGCAGGTGAAGAACCTTGTAGGGTCCTGAAGCCATCCTCAATATCTCTCTTTCTGACTACTCTTCAGAAAGCCCAAACAGTTTTTCTCTGTAAGTGCTCAGCTCCAATACAGGACAGGTTTCTGTACAAGACTTCTGAGATAATCTTGGTAAAACACCAGCTCTGTTAAGGGATGTATATAATCAGCTTCCTTATATCAAGTAGTTGAGCACATCATAAAGCACCTAGAAAGCACTGGGCTAAAGGAAGTGACTCTTTGCCTCGACTTTAATACCCAATAGCCATCTTAATATGGAATTAAGATGAAGAATCACTAGACCCTTGATCTTACTCTTAGCTGTCTGTGTCACCCTTAGGAAGGCCACTTAACTTCCCTTCCCCTTCAGTTGTAAAATTGAGACTGATTTAAGTGATCCCCAAGGTTCTTTCTTCTCCAAGAGTCTGTGAACCCATGAACCTACTCACAAGAACCAAAGAAAACACCCTTTTTTCCAACTTACTCTTGGCACAGTGGAGGTTTTACTCCAGCGAAATAGACCCTCATGATGCATGGGTCACAGACAGATGCCAAGCAAACAATAAGACAGGGAAAAAGAAATCAAAGCTGGAAAAGTAAGTACAATGCACCATCAGAGGTGAAAGCATTGAGTTTCTTATTCTCCTTTTGAAGTCAATAGAGAAAAAAGCAACAAAATCCAAAATCCAACAATATCAATTGGGAATCACTTCAACTGTTTCAGATTCTGTTGCTACAGTAGCAAAAGAAAGTAGCTAGCTTCTTTCCTGGGGCTCCTGTGTAGGGAGCATCCATCAAATCACAGAGACACACCCGCTTTTCAAACTCAATTTGGCTAAAATGACTTTTTTTATGAGAACTCATGAGAAAATGGTTGACTTCCAGCCCTTATGTTATCAGAGTTGTTTGACATTGAATTACATGAGCCTGGACTATAAATCTTGACTTCAGCCTCATATGCAAGGCATTTGATGTGTCTGGGAACCTGCTGTAAGAAAGAAATTAGCTGTAAAACAAAGTAAAATGCCTGTTCCCATGGGAAGACTAGGCAGGACTGCTAATAGATCATGTGTTCGTTTGGAAGACACTTTTTTCTTTGGTGAAACAGCAACTAATATTTTCTCTTTCCACTGCCCTGAACAGGAAATATGGTGCTAAGGGCCGATAGACAGGGCAAGGCATCATATTAATTACACGGTCAGTAAACATTTGCTCGCCTGTGTTTCCTAACAGTCTGAACACTTCCTGTTGGAGATCAACGATGCTGCTGGCCTCTGTTAACTGTTTTACTCTTGCATAAATGTCTGGGAAGATGGAGTACATTTTCAGGGAGCCCCACAATGAGAGGAGCATGGGGACGCAGGAAACCTAGGACTCTTGAGAGCAGCACCTGTGCTGCAGCTGCCACAGCCCACTGCCCCCATAAGGACAGTGTGTCTGGGAACCTGGAGAGAGTGACTCTTAACTAAGATGATTTGATGACATTTAAAAATTCTCTATTTTGGCGGGTGAATATTAAACAGAGGTTCAGATTCATTCTAAAAAGGAGAAAAGCAACGCATTCTGGGAAAGATAGATAAGTGAGAAACACATCAAAACACCTGCTACCTAAACACCTCCATTTAGAAATCTCTTCTCTGGGCTAACTTCAAAGGATGGACAAAACTCACAGACACCTGAAGTTGCTATTTAAAGCAATGGTTCTCAAAACATGACCTTGAAATCAGCAACTTAGTCATCCCCTGGGAACTTTCCAGAAATACAGAATCTCAGGCCCCACCACAGACCTGCTCAATCAGAAATCTTGGGATGGGGCCAGCAATGTGAATTGTAACAAATTCTTCAGGTGATTTGGATGCACACTAAATTCTGAGAATCCCTGTTGTAGAAGGGTTTTCATATACCTGCCATATAGATGCCATCCAGGCCCAAGATACAAGCTATCTGCCATAAATTACAAAATCCAAAAAGATCCCAACCTACAAGCTCCAGTCACAAATGCCACCTACACAGACTTCCGTTAGGCCTGGTTTATTCTCCCCTAGAGGTCTTTGCCAAGAACCTTCTCATGCCTGGTTCCTTAGCTCATTCAATTTCCTGTTCAAATCTCACACCTTTTGTAAAGTAGTCCCCCACCACAGGCATCCTTTTAAGTACCTGCCAACAGACACTGTCTAGTATTGTCCTTGTAGTGACTTTCCAAGATTAGAGATGACTTTGTCTATGAGTTTGTTTCTAAGTTTATGGTCCATTCTCCCTAACTGGAATATAAAGCTCCATTAGAACAGACATCAGATCCTTTATGCCCATTATTCCAATAAGCACCCTCTACACTTCTAAAAAGTCTAGTGTTCATGTATTCTCCTAGCACCCCTTCTCAAAACCTATTCTCATTTGTCAATTATGCCTCAAAAACACTGGGGGTGGGAGGGGGGAGGGAAGTTATTCTTATTCACACTAAGTTATAAATCAATGCAGATGGAAAAGAGACAAATATTTACATTAAGAAAAATGAAAAAATTCAAATTTCAGGCATCATTGAATAAGTATTTTTTAGTCTTTTAAGCACTGGGAAGGGTCAAGTAGGTGTCCCTGAAATAACATGTCTTGGGCATTTAAAGAAAGGCTTGTAAAAAAAAAAAGAGAGTAAAAGAAAGGCTTGCAATGTTTTCCAATAGAGGAGCTCTGATTTAGATGTAACTTCTTATGGAAGAAATGTTTTCTTTGCCATAAGCAAAAAATTGTCTTTTATCTAATAAATTTTATCTGTTATGAGCTGATAAGAAAGTGATGATCAAAATTCGGTGCCTAAACTAACTCTATATCTAATTGTGATATATCTCTTCATATTTTTATTCTCCTCATTTTTTCTCACATTAAAAAAAAATGTTTTCAGCTATAGTTGACATACATTATTATATTAGTTTCAGGTATACAGCACAGTGATTAGACATTTGTATACCTTATGAAGTGATCACCTGATAAGTCTTGTACCCATCTGACACCAGACATAATTATTCCAATATTATTGACTATATTATCTAATCTGTACTTTACATTCCCATGACTATTTTTATAACTGGCAATTTGTACTTCTTAATCTCTTTCACTTTTTTACCCATTCCCCACAAGTCCTTCCCCAAAAGATATATGTACCCCTATGTTCATTGCAGCATTATTTACAATACCGAAGATTTGAAAGCAATCTTCCTCCCTATTTTATCTCCCTATATCTTTTCCAAAGCTCAATGAGGCAGAAACATGAATGTGAAGAGATGTGCATTTGAATAAGCCTTATGGGACCCTGAAGATCCAGAAGCTTATTCACAGTATAGCAGGTTATTTTATTGGTCTTTCAACAAAAGATGCTTGAATGGCATTATTTTTGCCTCCAGAATGGCTTAAATGCTTCTAAGAGGCATTAGAGTCACTCACTCCCTGCAGAGATGGAAGAATAACACAGATGACAGTGCATTTAGAAAGAGGCAGACAATACCCGTGGTTGCTCCATTACTCTGTCATTGGAGATATCAGTGCTAGGTTGGGCGCTGAACATTAGCCCATGTAGCCTGATATGAGTTCATGGGGCTGGAATTCAAAATACTAACCAGCTGTGGGAACCCAGTGAGAAGCCTGTCACATTGAATGGTATCCAGATTAGAGCTGTGAGAATTTGGGAAAACCCTTCTTGCTAAGAAAGTTTACTTCTTCGTCATCGTTCTCTCTCTCTCTCTCTTTCTCTCTCTCTCTCTCTCTCTTCTCTCTCTCTCTCTCTCTCTCTCTCTCTCTCTCTCAGTTTGCAGTGTTGGCTAGAATCCTGAACCCATAGCCACAAAGATAAATAATGAAAAAGATAACTTTAAAAATATTTTTGAGGCAATTGGAGAAATTGTAAAACAGACTGGATCTTTGATAATCTTTTAATTAAAATTTTCAGGTGTAATAATAGTATTAGGTTTATGTAGCAAAATATCTATAATTCTGTAGAGATGTGTAATGAAGAATGCAGGGGTGAAGTGAAATGACATCTGGAATTTACTTTAAAAGAATTTGGAAAAGAGAGAGAGGAAGGAAAAAATTAAGCAAGTATCACAAACCCTCAGTAATTGGTGAATCTGGGCTAGGTTAGGGAGGATCAATAACATATCCTCTCTCCTTGTCAAAGTGTGTTTGAAAATAAACATAATAAGAGTTTATTATAAAAAAGGGAAAAAGAAATAATGCCAGACCAAAGGCAAAGTTATTTTTTAAGTAACATAAAAATGTCTTTTTAGCTTAGGATTTTCTCAAGGCCCAGCCAACTGTCAAATAATCTACCCATTCAAAAATAGGGAAAAAAACCATGCTCTCAGGTGCTCAGCTCTTAAGAACATCCTTCTGTGAGGTATGTATTGGTAGGAGCAGGCAAAGAAGCTTAAGTAAATGGACAAGAAATTGGAAGTGGCACATTGCTTTATCTGGTACTTGACTGTTAATTACTGTTTGTAGCAGTGGTCATGATAGGAAAAGACCAAGATAGAGATTTGGGAGTTGCAGGTTCTATAAGATGTTTTTTTCTCACAAGTCCCTATGTGACCTTCAGTTAACATCACTATGTTTCCGTTTCCTCATCTACAAAATCACATGGATGCGTGATATGAAAGCTAAGTTTTCTTTTAGGCCTTAAAGTACAAATTCCAGATTGCTTTAGCAAATCTGCTTCAGTAACATGGGAGATGAAAAAGGTCAAGTTTTGGATATGAATTGTCAAATCAGGGGACAGCAAATATTAAGCCCCTATTGAAGTCACAACACAGGGAACCCAAATGTAGCAACCTTTGCTCTTAAGAAAATCTAACTGGCAAATGAGACAATATGGAAAACAAACAGATTCCAAAATATGGTCTCAGCCACAGCATAATTGTATTAAGGAAAAAAATATCGCCAGCTGAAATACTTTGTGCATTTGTTTCCCTAACACAGAAAATAGTAATATAAATGACGCTTACTTATGTATCAAGAAACTTCTAAAATAATTCTTATTTCCTTTACAGTTATTGAAACCATGTACCTCTAGTGAAATTAAATTGTTTGAAGTGGGAGAGTTGGGAGCTGGATTTATGAGACCACCCAAACCATTCATTTGCTTATATTCTTCTCTGGAAAGTTAGCAAGTGTTGGTGTTGCAAATACATGACTGATTACAGAAAGATGCCCGACCTGGAAATAGCATTTGATGTACAAAGCTAAAGTCCATTTTATTCTGGAGTTTTGCTTTCTAGAACTTTGGTGTCTTCCAGATTTCTTCTACTTCTGGCTGCTTTATTTGAAATTTAAGGTTAGCGAACCACATATCATCAAGCCTGCAGGACTACTCTAGCTTTCACTGAGATAGTTACTGGCAAATCTTATTATACAAATAATTTTTTAAAAATACTAATTGATTATCTTACCCTGAGATTTATATCATAAAAATACTTCGGTATCCTAGGATTTTATGTTTCGGTAAATGTGTTTCATTTAGATTTACCTGTGCACTTTGAATTTGGCCCTTCTTTTTTTTTTTATTCAAATCATTCTATCCCTTTATAGGAACTAGTCATGAAATATTGGAGAATGGTGGCTAAGCAAGGGGGAAAAATTCATATTATTTCTCTGAGAAACCTTGAAAATAAGGAGAATTTAATTTATTCCAGCATGCTCTATTAACTTAGCTGTCATTTATTACCAAACATAAAAACACAGTATGATGACATCTATATTTGGCATCTATCATTTGCAATGCTGTTACCAGAAACATGATCACATTTTTTTTAAAAAAATGATTTTAAAAAGATTTCTCTGAATTCCATATTGCCACTTTCTGATCTTCTGAAAACAGTTCTCTTCTCCAGTCATGAAATATTTCTCCAATTTTATAATGAACATTAGTAAAGGGGAAAAGATTCAATATACATACATTTATTTTAAGGTACTTCTTTGAGAATGGGTACAATTCCACAAAGTTGGTCATAATTATATTTAATCCCGTCTAATGTATACTTTGAAGGATTTCAAATAAGTTGTGAGCTTCAGAAAAATTATTTGTGCCACCTTATAGAATATTTTTCTTTTTTCAGCAGTTTTACCTTCAAGTCTAAAATAAGTAAAGAAGGTTGGCTTTCTGAGTTATCTAAATAAGAGATTCTCAATTTTGAGGCTTCATCTAAACCACCTGGATTACTTGTTAAAACATATCCCACTTCCAGAATTTCTGATTTCAGTTCTGGGTTGAAACCTTAAAAACTTCATTTCTAACAAGGTCCTAAATGATGCTGATAACAATATTACTGGTCTGGGGACCACAGTTTGAGAACCGCTGATCTAAATATATGTGGCAAAAATGTTTAGATAACAGAAAACTATATTCCATTCTGTTCTATAGAGTGTCAAGCTACCTAAGCATTTGAACATTTACCCATCTTGAAAACCTGAAACAATGTAGATCATCCTTGGTATAAACAGAATCACCCTAGGTTTGGGCTCAGCTATAATAGGGTACAATCAACTCAAAATTAATTTTCAGTCTAAGGAAGCTTATTTCTTCACCAGGTAATCCTGGCCATACAGGTGCACAAATTATCAAGATTTTTTTTTGGTCGGGAAGGTGGGGGTGGGCAGTGTTTTGATTTGCCCACTCATTCTGACTGTCATCACCTGACAAACCATCTTTAAAATCTGACTTTTCAGAGTGCGATCTAAAGTCCCGCCAATATGATCCAAGGAAGTGAAGTTCACTGCCTAAGCTGTGGGTCCTTGACCTCTGTGGATGATCAGTTCTGTGTCCATCACCTCTTGGTCCTCAAACATTCTTGCTGGCCCAGGCCTCTGCTTTTGTCACTGGACCTTTTAGTTGTCCCTCATACTAAGGTGATGATGACACCAAGCATAAAGAAGTCTTTCAGTAGTGATTTCCTGTATCTCACTTATCCTAGCTCAGAAAAATCTTGCCATTCAAATGAACTGGCGTCACAGAGGGGGTGGAAGAAGGGAGGAATTGGGGAGGCAAAATGGGATGGGGGAGGGGAATCCCTTTCAAAAGCTCTCCCTGTGAGAAGAGGAGACAGGAGCAGGAAGAGGAGGAGCCCAAGGCTGGCTATTTTTAAACTGAAAGGCAAAGCCCTTTGGTCCCATCTTCTTTCTCTCAAGCCCCTAGAACAACTTGCCAAAGGCATAAATCGCCTGGGAAATTCATTCTGTCTGTATTTCCTCTGTACTCAAATTGAGCCTTTCTCTCAAAATCTGCTACCTCCTTTCACAAAGTCATCTCCCATCAGAATCAGCATGTAGCCTCTCAAATGACGTCACTCAGGGAAAGATCCAGGAGGGGAGAGGAAGGAAGACTCACAACAGTTTTGGATGGAAATTGAGTCTTGACACACAAGAGAACAACTCCAGTCCATGAGAGAAGGAGTGGAGTCACCACCTTTGTAGGTTCCATGATGAAGGGGCCAGTTCATTGAGGATGCACATGTCATTTTAGCAGTTCTCCTGGCTCTCATCCCTGGAGGTGGGGGAAGAGAATCCCAATAATGCCTGTGCCTAGCTAATTGAAGGAAAGAAAATTAGCCCTGGTGTTCATTCAGAAAAGTCTAGGACAGGACAAAGGCAACTCTCAATTTATCCTCTAGCTTACTTACTCTTGCAATAAAGGGGTGTTATCTGTACCAGGAAAGAGAACTGATGCCTGCATTAACACTTGCTGCTTCTGTTTTATTTTTAGGCTCTTCCATCATAGAAAGGAGAGCTGGGCCAGTTGGACTTCAGGCGTCAGACTACACTTGGTTTTCTCAGGTTTCTCTGCACATAAAGGCCCCAAATAATTTTCCATCAAGACCTTGCCAGGAAGTACAGCCAGATCTCATAGTGACCACTGAACCTGGCTATGTGAGCTTGGTTATCTGTCTCCAGTGGGTCTGTATCATCACCCCATTTGATTTTCCCCATTTGGTTGGCGGTTTTTTTCCCCGCTGAAGCAATACTTAGGTATAAGAAATATATATAATCAAGATGATGTGGCCAATCTAAGAAAAATTGAATAGTTCCAAGACCCAACACATTGTCCCTGGTAAAAACGTTAGCACAATGCTAAGATATTAGCAGTGAGAGGCCAGGACATAAGACTTCCTGGGACATAGTGCCTCTGTTTTCTTCATTTTTGTGGAAGAAATGCGGCTGTTACCTGCAATACCTGAGAAGTCTGGAAAAGCCTTTGACAATCAGTCTGATCAGCTTCATGAAGAGGGCTCCCATCATGCTGGCCAGGGGCATGTCCAGAGTAACACAGCCAAGGACACCCAAGCACACTGATTCCCAAATTCCCCAGCCAGTCCCAGATCTTCCTTAACATTATTTGTGATAGATGAACTACTTAACATTTTCTTTGCAACAATTATTTGCTTAAATAAAATTACCAAAAAAGAAAATAAGAATCCTTGTGGAACAACAAGTAGAAACAGGGAAATGAAAGTATGTGAGAAGGTCCAATACAACATAACAGAAAATCAGCAGTACTTACCATAAATAGAAACCCTTTCTGCTCTAGACTCGAAGCCCAAGGCCTGCTTCTCTTCTCTTAAAAGGGAAACTCATAAGAGTTAGAGAGCAGATGGAGATGTTTTAGCAACAAATGGAGATTGACTAATCAGAAGAAATAAAAGAGATTTAAAAGGAAGCTTGCTATGGGATCCAAAATAATTTAGCTCTGTGTTCGTATCCCAAATAAAGTCATTTCAAAAAAATACTTAAGGCAGTGTTTTTCGAACTTTTTTTTCTGCCACGACCCACTGAAAAAGTAGGTTGTATGTCACAAACTACACACACACACACACACACACACACACACACACACACAAACACTATTACTTCTATATAAATATTCGTACCTTTACTAAGAGTGAAAGAGTGATGCACTCTGATATTTTTTGTTCTATTTAATTTTTAAATTTTTTAAATGCTGATTGTGACCTATCGGTGTGTTATTAGCCACAGTTTTTAAAACACTGCTTTAAACTTTGGGAAATATCGGTTACAATTATGTCTCTAACCCCTTCAATATAGAAATCTCAACACCATTCACAGTTACCCCATAACTGCTTGTTTAGCACACTCGATCAATGCTATTAAAATATTCTTCTTCAGCCTCCTTTTTTTCCTTTTTTTAAAATATATCATCTTTTCTTCTGAACCAAAATTGTCAGTGCTTTTAGCTCAGAAGGAATATCAGGTGTGCCTTATTTTTTATCGCAAAAGATGCACTGTAAATGCACAATGACCAAATTTAATCTTGACACAGCTGGATATCTGGAAATTTAAATAGTTATTTTCTTACTGATTTGGTCTTCACAAATAAAAAGGATACTATAATCAGAGTATATCCTTCACTTATATTGGTGATAGACGAAGAAATAGTGATTTCCTCCTTCCTGTTAGAGCACCTCAAAGTGCTTACAAGTGAAAGCTCGCCTGTGACCAGAAGTGGCATGACTCAAAAGTGATGCATATAGCAGACACGTTGTGTTGGAAAGAGCTGTTCTTGCAAAGCAGCTAGTCTGACCACGTAGCCACATGTGAAGGAATCACACTGCGCATCATTGCACCATTGGCCTTGCCAACAGGAGGACTGAAACTGAAGCATATCCTGAAAAGCAATGACTTTCTTCTGACATAAATCCTGGGATAAGATTGTATCAGTTGTAGTTGTATCACTTAGAAAACAATGTCAGGGAGTTTCATCCGGGGATTCTGGTTTTCTGCTTTGTGGAACAACAAATAAAGTGGAATCTTATTTTTAGATTCCTTTGATCATACGCCATTGTTCTTAAGTCAAAATTCCAGGCATAAGAGTATATTGTATAAAGGGAAAGACAATGAAATTGGTTATAGTCCTCTGTTTTATATCCAAAATAACTTCAATAACAAAATCTCACATTTTGAAATCTAACTATATAACATGGTCTGTACTAAGCACTTTCTTGCATTTAATCCATTTAATCCTGACATTAACCCTATGAGGAAGTATTATTATTATTATTATTATTATTATTAATCACCAGGTTATAGAAGAGATAATCGAGGCTCAGGAATATGAAGTAACTTTCTCAGGGTCATGCAACTCAGTGTCAGAATCACAGCTGGGCTTAAAACCAATGCTCTATTATAAACAGTTTCTATAATCTAATTCTCCCACGTAACTCAACAAAGACCGTAATATTAGAATAGAAAAATAATAACACAGCTCTCATATGAGGACTCAATGAGATGCTAATATGATTTAATAAATTGCACAGAAGTGTAATAAGTAGGTGAAACAGCTTTTACAAAAATCTCCATTTTCTGTATGTCACCACAGGACCCTCCCTCAGCTTCTGCCCTCACTCTCCATCTCCCACCAACAGACATAAACATAGTAGCTTTCAAACCTTTTAAAGAAAGTGGTTCCAAAGTGTATCCCCAAGATGAACAACATGAACATCACCTGAAAACATGTTAGAAATGCAAACGTTTATATTTCACTCATTTTAATGTTGGTTTGATAATTATTTAGGTATGATAAGACCATTATAAAGATACTATATAATACAGATCCTAAGAGGAGGGGGTAGGCCACACAATGGGGCAGGGGACACCAAGATCAGTTAGAAGACAGAGGGTGAGAGAGTCAAGAACCTTTATTGTGATTTCCAAGGGAAGGAACAGGAGAAGCAGCATTTAAATAATCTCAGCAGTCTCCGGGGCACAGGAACTATTCCTTGTTGTCTGGTACCTCTCCCTGGGATAATCAAGGCAAATGTGAGGCTCAGGGTGTGAGGGCCAGATAATTAAGGCTATTGGAGCCTGGGTTTTGGATTGAGTGGTTTGCATATGAAAAGTGTGCTCAAGGGTGAGTTTGCTCTCTCTAGGAATTGGTTAGCACCAGGAGGGGTGGTTCCTCCAGAGTCAGCAAAATCTCAGATGTCAAAGCATTAGAATACAGAAAATACAAGACATGGTTACTACACCACTCTAAACCTGATTCTAAAGAACTCTGAGTCTTGGGCCAGGAGTCTCTCTTTTAACAAACTCTCCAAGTGACTCTCATGCACATTACAGTTTAATATCAGTAGTTGTCGGATTTACTATCTTGTGTTCCGTGCAGCACAAGGAGCAATAAATATATAGTGCAGACCTGAATTTTTCCTTTTTTCAAAACTTATCCACTTTAAGTATGGATATTAAATGTATATCCGTAGACTTTGAAGAAACTACTTTTAAAAGTATTAAATACACACAAAGGCTTCAAATAATACCATCTATTTCTTCCTTTATGTCCCCAAAACAGTCCCATGTGTTTAAGTTAAAATAAAGACAACCATTTTCAATAAATAGCACACTGAGACCCTTCAGAGACCCCTTTAAAGTTTGGCATTTAATCTTTAGAATTATCTGAAAGACAGTTTGGGGGTCAAGGGTATTAGATAGCCTTTAGGGTTTCCCTTTAAAAAGCTCCCTATAATTTATTTTTCTAGATTTTTTCATAAACTTCTGAAGAACCTCCTTCTATGTTTGATCAACACCAAACTGTGAGTAGTTTTATGCATATTAGGAAAATTAAATAACCCAACTTGTTACTCTAAAAAATTTTAAGTCTGTGTTTTAAAAATTGATGTTGGAGAAGGGAAAAGACAGGATTGATGTTGGAGAAGGGAAAAGACAGGAGATTCATGACCCAGTCTTAGTTATGCTTTAATTAGTTGTGTGATCTTAGACAAGTGACTAAATCTCTCTGGCTTTTGTTTCTCTCATCTGTGGTGCCAAGGATGAGAGGATATTTCAAAGCAAATAAGATTCCATCTATATTGAGAGGAGAGAAATTTCTTAGGGAAAAAATCTGTGGGGCCTAGAAAAAATAATACTTTTCCTCCCACCTTCTAAATTCTACTAGTTAGGCTAATAATCAAATTAACAGATTAACAGGAGAAAATAAAAAAAAAAATTAATTCATGCACATTGGGAATTCACATAAGCATGAAAATTCCAAAGATAGTAAGGCAACATTGGGTATATATGACATTTTAGATAAAAGAAAAAAAGTGAAAGAACGAAGTCTTAGATTTCAGAAGTGAGAATGGGTAGTTCACAAGTAATTGAGGAAGAGTGGAACATACATGGCAGATAAAATTTTCTAGGTAACCCAGAAACAACAAGACACAAGGGGAATCTAGCAATAGGCTCGTTTGATGCCCTTCCATTCACCCTACTCAATTCAAATGAGGCTAAGGTGAACATTCTAGGATTCCCACCTGAAGCAGGTTTTTCTAAATGAATCTCTTGGGCAGGAAAGGGGGAAGAAAATGGGGTCAAAGGTTCTTTTTGGGTCTTTTGTTTCTTAATAGCCACCTTAAAAATCAGTATCCCAAAAGGCAAAATATTTGGTCCCCTTCAAGTACCTTGAAGGAGAAAATGCTTTTTACCAGAGACTAATAGGAATAAAATTTCTACCTGCTCTGAGCTCCAAAATCTTAAATGATATTATTACTTGAGACACCCTGGTCTACATGTCTATCTATAACAGGAGTTCTCAATCTTGGCTTCAATCTTGGGGGAGGTTCAAAAATGCTATTGTCTGGAACCAACTCTCAGAGATTGTTCTTGGGCGTGTCTCTGTTCTCTGGCTTCTGTGAGTCTCAAGCTCTTTCTCCTCTAAAATGCATGCACGTATTCTCTATTCTGGCAGTTGAGAGATTTATACCCTCTGGTCTTAGTGGATTAAGAAAAATTTCTAGGTTAAATATGTAGCAATGACAAATCTAGAATATTTCCTGTACTAAAATATTCAATCTCCACCCAGATGCAGTTGCCCTTGCTGTTAATTTAAAAGGATTCAAGTTCTCTCTGTATTGGTTAAATTAGCCATCATGTAGAGATGACTACCATACTAGCATAGTTTCTTTAGTGTATAATGAAACACCAGTACTATTAAGGGGGAGTGGATTCTGTACTAATTTTAATGTTGGTGGTGGTGATGGTGTTTCCCCCATACACTTACCCATCAAAACGGCTAAAATAAAATTACAACCAAAATTAGGTTTTGACAAGGATGGCATGCAAATGGTACAACTACTTTGGAAAACTGTTTGGCACTATTTACTAAAGATGAATATATGCACAACTGAAAACAGATTTTTGCTCACATCTGTATTATCCTTGGTTGTAAAAACTTCATAAACTGCAAACAGGGGTGGAATTATTTGGCAGACCAGTGCCTTAAGGGATAACTGCTGCAGACATTAAGAGCTATGCAGTGCTCCTCTTTGCATTTCTTTCATTCCAGTCTTTCTAATTTTCTTGTCTTTTAATCATCCTTCTCTTACCATTTTTAATTCTTCCATTTAGTGAGGACTTAGCCTGCTGATAGCTCCCCAGGCATTGTTGACTCCTCTGTGGAGATCCTGAAGTTTAAGACATTGCTATTCTAAATCTGTCTTTCAAATCCATAAGTACAGACTGATACTTACCTGTCTCAACTATAGCTGTAGCAACTAATTTTACTAAAGTATTTTAAATAAAAGCTTTCAACTCAAGGTATAGACTGCTTTCACATACAGATTCTCCTTTTTAAAAGCTATGATGCTGTCTTTATATTTCTGACATGAGACTTAGTACATGGGGAGCACTCAACAAATACATCCTTATTCAATGAACATAAGTGATTCTTCCAACTACTTTATAAGGGAAGTACAGTAGCTATCCCCATTCTGAAGATAGAAAACAGGGTTACAGAAGATACAGTCTTAACTCATGCACCAGAAGAATATTTAACCCAAGCATCTATATTCAGGCTTAGGCTCATTACACACGCATCAACACACCACCAGTGATAGCAATGAAAACCAAATTATTTACAGAAACATTGCTGTAAATAAAAAGCAACTGACTTAAAATGCCCGAAATGGCTTCCCAAGACCAGTGACAAGCGTGCTCTGCAATCCAGCTGGGGAGTCTATCTTGCTGACCTCTTGCACCAAAGAATTCCTCTGGTTTCTATTTCTAACTTCTCAATTATGCAACCCTGTTTCTGGGATGAGAGATTTGTTAATATGCTTGAGAATTTGTTGCCCTTCTCTTGAGTTAAATCATCAATCTTTGGACAAGAGACATTTCTCATTCTCATCAGCAATCTAAGTCATGAGCAGAAGCGTTGGATGGATATTCAACAGGCCAGTAGGCTAGAACTTCATAAAAATAGCATAACCCATCATCAAGGACAGAAAAGAAGTGAGGAAAACTTGTTCAGGGAGTGATTGTCCTAATTTTAAATTCAAAAGGCTTTATGAACACAAACCTCAGTTACAACATAGAGAGGAATAGACAAACCAGTGGGTTCCACAACAAGGGAAATGCTTTTAGAAGATCTGGTGTGAGGCCCAGGAATTAGAATGTCGAACTAGCATTCCAGCTGTTTCTAATGCAAAGACTCCATGGACTACTCTTTTTAGAAAAAATAAAGTGAATAGTATTCTACATGTAAGCCCATACCTAAAAAGTAAGCACAAATCTCTGATATACATGGCAAACATAAAGAAGACATTTTGACAACTCAGATTCCTCAGTGTCCCCTTCTTATGGGACCATAGGAAAGTGGTTTTCCTTCTTTCTCTCAGTACCGTACCAATCATTTCATTGTTCTTAGATCATTCTTAGCCCTATCTCCTAATCTGCTCCATCTACCATAGAAAAGAGACCTGCAGCCTCCTGTACTAGCTTCCAGCCATATTTACCCAATGGGAGACCTTGCAGGAGGTTAGAGGGCAGAAAAAAGGAAGAGGAAGGTATTTCCCTGATCCTTCTCTTTCATACGCAGTATCTCAGGCAGACCCTGTGCCTTCTCCATGGCTTTGGTTTCTGCCAGAGAAGCATACTGAAATTTAAACTTTTGTTAGGTGGCCTTAGCTTCCATCTCAGGTACACCACCTTACTTCTAGCTCTAGAGGTGTTAATGTCTTTCTGCTTTTGCTAACTGCTGCATGTCTTCACCAGCCTCTTATTTGGTATATCAGATCTTCCATCTTCTGTATGTCCAATTTCCTATTTTAACTTCCTCTGATTTCAAATTATATCAGTTTCTGTTCCGATTGACTTCTGACTGCTTCCTAGAGTAACTTTATGACATCAGCATGGGCAGCAGCCTTGGATGCCCCACTGCATCATCCCAGGAAGAGGTGATGGAATCCTCACAATGATGTCCAACACCCACTGTTCACCAGTTGACTCTGGATATCTGGTTGGCCATGTGGGGTCCTCACCTTCTTTCAATACCCCAGTTTATCCTACCCAAAGCTCTGAAATCAGGGACGAAACAGAGCACTGAATTCTTCTACTGTCTCCTTTTACTGTCTCATTCTGTTCCTCACATCACCAGAATATGATCTCTTCTGGGAATTAGTAAATGAACTAAAAGTATGTAAGAATGGAAGCTGTTACATTTGAATAGAGGCCTTCAACATTAAACAGAATCAGATTCAAAGGGAAATTTCAGCAGAAGCAAACGGATAAATATTTTAGTACAAGGAAAACCTTTCTGAGGCACCTCAAGTCATACTTTGGAAGAAGCTACCTATTCTAATGAGCAAGGAGGTGATCAGTCTAGCCTGAGGCAGGGAGAAGGGGAGTTTTGGGGTAGGCAGGAGATTAGAGAGAAGCTATCCAGCCACTAAACAGAATCTGACCTTACTTGAACGCTTATTAAATACAAAGCACTGTCCCACACACTTTATATCTATTATTTCATTTAATTCTGACATCATCATGTGATATGTATTATTAAAACTTTTTTACCATATAGAATACAGAGAAGAAGAAGTTTAAGTTATTTGCCCAAGATTATATACTTGGTGAGCAGAGGGGCCAAGATTCAAGATAAGACTATAGGACCCCTATGCTCCATCACCTCCTATATGTGAGTCAAACCAAGGAGAAATAAAATAGTAAATAAGAAAAGCTATTATGTTACAAATAATAGAACATAAAGCAGCACCTGCCTTTTTTCTTTCATTTTTTTTTCTGAAGTTTTCCTGATTTTGCATTTTTAGCATATGCTGTATGTGTTTGTTCTAGGAAAAGCCAATCACTCAGTGATGGGGACACTGCAGAGGTGAGTGACTTTAAGGGGGAGACAACATAATTAGCAACATGGGAGGAATCTGTTGTGTTATCATAGCCTGGTGGTGATTTTTTCAGGTATGATGACTTTGCAAGACTGGAGACATGCTTCCTCAGGAAGAGGGAGAGTGACAGAAACATTTCCTCTCCCTAGAGACAGCATTCAGCCAAAGCACAGTCATGAGAGAAAGACTTCACAGACACACAATTTAACCCATAGTCCTAACAAGGACAATCTAATAACCTAAAGTATAGATGGCAAGTTCTTCTATTCTTAGAATGTGGACAATAATACATGGAGAGGTTTATGCAGCATTTACTTTGCATGAAAATACCAAGGAAGATACCAAAAAAAAAAAAAAAAGAAGAAAAATTAGAAGTGATAGCAATAAAGAAAACTATCTAGGAAACACTGCTGTGATTCTAGTTTATGTTCTCCCAAAAGAAGATGCTGACATGTTTCTGGAGGAAACACATTTGTCAAAATCCTTCTGGGAAATTGACAGTAAGCCCAACTCAACTGGTGTAAACAAAATTAAAAATTTTATTAATTCAATACCCATGATTGGTTTCAGCAACTATTACACCTAGTAACTCAAATCATATCTACCGAACATTCAGGAATTACAGCCTTTCTTAGTGGACTCTTCAAAACAAACTCTGCCACCACAACCCAAGATGGCAAGAGTTCATTCAACAGCTCTAGAGCAGTTTCTCACATTCTTAGTAATGCCAATAGATAGACAAGACCTTCTATACCTACTTCCTTCTATACCTCCTTCCATATCTGCATCAAGAGTTTGGGATTAACAACAATTAGAAGGATTTGGGTCTCATGTTTATTCCTCATGAGCCTCGATCATGTGAACACCCTGGGATATGAAGATAGAATCACCTCTGCCCAAATCACATCACCTAATTGTGGAGAAAGAAGTCTTCAAGGTATGTATAAATTCTGTTACCAAGAAAGAAGAGATTCTGGACAGAAAAACAACAGCAAATGTCTACCAGTTGGGTGAATGTGTAGACATAAAGTATTTTACAACTAGATTGGAGAAGCAATAGTAGCAGATAATTTTTTTAAAGGAAAGAAAAGAGATTTGATGGAAAAGAACCAAGAAAGATTTGTTCATCCATTCATTCATTCACTCATTCATACATGTAATATTAATTTGAGTCTCTAACAAGACCTGATTTCTCCCTCTATGCAAGAAAATGCTTTAACTTTTCAACTAATTCCAGGAGATACTTTCAACCAAAGGTTTACATACAATAAAATTTAATATTTTAAGTTAAAATTGTGAATGACAAGTAGTAAGAGGAGTGGTTCTGGTGTGATATTAAGTGATTTCAATCTTCCACATTTCTTCCCCATATTTGCACTTAGATTTAATGACAGTGTTTAGTAGCATTCTTTTTTCAAGAACCGTCTCCCAAATTAAGTTGAATTATTTCTCTGCCAAGAACTAAAATTTCTAAGTCTGCGGTATTTTAAAAAATACCTTTTCACAAGAGTTATTGAAATATCTAAATCTTCTCAGTTTTTTTCAAATAATTAGTACTCAGAAGTAGAGATATTTCAAGCATACTTTTCTTCATTGAGTCAAAGAGAGTAGAATCAATGGCATAAAAAATGGGACAAAAGGGAAATATACATTCTCCATTCTGCATTTTCTTTTTCACGGTATTGTTTGTATCTCCAAACCCTAAGCAGCTCAGGAGTGTGTCTATTTATTTTGGCACAGCTAGAGTTATTGTATGAGCCACTTTTTCTTGCTGAGTTCAAGGAACAATAAATAATAATAATGAGAAAGAGCAGTTTGATGGCATGACTCAGTGGATGCTGAGAGGTCATGTGGCAGTTAACCCCCAACTGTAAAACTCACATTTCACATCAATTATAGAACTAGATGTAGATTAAACAAGAAAAGAGACCCCACTTCTTCTTTTTAATAATATGATGATGATGTGATGTCTCAAAAGGGAAAAGTACAAGGTCCTAGTGTGTTTCTGCCTGTCAAGAAAGTGGGGGTGTCAGTGCAGTAAAGTGAAGGTGGCAGTGCTAACTTTGCTATAAACTTCTGCTGTCAGAAAACTTTGCGGCCATGATCAATCATGGGGAATTATGTTCAGCCGACAACATTTTCCCTGTCACATTACCTTAACATCCTTCTGATTCACAAACAGCTAATTCTACCAATAATACAGGATATGGAATGACTCTTTCCTGATAAAGAAAACACTATACTGAGCTAGATTTATTAATTTTCTTAAGCTGCTCTCAGGATTCAATTTTATGCAATTCCCAGTAAGAACCCCCCTCCTTTCAAGTACAGCATCAAAAGTTATGAGAATTTTCCCATCCTCCCTTCAATAGGTTTGCCTCACCCCTCCCTGCAATAGGTTTCTTTAATGAGGCTCTTTAATGAGTAGCGAGGATGTTCGTTGCCCAAACTGCTAGGATTTTTTGCCTCTTTCATAAGTGATAGAAGTGATCAGTATTTTTTGACTAAGTGGATTCTGGTGAAAACATAACTTGAAAGAGACACAAATTCAAAAAGACTGCACTTTTGGCTAAAGAGGGATGAATTAGTCTTGCTGTCACTAATAAGCTTTTAAACATGATCACTTAAAAAATTCATTTTGTCCCTAGATGGTAGAATTCAAAGTGTTTTGACTTTTGCATTTTTTTCCTGGTAGAAATTAGGCTAGAAAGAGGCTTCTTTTCCAGAGGCCTGCTCTCTATTCCCTATGTTGGTTCTGCAGTTCCACTTTACAAATGCTTCTGATTTCTTCAGCTCTTCCAGATTATCCTATGCTGCCTTGGGGTTGATGGGTGATTTAGGGCTCTTTCCTAATGGTGTGGTATACTGTTGAGGTGGAGGGACAGTTTGATTTAGTAATTTATTGGAGTAAAAAATTCTTAGAGAGTATATTCAAGAGGAGGGGAGCTACTGGTTAAATTAAAAGGTTGCTGCAAAGCCAATTGGAATTAAAAAGTCAGGAAGTCTTCTTTCTATAAATTAGGCAGAGGCTTAACTTCACAGATATTTCCATATATCTAATACATTCAACACAACATGTTAATTAATCACCTCTGAGCTCAGCTGAGGGCTTTCTAGTGCCATGTGATAAACTACGAGAATCAAAACTATGTCAGAAACTGCTAAATTTCAACAAAACCATTCCCTCTACCTCCTGAGCATACAGACAAACTACATTTCCCAGTCTCCCTCGCAGTAAAAATGGCTATGTGACCAAGTTCTAGCCAAAAAATGCAAGCAGAGGTGCTATATACCATTTCCAGCCTGCCCATAAAAACTTCCCAAGCAACTCTCCAAATTCTTCTCTCTTCTGCCACCCAAAAGCAGAGAATCCAGCCCAGAACTCAGAGGCCCTATAGGAAGCCATAATATTAATATAAGAGCCTGGGTCTCTGAGTGACCCTGTGAAAGGTCCACTGGTCAGGAATATCTACATTATACTTTCTATGAACAAAAAATAAACTTGTGTTAAGCTGCTAAGATTGGGATGTTGGCAATGTATGTTATGGAAAGCCAATGTTTCTCACTCTTATTACCCTTCCCCCCTAAAAAAGATTTAGAAAATAGCGGGGGGGAGGGAAGTCTATAAAAAAATATTCACAAGTACCAGTAAGCCAAATCTGGCCTGTGGACAAATTATATATTTCAACGTATTTTAAGTACTGCTTTCAAAATTATAAGGTACTAAACAAATGTCAGTAATTGCTACTATTATGCCTAACACCCAATTAAGGTGGAAACTACTTCCAAAATTACAAAGATATGGTATAGCCCCTTAGAATTGTCTTAATAATTCCTCTGAGGTCATAGTTCTTCCCAAAGCAACTATAGTTTTAACAACCATATAGAAATTAGAGTCTAGCATAAAGAGCACACAAAATAGAATCAGTGGGTTCACAGCTGGCAACAGGAATTTAGCAGGTCTATGCTCCTGAAAAATCCATGCTTGCCATTAAGAAACAAAATTGAGGATTTAGTATATCACTATTTCTTAATCATCATAGTAATAATTGCTCCAGTCAAGAATAATCAATGGATGCGAAAAACTAGTGAGTCAAAGTTTGTTGAGAAATACTATATCAGACAAAATCACCATTAGGCAAAGACCATAGTAATAATCAATTGTTGTAGAAAAGAACTACTAAATTGTTGCAGACAAAAATCTACTAAAAAATACTCAGTCAAGAAAGTTCAAGGGCAAACAATACATTTGCATAGTCTCCAAGTATCTTCCCCAAGATATTGATCAATTACAATGGGAAAAATAATAACTTTAGAGTGGAGAAACCAAGCAGACAACACATTAACCAAGTGATCAAGGTTAACATTACCACAAATAAGACATATCTATATGATGATGCTACCCTGATACCATGCACTGAGAAAGACACTATGTCAGTTCTGTGGCATTCTTGCCACAAATGTATTACCTAAACTTATCAGGAGAATACAGCAGACGAACTCTGAGAGGGAGTCTAAAAAACAAATAATCGGCACTTATTAAAAAGTGTTGAGGAAGGCAAGCAAAAAATGAGAAATAATCACAGATTAGAGGAGACTAACAAAACACACATATAAAAGCAATATGGGATCCTACTTTGGATCCTGGAACAGAGAAAGAGCATTAGAGAAAAAAACATAAAATTTTGGTAAGATCTGCAGTTTAGTTAAGAATGTTGTACTAATGTTAATTTTCTGTTATTGATAATTGCACTATATTTTTGTACATTGCTAACACAAAGGGAAGCTGGTAGGGTATACTGGAACTCTGATGGCTTTTGGAACTTTTCTATATGTTTAAAATTATTTGAAAGAAAGGGAAAAGGTATTTACATTGTCTCAAAGTAGCTCCTTAAAAGATGCTAAAATTATAAAGAGAAGAATAACTTTACAGTGGAGAAACCTGACAGATACCACTTCAAGCAAGTGACCAGTTAATGCCACTCTTAACTGGACAAATAAAAATTAAATGCTCCTAACATGATGTACTCAGGAGAATTTATCATCACTTCTGTGATATTCTTGCCAAAAAATGTATAACATGAATTCAGTCATGAGGAAACCTCAGAAAAATCCAAGTGGATGGACATTCTATAAAATGACTGATTTGTACTCTCTAAAAATGTCAAAGTGTAAAAAAAACTAGAAAGACTGAGGAACTGTTCCAGATTAAAGGAGACATAAGACATAATGCATTGAGCAACTCTGAATTGGATCCTGGACTGGAATTTTCTTTCTTGGGCTATAAAGAAAATGAATGAGACAATTGATAAAATTGGAATAAGATTTGCAGATTAGACAATAGATCTTTATCACTATCAATATTCTGATTTTAACAATTGTACTATGATTATATAAGAGAAAGTCCTTGTTTTTACAAATTACCCAATGACATATTTAGGAATGAAAGAGACATCATGTCTGCAGCTTACTCTTCAACAATTCAGGAAACATCATTCACACATAATCACCCCTACACACACATACACACACACACACACACACAGACACACTCTCTCTCTCTCATGTATACATATACATAAATTTAGGTGAAAGATTTATGGAAATTTTTTGTAATGTTTTTGCAAATTTTCTATAAATCGCAAATCATTTCAAAAGAAAAGTTTTAACAATAAGAAGGTAACCAATTTTGCAAGGTATTTGTCTGCCCTCAAGAACCTTTTTTCTTTTTTCTTTTTTTTGGTTTACTTGGGAGATTAAAAATGAATAGGCATCAAATGCCATTGTCACAAGTTGGTGGAATAGGTAAACGCTGTGCTTGCTTTCTCTCACAATCACATCAAAACTGCAACTAAACTGTATAACAACCACCTTTGAGAATCTCCTGAAGTATAGCCGAATAGAAGTCCTACAGCTAAGAACATACAGAAGAAGCCATCTCGAGACTGACAGGAGGGGCGGAGACATGGAACAGGCTTGTCTCATATCCACCTGTGGTGGTTAAAAATTAGAAAGGCTATCTTGGCTCTGGAGGTTCCCCTGGAGAACCAAGGAATCCCAGTCCCACATCAAAGTTTCCAGCCCAAGGTTCCAGTGTTGGGAAGAGGAGTCCCACAATATCTGGCTATGAAAACCAGCAGAGATTGTGCCTGAGGTGAAGAGTGCCTGGAATTCCTCTTAAAGAGCCCGCACACTAATTTACTTGCTGACAGACTCATTCACTCTGAGCTCCATCATTGATGAAGCTACTCAAAAAGCACCAGGGACATACAGAAAGGAACTGATTGACCTGGCTTTAGGGTGAGGGCTGAAGGGACAGCCTTTTCCCAGACAGAAGTGCTAGTAGAAGCCATCGTTTCTTTGTTGAATCTTCCGCACTTCCAGTGTACAGATGCAGGCTTCCACCATATCTGAGTCTCCATCAACATGGCTAACATTTGTCACCCTGCCTGGCAATTCCCTGAGACCCTGCCCCACCTAACTTGTGGTCTCAACCAAGCCACTTCTGAAGGCTTCTCTATACAAACAACCTGTCTTGGTTCATGCTGCTGACTTTCCTAAAATCTCTCAAAGGTTCACAAAATCCAAACAAGGAGCATCTGGCCTCAGCATGCCCCATACTTCTTGCTGAGCAGCCCCAAACCTGGCACTAGCAGCAGCCAGCCTCAGTTCGCAGCTTGGCCTCTCAAGGCACCTCTAAGCCTAGTACAGTGGCAGTCATTTTCAGGTTGCTTGGTGGCTCATGCCAGGTAGCCCCAGGCAGAGCACAGGCTGCAGCTAAACTTGGCTTGTGGTGGGGCCTTTCTTAGGAGGCCCTGGGGCCAGCACACACAATGGCTAGCTTCAGACCTAGCTGGAACACCACCTAGGGATGTATCCAAGGACAACACTCCCAAAGAGCAGACTGGGCAGGCACCAAAAACCTGCTAAAGTGAATCCTACTCTGTAGAGTCAGCCTCTCAATGGCCAGTCCTCACAACCAATCAGCTCAAGGCTCAACTGCAACAGGAGGGCACACAGAACCCATACAAGGAACATACCTGGAGCATCTGGCTCAGATGACCAGGGAAGACTGTGTCACTAGGCCCCACAGCACACCTACTACATAACTCTACTAAGAACAGGAGACATACCAGCCATACCTAATACATACAAACAAACACAGGGAAGCAGCCAAAATAGGAAGACAAAGAAACATGTCCTAAATTAAAGAACAGAACAAAGCTCTAGGAAAAGAACTAAACAAAATGGAGATGAGTGATCTACCAAATGCAGAGTTCAAAATACTGGTTATAAGGATGCTCAATGAACTTAGGGAAAGAGTAGATGAACTCAGTGAGAATTTTAACAGAGATAGAAAACATAAAAATGAAGATAAAAAAAAAAACTTAAAAAAAGAACCAGTCAGAAATGAAGAATACAATAAATGAAATGAAGAATACATTAGAGGGAGTTAACAGTAGATTAGATGAAGTAGAGGATCAAATCAGTGATTTAGAATATAAGGTAGCAGAAAACACAGAATCAAACAGCAATTTAAAAAGAACCCCACCCCACCCCCCAAAATGAAGCTAGTTAAAAGGCCCTGGGACAACATTAAGCATGCCAATATTCTCAACATAGGGATACCAGAAGGAGGAAAGAGAGAGAGCAAGGAATTGAAAACCTATTTGGAGAAATAATGATGAAAAACTTCCCTAACTTGGTGAAAGAAGTAGACATACAAGCCCAGGAAGCACAGAGAGTCCCAAATAAGATGAACCCAAAGAGGCCCACATCAAAACACATCAGAATTAAAATGCCAAAGATTAAAGAGAGAATCTTAAAAGCAGAAAGAGAAAAGTAATTAGTTACCTACAAGAAGCCTGAAATCTTGCCATCTGCAACAACATGGATGTACCTAGAGGGTATTGAGCTGAGTGGAGCAAGTCAGACAGAAAAGACAAATGCCATATGAGTACACTCACATGTTGAATCTAAAGAACAAAATAAATAAACAAACAAAACAGAAACAAACTCATAGATACAGAGAACATTTAGATGGTTGCTAGATGGGAGGGGTGTTGGAGTGTGGATAAAAATGCATAAGAGATTCAGAAGTACAAATTGGTAGTGACAAAATAGTCATGGGCATGTAAAGTATAGCATAAAGATCTAGTCAATAATATTGTGATAACTACGTATGATATCAGATGAGTACTAGATTTATTGGGATGATCATTTTGTAAGTTATATAAATGTCTAACCACCATGTTGCACACTTGAAAATAATATAATATTGTATGCCAACTGTGTTTGAAAAATAAAAAATTATTTTTAAAAAATCAATAGGCATAGAAATACCAGGTATTCAATGTAGCAGAGGCTAATTTTATTACTTATTGAAGATGTACTGAAAAATACTGCTATAATCATATGAGGGGAAGCAGATGAGTGGCAGCAAGTTGCTAAAGAAAGCTTCATGGTGAAAGAAGGGTCATTCCTGGACACTGGAGAATGAAGAAACACTACTGGGAAGAGAGCTAGGGCGTGGAGTTCCTAGGCAGAAGCAACACCTTGAGAGAAAAGAGGTGGTGAGAATGTTCATGTGAGTTCTCTACACAAGGAAGGGAGCATGCCTACTGAATCCATGGTGTGTCCAGGATGTCAGAAATACCATTGCACTTATCTCCTGGAAGATAACATTGTCAAAGTCCTTTAGGCGAACTTCTGAAGAGTCTTGGCTTTTAGGTTTCTCTATCCATAAAAAAATAAGAAATCAATGAAAAAATTTTTAAATAGGTATTAGATGTATGAAATATTTTATAGGTAATAAATTTGTCAAAGTTTAGATTAGAATAGGGAAGAATATGAAAGTAGAAAAACCTATAGGCATATTCCCACTCATGTGAAGTGGGAATGATGACAATATATTCCTGAAAGTAAGAGGGTCATGGAATCAGCGTATATGAGGTGGCATAATAACCTATAGAAGTATGTGAGGTATTTACTTTCTATCACATTTAGCAAAACAGAAATTATTTTAAAGCCTAGGGCCTGAATAACTTCCTAGCCTTTCTTACTATCACCGCTTACTTTCCATAACCAGAAGAAAAAAAAATATCCTCCAGTAAATAAATGGATAAATAAACTGTGCTACACCTAGACAATAGAATATTATTCAGTACTAAAAAGAAATTAGTTATCAAACCATGCCAGACATGGGGAAAATTTAAATTCATATTACAAAGTGAAAGAAGACAATCTGAAAAGGCTACATACTATATGATTCCTACTCTCTGGTATTATGGAAAAGCCAAAACTATGAAGACAGAAAAAGATCAGTGGTTGCCAGGTTAGGGAGAGAGGTATGAACAGGAGCCACACAGAGGATTTTTAGGACAATAATACTACTCTATATAATACTATAATGGTGAATATATGGCATTTTACATTTGTCCAAAGTCATAAAAAGCACTCTAAGAGCGAATCCTAAAGGACTATGACAATGATGAGTCAGTGCAGGTTCATCAGTTGTGACAAATGTACCACACTCGTGGAGAATATTGATAATACGGGGGTTATGCATGTGTGGGAGGGTGGGGGAGGAGTGGTAAAGGGAAAGCTCTGTACTTTCCTCTCAATTTTTCTGTGAACCTAAACTTTCTCTAAAAAATAAAGTCTATTAAAATAATAGGAGGAACAGTTACCACAAAAAGTTATTTAATTATTCTGGATCTTTTATAACTACTACACAAGCTTCTAGTTGTTCTTCTGGATTTGAAGATTATTTTTGTCTTCTTGAAATAAATTTCAACTATGAAATATGTAGTTCTATACAGTAGAAACCAAAAGACATTTTTAAGACATTCATCTATAAAAGTACACTCCAAATCACAGCAGTAAGAAAGGCAAGTCTTGACAGAAAACATTCAATAAAATCAGAAGAGACTCTAGAAATGCAGTTAGCTTTAAACACTTTAAAACTACATGCGGACTAGTCACCCTGAGAGGTAGTTCCTGCGTTGCTGACACCACCAGGACCCTCCGCTGACCACGAGGGACCCTGCAGCTGCTGTGTACCAGCTGCTCCTCTCCAGGTGTAGCCAGGTAGGAAGCTCAGTGAAGCTGGAGCTACAACACCCACGCTGCAGGAGCAGCTTTTGCCCAGGCACAGCTGGACCAGAGGGAGACCACCACTGCACTGGGGCTCTCTTGCTTTGGGGACACCATGCACCTCAATGAGGTCAAGCAAGAGTAATAGCCAGAGTCCCCATCCTTGTATCTAGACCACTAGGCCCTCCAGACTGAGGCCATGGTGAGACACGGCATGCCCCTGGGACTTCCCAGCCGTGCACCCAGCACCCCACCCAGAGAATGCACCCAGGAAACCCTGCATGCTCTGCACATAGACACTATTCTCTGCAGCAACCAGGACAGAAATCCTCCAACCTAATGACACTGGGACTTGACTGAGGCCCAGCCACGTCAGTGATGCTCTTGAGCTCTGGGAGCTAATGGAACTTTCCCAGTGAAAAGAAAAGCCCAAGGCTTCTTGGCTCAGGGCCTCTCCCAGCTTCTCAGTAACAGTGAGGAATGCAGGCTGTCACTGGACAGGCCAACTAGCCAGAAAAGACTCACCATACCCTCCATTAGTCCTGCTCCAGAACCAACCGCAAGGGAACCCAAAACAGCAGCCACTGGACATCAGGAAGGCAGGCATCGCTTCCTATAAGAAACCTAGTGCCCACATCAATGTCGTACCTCGAGTACTCTGTCTCTTGTTCTGCAGCTGAGTTCAAGGACCTCCTGAATTCTTAGGCCATTCCCAGCAGCTCTGAGAATAAAGACAAGACAGAAGCTGACAAGTCGTCACTGCAGAACCACATCTCCCTGCCAACTCAACAAGACTGGCTTGATACTGCACATACACCACTATAAAAGCTCAGATTCCCCAGCATGGCAGGTCTAATGCCACAACTACTATTTCAATCTACAGTCAACACCTTCAGATTCCGACAGTCCGTGGGCCTAACCTCTCCTACAACAGCCTCAATGGAATGCCATAGGAGCAGCACTGCAACCTGAGCGTGGCCCTGTGTAGGTACCCACCCTGCTAGACCCTGGGAGACTGGACCACTGAGTGGGCAGAGGCAGGCACTGGGTGAGCATGACAGCGGTTCTCATGAGATGGCATCATCCAAGCATGAGAAGCAGCCAAGAGTCAGTGCCAGGCTGCTGGGGGCTATCAGAAGTTCAGAGTGCCAAAGACACAGCTTCCCAAATGAAGCAAGTGATCATGTGAAGGAAAGTTTCCAAATCTTTTACATGGACAAAGCAGCTTTCTGGATTCTGTTTTATTATCATAAAAGTCATTTAAAAAAATTTTAAGTGCCAATTAAGACGTGAACATGCTTTTTCTGTTAGGGCCCTTATGCCTTTGAATAGTTGGGGAGGATCTCCTTAAAGTTACCAAAACCAAGGTTATGAGAGCAAAAGGGAAGAAGCCATGGTGGATTTTTCACCTGGTAGAAAGAGTATCAGGACTATCACCTTTAGACTGAATTTTGCCCTGAAGACTGCATTCTGACATTTTATTCCAAAACCACACTGCATCTCTGGGCATTTCCTGAGAAGGCTTAGCTGGATTGAAATTTTCATTCCTGAGGACACAGGGCATGCTACATTCATTCATTCTTTCCACAGATATTTATGAAATAGCTACTAAATAGCAAGACATACTGAGGCTGAGAGCATAGCAATAAATAAGACATACGAGATCCTTTTGCTTAAAGAGCTTAGATTTGGGTGGGATCGGTTAGATAATAAGTAGGTGAACATATGAAAAAATAAAAGTTATAATAAGTAATAGAAAGCAATTGAGCAGAGTAATAAAATAAGAGAAAAACTAGGGAAGACCATTTTAGCTTCAGTGTCCAGGGAAAGACTCTCTGAGGAGGTGACATTTAGCTGAGACTTTAGAGCAGGAAGTTGCCATGGGCATATTAAATTTGACATGTTGCAAGCCATCCAAGGGGGAGCTGTCAACTAGGCATCTGTATGTGCACATGGAATTCAGAGGAATGGTCAAGAAATCATTGCCGTGTGAATGAGAGTTACTACCATGAGAACTAGATGAGATTGTCTAGACTGGTCATTCTCAGTCATAGGTGCATCTTGGATTGCTTCAACAGGTGAACTTAAAAAAATCTCAATGCCTCGGCCAGGCCCTAAACAAATTCTGTAAGAATCTCTAGGGTAGAACTAAGCATCCATATTTTTTAAAGCTCCCCAAGTGATTCCAAAGTGCTGCCAAATTTGAGAACCATTGTCACAAATGTTCATCTAGAAGAACGGTCTTAAAGAGTGATTTACCCCCAGGGGGTATTTGGCAATAATATCTGGAAATAATTTAGGTTGTCACTACTGAGGGTGGGGGTGATTCTGGCATCCAGAAAGTTAAGGCCAGGAACACAAAGTATAGGACGTCCCCTACAACAAAGAGTCATCTAGTCCAAAATGTCAAAAGTGCCAAGGTTGAGAAACTCCAGATATATTAAATATAGTGTAGTGGTCCTTAAACTTGAGTATATGTCATAATTATCTGGAGGGCTTGTTAAAATACAAATTGCTGGATATCTCCTCAGAATTTTTGATTCAATTATTCTGGAGAGGGACATGAAAATTTGCATTTCTATTGAATTTCCAAGTGATGCTGATTCTGCTGATCAGAGGACCGCACTTTGAGAACCCCTGATGTAGGACATTGGTTCTCAAACTTGGCTGCATGTTGAAATCACCGGGTAAATTTTAAAAAATACTGATACCTGGGTCCCATCCCTACAGGTTGTGATGCAGTTTATCTTGGGCCTAGGCCAGATACTGGGATTTTTAAAAAGTCTTCCCATGTGATTCTAGTGTGCAGCTAGGTCCTTGGTCCATTGGATGTGGGTCTTTACATGCCAGATTACCTGTCTGGCAGGTAAAGGCCCACATTCGATGGATCAAGGACATGGAAAATAGAGTAGACTAAAAAAGCCAGAGCTGGGTCCCTTTTATTCAAGGATTAGATGAAGAAGGAGTTGGAAAAGACATGGCTAGTAAGATAAACTAGAAAACTAGGAGAGTATGCTGTTGGGAAGCCAAGAAAGAACTCCAAGATGGAAAGAGTGGTCTGCTTAATCCAATATTCTATATTTCCATGAACAATAGCCACCAAGGTTGGTACTAGCTGTCAGCCTGAGTAGAGTTAAAAACTTTTAGAAAAATATCTTTCTTTGCAACCGCTTCAGATTTCATCTCTCTTGCTTAACTCTACTCAAGGGCCCACCTGAAAGATTATCCTTCAACATCACTGAGTGCCACTGAATTATATACGATCAGCCCTCAAAGGGCCCAAGAGATGATATAGTTCAGCTTTCTTATTTTACCAGTGATAAAAGAGAGGCCCCAGAAAAGACAGTGCTTTGGCCACAGTCACTACCATGGTTGGCAGAGCTCAGGCAAGAAGGACTCAGGCTTTCTGATTCTCCTTTTTATGCCCTTAAAACTCTGCAAAGAAAATCTTAGAAGTGTCTGGAACCAGTGACTTAAGATCAAACTATCCCCTCTGTTTGCAAGCTTGGATCCATTGTTTGGCAGTTTGTATGTGTCAGGAATTCTTGTAGGGAGAGGCAAGCCAGGGTTGGCATTTCCCTGATGACTCCTCCAGGTGGAATGTGTTAGCTAACAAGTCAACACTCATATCTGGCAGGTAAAGGCCCACATCCGATGGATCAAGGACCTGGGATCTTTCATTAAGTAATTTGTTTCCTTTGTACCAGGACCAACTCTCTTGCTAGAGCCCTGAGCTCTACCCATCAGGCCCTTGCTTTGCAGTGACCTTGCTGTTGGTGAGGTCACATTACTAACTGGCTGAGCCCAGCCCAGTGGGAGTTCTGTAACATATCGATGAGTAGAGCAAGTCTGATACAAATCCCTCAAGTGGCCTTTATTCCACAGATAGGGCAAGGAAGATGCTAGCAAGGGAGGCTCTTTCTTCACTAAGATCCCCCTTGAGGCAAGAGAAAGGAGAGGCAGGAGCTTGGCTGAGAACAGGGTGGTATGTAGCGAGTACCTCAGTCTTTTTTGGTGGGTTTTATCTCTAGTGGGTTGCCAGGTTTTCAAAGTCATAAGGAATAAACTACCTGAAAAACTCTAGAGCCTCCCATCTACTGCACCATAAGATAAACATTTATCAACCTTCCTAGGAACATAAGATTAAATAAAATTGGTGGATGAAAAATGACCTTAGAAATTATTTGGGTTAGTGTCTTTTTAAGGTAGTATAAATTTCTTCTAAACAAATCCAAAATTTATAAGCTTAAAACAACGATTTATTTAGCTCATTATTCTGTAGGTCAACTGACAGTTCTGGTCTAGGCAGGCCGGGCTGATGTTTCTGGGCTCTCATGTGTCTGTTCCTGTGGTCAGCTGGTAGCTCGTTGATCTGGGATAGCTTCACTCACATGTCTGATGATTGGCTGGGTTGGTTGAGCCAAGTGTCTCTAATCCTCCAGCAGACAAAACCAGGCTTCTTCACTTTGTGGTCTCACATTCCCAAGAGCATCAAGAAAGAGCCAACCCCAAAGCTCAAGCACTTTTCAAGACTGCTTGCTTTATACTTGTTACCATCCCATTGCCCAGAGCAAGTCAGAGGCAGTTCTATAAGACTGTAAGCTCTGCCCAGCAGTCTCCCCTGCTTCCTTCTCTTCTGGGATGCTTGAGTGGCATGGGTTCTTCAGTACTGTTAACAAAGCAGTTACAACTTCTCATTGTATAATAGTGGAACAGGCATTCTGGTATGGGGGCAAGGATAGTTAAATCACAATTTACTTATGTCTTTTACTTTTTAAAAAATAAAAATGTCAGAAATTAATACTAGAACACATAGAATCAAAACTTTAAGTGTATAAAAAAAAGGTAATAAAAAGACTTAAATAATTTAAGTAAATTAAGAAATCCACAATGAAGAAAGTAAAGTTAGGATATTAATGTAACTGCAAATGTAGACATTACATTGCTTTAACAAATTATGTGGCTTCTATATCTCCTGTTGACCCATTTTGCAGGCAGGCTTGTGATAGAGAACTTTTTAATATAGCTGAAATCTTTAAAAAAAACATTTTTCTACACTATTGTTCAAATGTTCTCTTTATCATTGTTTTTTTTTCCTCCAGATGACAAATAGAAAAATTTTCTGGAAGAACAAAATAGTTCCAAAGAATCTAAAACTGGGTGCCTATTTTCTTCTCTTGAATTTACTTCTGGAGCTAAAGTAAAATGAAAGATGTTGGATAAATTTGGATTTTTTCTCTTTAAAAATCTCGTTAGTTCCTTGTATTAGATGTACATAAGAAATGGAGGGAGGAGAACTATACTCATTTCTACAGTAAGATACAATATGTATATTTTACCATCTTTGTTTACCCACACTGTAAAACTTGTCTTGTTCACTGGAAATGTTATAGTTAATTTGCCTTCATCTGATATACAAATGCAGCAGTAGCTGACAAATAAAAAGATGCAGGCATGTAGACTGTTTGTCACTTTATTCTTTGAGCAGTATAATTTGAAATCAGGTAAACTGGAAACATGGGATCCCATTCACACTGGCCTCCTCTGTCACCCTATACCTGGGTATAGGCTCCTGGGAATACTGGGAGTGAAACTCCTGAAACTCATATCAGGAGGAAGAGGTGGAATAGAGCCAAGTGCCTGCATCCTCAGCCCACCTCCTCAAATGTAAGAAAAGCTGGAGAAAGGATTCTTCCTCTTTCCATCTAATTCTAACCAAATCAATGGAGGACCAACTGTAGTACAATTCATGCTCCAGAACTCCCCATGGAATGTATGAAGCTAAAGCTCAGCTGCAGATGAGAACTCCCACTTGCTTAATGCCTTCTCTGGCCCATTCTACTTCCCTCACTCCCTTTCTTCTCAGAGCACTTCAATTAGTCATGTGCACTGAATCCTGGTCTCAGGCTCTGCTTCTAGGGAACATGAAACAACCTCTGATTACTGATTTTGAAAATTTTCAGCAACTAAGACCCAAACATGGATACTGCTCTTGGTTTAACTCTGCTTTGTCTTTCACTTTGAAAGCATTTACTATTGACTATATGCTTGATGAGATTTCCTTCCCTCTTCACCTCAGCCTCTGTAACACACAGCAGCACACTCGGTTCCTTTTTCTTGATCTGCCTGACACACTCCTATAGAAACTAAAGCCCATTGCCGTCTGCCAGAAAATAAAAGTCTTTAAAAATAATGCTTTGGAGACAATAATCTCCCTTGAACCTGAAACTCACAGACAATTGTCACAGGATTGGCTGACCCTGGAAAACTTTCTAATAACAAGACCATTTTGGAAACCAATGAAGCTAACCTAGTCTTTGATATGCTATCTTTGAAGGTCATAATATGTCAAATATTTTATCATCTTTCCCTGTATGCTTTCAGAGCACATTCGATACTCTTTTATTCCCTTCCCTTACACATTTTTTGCCTTTGTATAGAGGTGTGGCCCTCTTAAACACACTGAGGAAAAACTTTAAATAAAATAAAATGGAAACCTGAATAACCATGCCCCCATACTACATAATCTCAGCTAAACTTCTATACAGAAAGAATTGTGTCTCTTGAAATTCAGTGAGTATGTCCAATCACCATGGTTCAATTTCCTGCTAACCTCTACTCTCTTTTCAACTGAAATGGAAAAAACAAATTAGACATTTTGCATGTTGGCTCCTTTTACTGTAATAATCATACTTCTCAGAGCTAATGTTCGTTGAACAATTTCTATATGCCAGGACTTTCCTAACTGCTTTGCATCTAGGATCTTATGCAAACACCACACCTACCTTATTAAGAAGGTACTGTTTTTATACCTTTTTTACAGATAAAAAAAAACTTTATAGTCTTAGATTCCATATAGAAATCCTATGTCATACGGATCTTTCTTCTCCTATATAATTTTTTATGGAAAATCCCCCTTTAGAAATTCTTGCTGATTAATAGTATACTATGCTATTTCTGTAGTTAGGCTGTGCTTTAAAAACACATTATATTGCTAAAATAGCAACTTTTAATAGGGCTAACTGTGTACCTTTTATATGCATAATCTTTAGTTATAAGGGTAATGACATAAGTATTTTTATTGCCCTCATAGGGTTGGAGACACCAAGGCTTGGAGAGTTTTCATAACTTGCCTACCGCTAGATTCAGGTTTGCTCCCAATATCTATGGGGCCAGAGCAAGAAAATAGAAGAGTTCTGCCACCTTTTTTTACACCATCAAGGCAATCCATGCTCACAAAGGGCTGAGTGTACAACATTTTGACAACCCAGACCACCTGCCCAAGCTTCATCCACACCCTATCATGCTACAAACAACCACCATTCGTTCAGCCTAAAAGTGCATGCATCAGCATTGTCATTCAGGAGGATACCCTGAGAGAAAAAGCCCCTGCAAGCCCTGCAAAGGACTCAAGCAACCAAGCAGAGAATTCCAATCCAGGTTACCTGGAGCATGGTCTAAGAGAGAGAGTATTGGTTCAGGTGGGTATGTGCCCCAGACTTATGAACTCCTTCCCCATTAGAGAGAAATGCAATCAAAGAGAACCAGGGTATGGCTTGCTACAGTACAGGGCCTAGGGCAGGGCATCTGGTGGCCCAACTGTGAGAATAAAACTTGCTCCATAGCTAAGAAATGATTGAGACAGAGTTTGCCTCAACCCTTCAACTCCACCATCTGCTAGAGCTTAAGTTTCTCTGGTTTATGACTTACTTCAGTACAAAAATGAATCACAAAGTCATCTTATGGTTTTTCAGGCTTTAGATATGAATATCTATATTCCTTGGAGGATTACATAAGTAAACAAAGCTGGCTTTCTAAAAGTTCTAAAGGGTAGATAATCAATAGGCAATTCTTAGCAGAATTCTTTCCATACTTAGAATGTTTCTCTTAAGAGTTCAAGGCCCAAGCAAATAATTAACAAGATTATACATGCCTGCCCACCTGTAGCAAAGAAAAAAGAACCAGGAAATAGAAGTTCAAGGCCTTTACCTTAAGGTAAATTAAGAGAGTAGGAATAGTTATTGGGAACTAACGCTTAGCATGGTGCTTGGAGCTTACTAGGTGCTCAGTGAATATTCCGGAAAGAATTATGTAAAATGATTCAGCATGAGTTTGTGAGTGAAATTTAAGTATTTCACTCTTCTCTCACTTAGATCAGAATGTGTCTGTTCTTGATAAGATCATTTGATATACCTTATCAATGTAATCAATGTCAACCCGTTTACTCTGTGTCCAATAGAAAATTTCGTATCTCCATATTTAAAAGTAGGTTTGAGTTTTAGGTAAAGCCCCAATATTCCTTGAAAATTTCAGATGCAGAATCTGCTGCCTTAAAATTTCTTTACCTATTTAAAGATGAGCTGTCTCCCATTGTTACAATGCGAGATACTGTCACAAGTCCTCTTCACCCTATTTTCCTCAACAAATCTTCAATTAGCAATTTAGATACATATCCAAGATCAAAGGTTTTCCTCTCTAAAATGCCACAATTGTAAGATGATGAATAAAAAGCCGATTACGTGTTCTTAATTTCTATGAATAATTATGTTCAATCATGTGCCTGTGAGAAAGAGAGAGATAAATACACCAGTGAATGGAAATTAAATAGGTATCATTCATTTACCTCTAAAACTAGATAGAAAAATAAAGTTATAAAGTTACATATGTGGGAAGTACTGAGATATACATATACATGATGCTGAGAGTCATATGGTTATAGATATATAAATACATAAGACAATAACAGAAGTCAATTTATTTTCAAATATTCATATCAGAAAATCGTACTGATGTAAAAATAAATAAACAAAAAAACTCTACAAAATTTGAAAACATTTTTCTTCGTTCCTGGACCCAGAATACTTAAATAGTAGACATGGCTATATAGAAATTAGAAGAAAATAGAAAACACAAAGAAAAGAATCAATAAAAATGAGTATTACCACATTTCTCAAAAGTTAAAATGTAACGAACACACCAGAATTTGATCTATAAATTCTAAAACTGTAGTTCTTAACTCTTTTCACCATCATAGACTCCTTTGTATATTCAAAGATGAAAAGGACTATAAAAAAATAAGCATAGGCATATATATACCAACATTTGCATTCAGAGATTTCATTAACTACAATGAAACTTAATTTCAGGCTTTGTGTCATTTTATTTAATTGTTCCTAATTGATATGGAACAACTCTGGGTTAGCTACTGTGGGGACACAACTCCATGGAAATAACCTTGAAGGACTTGTATAATTTGGGATATAGGTAGGCCTGAGTTCTTCTTAAAAGACTTATCATGGTTCACCCAACCCTTTGCCTCCTAGCTACACTAATCCTTATCCTCACTGAAAAGGACTGCATAGCACGTGCTGTCAATGTCTCATCCATACTCCATTTACACTTGTCATTTTCATGGTGACTTCCAATTGCCAGCTCCTAGAATTCTTTGTCTAAGGACTCTTTTTGGATGCTGGAGCTCATTCTCCTCGTGTGCAATGCAAACTTGAAACAGAAGAGAATTATTGTCCAATACCAATAGAATATCCTCAGTGACTGTCAGGAGTTAGTGAGTAAGTTCCCCAGTGCCCTAGACCTCGAACATCTGAAACATATGTTCTACATTGCCTCAAAGGGATCCCCAGGGGAACGAAGCTCCCATTTCCCAGTTACTTGCTTGATGACACACCACTTATTGTTTTTCTTTTCTCTCTTGTTTCATTTCTCCAGGTCTTCACTGGTGTTTCCTAAAATCATCCACTCCCAAATAAAAACTACTTTCATTCAAGTTTTTATCTAAGGATCAGCTTCTGAGGGACGCCAATCAAAGACAGGCTGCCTAATCCTGGGGCTGAAATATGTCCAGCCAGATAGGCAATGGATAAAAAGAAGGGGAAGGGGGAGAGGAAGGGGAAAGGGAAGGAAGGTAGGATAGAGGAAGAAGAAGTAGAGAGAAAGAGAAGAAAGAGGAGGAGAGGATAGGAAGAGGAGGAGTGAGGAGGAGGAGGAGGAGGAGAAGGATATATAAGAAGAAGAAGAAGAAGAAGAAGAAGAAGAACAACAACAACAACAACAACAACAACAACAACAACAACAACAACAACTACTACATGTTACATTTGCAGGATTGTTTGGATTATATTCTCCAAGTGATAGCCCTTCAAAGTCAAAATTTATAGCAGCAACTCTGGGGTACCTAGTGTATGTGTCAAGACAGAAACAGGGTGTCTATCTAAGGCACAAGTTAACACTGGCCCCTTCATTTGGAGCAGCCCTAGGAGTGTGAGCATGGTTTGCATTGTAGTGGAAATGTTAGACTAAAGGTCAGGGATTTGGTATCTTGTTTCGACTCTCTCAATAACATTCTGGATAGATCTATCTAAGTAAGTTAATCTTTCTAGGTCTTACCTTCTTTTTTCAAAGTATATTAAGAAAACTAATGTATGCCTTGCTTACCTCAAAGAAGGAGGTTCAGTAAAATAAAAGCACAGAGTAGTAACTTGAAAAGTATAAAGGACTATTCAAGGGGCAGCAAACTCAGTAGCCTCCAGGCAAGTGAAGCAGGCATGTATAGAGGGGCCATACGGGGAACTAGAAAGGCCACTTCCCAGCCATGTGAATGTATCTGCTTATGACGATTAGATAATTATCATTAGAGTTTCTGGTATTTCCAAGAAGCCAAACAACTAAACATTTGTACAAAATCTTCTGACTACTACATGTTAACTAGCTCAAATTTTTGAAAAACCTATCCAAGACCAGCACCATGTCAGTCAGACAACACAAAATCACAGGCTTCATTCCTTCCTTGGCAATCAGGTGTGACCTCTGGCCTTTACAAATGAAGGCTGCAAGGGATTTGGGCTATCATAAGGCCAGTCTTACTGCAACCTACTAATTAAAATATTCTTTAAACTTGACTGTGAATCGGCATAAGGTCATCCAGACCCCCGCCCCTCATTTGGTTTTGTTCTCAGAGATCAGAACATCCAAGTTCTGGGACACGTTGCCCCCTACCCCCAAGGCCCATCTGGTGGTATCCCTTATCTAAGCAGGCCCTTCAAAGAAGTCCAAATAATTTTCTCTTTAGCAGCACTGTCCAACTAAACAAAAGTTTGCAGAGACTATCAATACACCAGTCCCAGATTACCCATTTTGGGGTCATCTTTGTTTACTCCAAGAAAGTGTGAATGGCATCGCCTACTCTAAACAGAGAAGACCATTGTGTCCCTGGGCAAAAGCAAACATTCCTTTCATGAATATTTAACTAAAAGTCACTGCTTATCAGTATTTGGCACAACTGGGCAGATCCTGTCTGCCTATCCTCTGAAACATATCCTATGAAGAAGATGATCAGAATGTTTTCTGTTCTGATTTTCTTTGCCTCTGTATCATGAACCTTTCTATTAAGCAATTTTGAATTCAGATGATTCTCCTTCAGTCTTTCTCCCTGAGAGCTAAATCAAACTAGCTTTGACTGTGAGGACTTCAGAGGTTTGTTTTATTTATCTAGTAAGAGGATCATTGGTGACAAATGTGTTAAGAGGTATTTAGTACAAAGTGAAGCCACTCATCTTGCTGAGATTTTGAAGTGAAATGTTCACTTTGGGAAGGATCTTTGGGAGTTGAAATGAAGATTTAACGGTGATTAATTTTTTTAAAAGAAAAAGAAAAAAGAAAGATAGCATCCAATTGGACCTACAGACATGTACCTTATGCAAACATTTGAGGAATATGTATGTATTTGAGGAATATTCAAAGGTTTCCCAGCCTCTAGCAAACGGTGCCTGGAAGACCCATCTTTAATAACTTAATTGGGTTGATTTATTAAGTATATATATAATATAAATATATTACATTATATAAACACACATGCACAAACACACACACGCAGTTAATATAGTTGGCGGCTGAGAGCTCACATCCCATTTGACATCAATGGTCCTAGACTATGCCTGTTCCCCTGATATGACAGTGCCCCTTTTCACTTTCAAAAACATCTTTCCAGCACGGATAATAATCTCTATCATCACTTCAGGTAAATCATTCTAGGCCTCAGTATTACTCTGCTCTTCTCCAACTATGAGACTCATGTGAAATTCTCCCTTCTGAGCTCTAATTCCTCATCTATAAAATGATAAGGATGATAATGGCTACCTCTCAAGGCTGCTGTGAAGATAAAGGGCAATGATAAATTTTAAATGTTTAACCTGCTACATAGTAAGCACTCAGTACATTTTAGCTATAATTATTTAAAGATATGTCATCTGAGAAGAAATTTGTCATATGGGATTAAACCATCGTCACCACAAATCACTTCATCCATCTTAAGTTATTTTAGGTAAAATATTGTTAACTCCAGAAATAATTCCATCACAGCTTCCACAGTATAACATAAAAATATTCAGTGATGGATATGATATGTACTATAGTGTCCCTCAAAGACTGAGCTGCCAGGAACTCAGGAGGTGGGGCAAATCTACCTCAGTTCACATGGAATAGAGGACAGGGAGATGCTGTCCTCCCAGACATGCTCAAATTTTTAAAAGAATCAAAGCCAAGGGTCTGCTAGGCTTCCCTGCCTCTCTTCCACTCCATCTCATGCTGCTGTGAGGAATCAGCCTGTGCCTGACCCAGGGTCAGCTGTGGACTGTGCATTGGCCACATGACTATGGAGTTCTGGTCCTGCCCCCACCCACACTTCACTTTCTCAGCTCCATATTTTTAAAGTGAAGCCCCCCATATCTCCTCCAGCAGTGAAGGACAAGGCCTAAACGTAATTTCAATTAAGGTAATAACAAATTCATGAGGGCCCAGCCCTTGCCATCTGTCTGAGGAGTGTGTCAGGCCTTTTATTGGTCATGATGAATACCATTTCACCAACCATCTAAACAAATGAGAGTGAGCAAATGGGTTTTCTGCAAAAGACAGATCAAATGAAGAATGCAACAGCCTGAATGCCCGGCACATAGGCAGAGGTAAAATTTATCACTTGCATTTGCATAATTCAATGAGATTCCCCATTTAAAACCTAGCAAGGACAACCAAAACAGTGTGTTGATTAGAAATTTTATGGCAGATTTTTATATTTTAAATTATATATCAATCAGTCTCTAAAAAGTAACAATCTCCATTGTAGAGACTGATATTAGCTGGTGACTATGTAGTGTGTGTGTGTAAATATGTAAATAGAATAGCTAACATGTACTAAAGACTTCCCATGTATCAGAAATTATGACAAGCACTTTGTTGCATTTAATTTTCATAATCACTTTATGAATTGTATCCATTTTACAGGTAAGAATTTGTAGTTCAGAGTTAAGAAGTAATTTGTCCAAGGTCATATAGCTGTGAAGCTCCAGTTGTGAACTGAAAACCTGATCCATCTGACTCAAGAATCTATGGTCTTATCACTGTCCTACCATGGTCCTTTGCACATATACAAATATACACACAGTGACTTTCCATCTCTTGTTCTGATGAGAATTGACCAGTGGCAAATCATCCACCTCTTCAAAAGAAGTAATGGGAATCCTAGCTTGGCATAGGGAGAGAAGCCAGCAATGCTTAGGGAAACCTGGAACAAACCATAGTCAAGCAAACAGATAATCCACCAAATCAACTCACTAGACCAGCCTAGGAATTAAGCTATGGAGCAAAAATAAAGAAGCTAACCCCTGATCAATTTTGAATTCTTATAATTATAACTGCTAACACTTATTGAGTACATAATGTGTACCAGAAACTATCCTAAGCAGTTTGGCATGAAATTATTCATTTAATTCTCAACAATGTCTATTATGCCCATTTTGCAGATGAAGAAACTGAGGCACAGGATGTTAAGTAACTGGTCCAAGACCACAGAAATTATAGTTAACAGAGTTGGTATTTAAATACAGGAAATCTAGTTTAGGAACACAAACTCAAAGCCCTTCTGTACAGTTATGTTCAAAGTTCTCATTTTTTTGAAGGATATACATTTTTTGGTTGAAATTTTGCATGCAATCTAAAAGAAAACACAGCCTACAATACAGTTTATGAGTGCTCTTGGTAAATAAGCACTATTTTTCCTTTTAGGATTCAAGGAACTGGCTACAACACTGTATAAGAAGAAGATTTATAGTCCACGGTAGTCAAATCACTATTTCAGAGATTATGGGAACTCTGTTGACTGCTGCCAATATTCATGACAATGAATCATATTCCCCATCTACTTTCCAATTGACATCTGGAGCTCAAGTGAAGTCGAGATGGGTGGTATCTCATCATTACATATCGATATAGCTCTTCTAAAAACTGAGAACATTACCCAAGGCATAATAACCCTCATAAATAATCTATCAGCTTGAGGACATTAAATGTAAAGAAAGGGTGACCTCTGATCTTCCATTCCCTTTAATGGTGCTTCATTAGTCTTACAAATGGAGGCAAATTCATAATGGGGGGGAATCAATTCTGCCACTTGGAAATAATTAAGACACATACATCAAACAACAGCTTTTTTAATTCTTTCTAATTAAGTGACCTATCCCAGAGGAGTGCTGAATTGGTCAGTGCAAATATAAATTACACTAAACATGAGTGTTTTAAGATCAATGGAGAGGTCTTGATGTTTCCACTGTGCTCTCACTATATTTTCCAGACAATAAACTACTATTTTGACTGTGCCATCAAGAAATTATAAACCTGGAGTCAGTTGGCAAAAAGACACTCAGACTTACCCACAGGTGCCAAACTGTTTGCCTATCCCGTGGAAGAAGCAATCACAGTGACGAAGCTGACATCATGGGAAAACTTCTTAGCATTCCATCTGCAACTTCACCCTTCCTTTAGACTTCAAAATATCAGCAGATGTAATATCTGGCTTGGGGATTAGTGGCTCAAATTTGAAAATATATGTCATACCTTTTGCTAGGCTGTCTTAACCTTCTTGAGATATTCTTGATGTGAAGGATTTATCAAAAAGCTTATGAATGGGTTTTTGCCATTGTTGCAGGCCTCAGCTACTAGTAGAAAGGAACTTCTGGCTGCTAGGAGGCCAAGCCTGGCTCATCTAAAATCTTTGTCTAACTTCTATATCATCTCAGGAATTATATACACTATTGACTGATCAAATTCACCATGTTTCTCCCAGGAAACTGAAGCAGGCTGAAAAACAAACTAAATATATACAACTTATTTTAATATATCTTTGCTTATGGGATATAAAATTAATATTGTTTTACTTTAATATGACTTTGGAAGATCCTTACAATCAACAAATGACCTAAACCTTTAAAACTCACCAGGGTAGTGTATTAACGCATCTTGCATTCACATATAGAAAGCAGAAAAAAGAACATTGGATTTAGAGACAAGATACTCTATTTAAACTCTGGCTCTGTCAGAGTTTACTTGTGTGCCTATACATCCACAAGGGGAGGGACTTCCACCATTCACTTGCAGCCTAATGCCTGTGACAGTGCCTGCCATGTAAATAGGTAATCAATAAGTATGTGAATATACATATGTGCTTGAATGAATAAGTCAATGAATGTCTTGTTCTGAGGAAATTACATCTCCGAACAAGCTTTGAAGACTGCTATCTTGGGTTGAGTTCTCCAGAGCAGACCTGGGGAGAGGATACATGTATAAGTGACTTATTAAGAAAGTTCTCCAAAGAGAGACTGCTATGTGAGTGGGAGAAGTAGACAGGAAAGAGACACACCAAGCAAGAGTGCAATGTCAGGTGACATCCCCATCTCAGCCTAATCCTTGATCCCATGGGAAGCTCTGCAGCATTGATCATGTCTCAGAGTTTGTCCCTTCTCAGGAAGAGAAGCTGAGCTTTCAACCTCCCTTGCCCATCAATTAGGGAGTATGGGCTGCATTGAGAGATGAAAGGAGGCAAGATTCCAAAGGTCAAGGTGCAAAAAACGAGGAACACAGAAGCTGGTGTGAGCACATAAAACAAATAAAGGTGATCCACAGGGATCTGCTCGGGGTCTGGGCAAAGTCTTCTACAACTGGTTTGCAAGCTTTTGTGCTTCTATGGACCAACACTCATGGATAAGACATCTGGTGCTTTAACTTTGCAAAGGACATGCTCTCACATTTTTACCATTTGATTCTCAAAACACCACACCACTTTGTAATAGATGGAACATGAAGTATTATTGTTCATTTATGACAAATAAGGGATCTTGAGCCCAGAGGAGAAAAATGACTTGTTTCTGATGAAACTAAGCAAAAATAAGGTTATCCATTATAAGACAGTAGCTAGGAGAGAGCTGAAATTATTTGTTCAAGGTTATAGGCACTGGGAAAGGGTGGAAATTTTGATGCTTGCTGTGGACTCCAGGGAATGAGTGTGATATGAGTTTGTGGCAGAGAGAGGAGAAAACATTCTAGCTGAAAAAAGACCAGAGGAGGAAAATGCACAAGATAACCTTCAGCAAAGCAAAGAGAGAGGCTTCATGGGAGCAGAGTGAATAGAAACAATGAGCCAATACTATGGGAGTCTCAGAAATAGCAGTCAAAGTAACTGAAACTTAATAAACTACTACCAGAGAAAAATCAAACAGGAGAAGTAAATAAATTGCTGAGAATGGAGTCCAAAGATGATGGAAATCTTCAATAGTCTGAAGGGTCAAGGTGAATTGTCAATTTCCATGTGTGAGTTGATGAAGATCTGTCCTAAGGTGGGTAGCAATGGGGAAGACTGTGTAGATGTAAAAGTTAGGGGAGAACACCAGTAGTGATCCAGTAGATTTGAATTGAAGCAGAGGAGCAATCTGACAAAAACAATCCAGCACTTTGTACTGACAGATAGAATACCTAGATTCATATGCTGAATAGTGTCAGATTCGCTTTCAACAAAGTCATGATGTTTTCGCCTTCCATTCTGGCCTGCTTTATCCCAGAATAACTTGTCCAATATCTAAGGTGACAGGTTGCAGAGAACCTTGGGCCAGGGCCAGAATGAGAAGGAAGTTTTCTGTCACCTGGCCCGGCAGGTGCCCCATTTCCCTGCACCGTACACCTGAACATGAGCCCATCTATCGCTGTGGACAAAGAATAGCTAACAGCAGTTATCGTGGATGTTTGGCAAATCTCTAAGATTGTGTGTCATTTCCTGAAAGCATACTTGACACCTTACAAAGTTATAATGAGCAAATTAAATGGGAAATTGTAGGTGAACTTGCTTTATAGATTGTAATGGGAAATGCACTTACTATTATTGTTTCTGTTTTAGTGGTAATATTTCACCCATGTAATTTACAAGACACTTTAGAATTACTCATTTTATTTTTAATACATTTGTTTTTATATCCTCCTTTTGATGGCTAGTATTTCATTTTGTGCATCTCCTCATAACATCAAATTGTGTTTAAGAGCTGCATGAACATCCATCATACACAATAATTTAACCATCTTCCTTCTATAAGACATTTAGGTCAATTTCACTATATTCTTATGAATAACAATACTGTAAATAATGTTTCTAGACATAACTTCATTGTGGTGATCACTTTGTAATGTATATAAATGTCTAATCACTACATTGAAACTAATATATCATATGTTGACTATCACTTTAAAATAAGTTAGTAAAAAATCATTTAAAAACATATTATCACCTAATTTAACAACAAGCTACTGCGGTGGATATTATTATTGTTACTTTGACTTAGTAAAAGTGTCAGCGGAGGCTTAGAGAACTTAAACAGCTTGACCAAGATCACACACTTTCTGACACATGGCTCAATGTGGTTGCTTTTCACTATCCATGGATAAGTCTCTTTGGTTCCACCCTGCTTGCAGCTGCATCGCTTCAGTCCAGCTTGCTTCTAAGTTAGGCAAAACCATTCTGTGGGTCACCAGGCTTCAGAGCATGCTTCTTATAGAATATAAGATGCCAACGAAGGTAAGACACATTAATATACAATATTACACAGAGAAAAATAAACTGCTGACAAACTTAGAATCTATATTTTATACTTATTAAAAGAACTGTTTTTTACCTGTTTCAGGTAAAAATAGGAATACAATGCGAACAGTAACCAAATTGAAGTTCAAACATGCAATAACAATCTAATTACTTCTTACTGCCTTATGACTGACAACAATTTTGAAATGCATCAAATTACAAGATCCATCCCAATTACAATGATGTTAACATAAAAAATTGTGTGAGTCTTAGAGCCAATGAAATATGGTATCAACAAACTAAAATTGAGTCCTTAATATAGCCTGAGAAATTATTGAAAAGGAAAAGCTGTTACAAAATGTGTTATTTATTGGGTTGTCTATGAATCACCTGCAACAATTTCCTATAACACCAGTGGTTCATAGCTATATTTACTCAACTCTTACACTCAATAAATGAAAAATGGTCATTGTTCTTATTAAGAAAGCAAACCCTTCAAAGAGAAGCTGTTGATACAAGTCTAGACTGTTTCGTATTTATATACAAAGGAGCTTATGATCATCTGTTCACACTATTTCAACTAGTTACATACATAGAGAACAACTGTCATGAATTTTCTGGTTGAAATGTTCCTGTTGACAGTCTAAGCCTACTCTGGCTGAAGAAAGTTTGAGTCACCAAAAACAGTGTGAGTTCTTCCTTCACAGTAAAGATGTACCAGAATAATACATGACTAGCTTAGTGTAACTCCTTTTAAAGAAATACCCATGTCTTTTTTGTCTTCAAATTCAGGTTCATCCTACCTAATCTTTTGTTGGAATATGATAATTGTTCAATTAAAAAAAAAAAAACTTTTAATCCCTATCCTGTTTGAAATCGAAACCACTGAATTCTAGGATAATTGGCACCCGGCCTTGTTTCTCTTTCCTTTATGAGAAGCTCAGCGTCCTGTCTGAGGCTTACATCCACTACTTTGATCCTTTTCATAGAAAAAATTGAGAAGGTTCAGTGGGTCTGAGTGTCTGATTTCAAATCAAGTCTTTATAATAATAAGAGGAAGGAGTCATCATACTGTATTCCCAAGTTCAAAAGTGTTTCTGTTATTTTGAGATTAAATTAAAAATAGATTAGACTTAACTGTACTTTAGCAGAGTGAATCTATTACTTACACCTCCAGAAGATAGTTTTTCTTAGAATGAAAAAAATAATAATAAATTATCATTTCCAAGTACCTTTTTATAACAGCTCAGGTCTATAGTATGAAAGAAGGATGCAGATGAGGTTACTGGATGTGGGCAGCCATTAAGAAGAGTATATATTCAACTTCACAATCCAAGGTGATATAAAATGAGTCTTAAACCATCTTTTTTACTTACAGGCTTGGAATATTCAAAAACATATATTAATTAAATTTACTAATGGTGTATGTATCAGTGGATCATGGAAAGGAAGAGACACACACAAATTGACAAGAGTTTAAGGAAGGGACTGTTTACAGTGAGTGGGCGAAGTTTAGGAGACCAACAAGAAAAGGCAAGACTCCTAAACCAGAAAGAGCAAGAGTTGGAGGCAGTCACTATAATACTGAAGCATGTCTGTAGAAGAGAGCTGCCTAGCAAGAGTCATGGCCTTTCATAGCAGTATCAACCAATCCATGGTTAGGGAGCAGGTAGGGAGGGAGTCAGGAGAAAAAATACTCCATCATAATGCTCCAGTCCCCTACATCTCCTCCTCATACCTCTTATTGACCAACCAAACTAGAAGTCAGAGGAGATCCACAGAAGTCAAAGTAAGGTGGATAATATGGAAATTGTTTGATGTTCTTCTCTTTCTAGTCCAGGGCTGATCCACTACCACCACCAGAAGTTCACCAGCAGCCTGCAGTGGCTCCACAACTGTCCATGGCATCCACATGGGCTTGTCTTCCTTGAGTCGCAGTCCTCATATTTCTACTTTACATCTTTCTACATCCTAATTCTTCAAGGAAAGTTACTCCTTGCTAGGTGGCAAGCTAGCCAACCTCATAAATAATTCTATACAAATATCTAGTATCACTAATTGGATATAATCATAGATCTTGGAGATAGAAGACCTCTAAGAAATTATATCTGGCTCTATCAGAATATTTGATATAATAACATGCATTATTTTATATAGGAGGCAGCAAAGGCCTAAAAATGTAAGGTAGCACACAAAGCTTATGTGCAATGTCTTTTTTCCCAAGTAGGTCTTTAATAAAGAACTTCAGGAAACTCAGTGTATCCCAAAGTGTGAGACTCACCTTAATTGGATGGCATCAAGAACACTGAATCACATGGTAAGAAATTGATTCTATTTACATTCATCTAACAATTTATTATATTGGGAAGAATGTTTGGATTAGGACATCTTAATCCCTCTTTAACACTTGCCATACTCCTTTCTTAACAAAGAGAAGCAAGCATCAGGCACAGACTTCAAGTTCAGGCAATGGCTAATAGATTTAATTTAATAATGTTTTATTTCCCTTGAATTTATATTTTGTGTCTCTTTCTGTTTCGCGATGAATAATAATGACCTTCAGGTTATGTTATTGACATTAAAGTTTCCTTTTTAAAACAATTTTAAGTTTAAAAAGTAATTGATTTAGAGAAAATATGTATAAACAGCAGTATGCTTTTTTTCAAGGTTATGTAAAAATAAAAGCATTAAGTGAAGAAATGTAGTTTAGAAAACATGACTTTATTCCAAAGAGTTTTTAATCTATAATCTTATAGTAATTTACATATATATGTATTATGGATAATTTACGCATATATATGTATATATATATATTTATAATGACAGGGAGAATTCTAACATGGCCCCCAATATTCCCTAGTATACATGCTCTGCATAATTTCTTCCCCTTGAGTGCAGGCAAACCTGGAAATACCATGGGATATCACTTCCATAATTATGTTACATTGTATAGTAAAAGGGGTTTTGCAGATATAATTAAGGTCTCTATCAGTCAACTTTGAGTTAATCAAAAGGGAGATTATCATCTGACCTAATCAGGTGAGCCCATAAAAGGAATTTTAAAAAAAACAGCAACGATGTTTTTGTGCTGGCCTAGAAGCAAGCAGCCATGTTATGAAAAGAGAGGGCCATGTGGCACAGACCTTAGGGCATCATCTAAGCAAAGAGCAAGCTACAGCCAACAGCTAGCATAAAAGCATAACCTTGAGTCCTATGGCCGCAAGATACAGACTCTGCCGACAAACAGTGAGCGTGGAAGAAGAACCTGAGTTTTAGATGAGACTTAAGACCCAGCTGACACTTTCATTTCAGCCTAACAAGAACCTAAGCAGAGACAGCTAACTCATATCTAGAATTCTGACTCATAGAAACTGTGAGAAAATAAATTTGTGCTGTTTTAAGCTGCTAATTGTATTATTATTTATTACATAGTAATAGGAGAAATATGTAGACATACATACACACACAGATGTACACACATACATATACATATATACTAAAAACCTTACAATGTAAAGGAACTTGAGAGAATTAATTGGAGGAAAGCCTTATGGGAGCCTTCAGATTATACAGAAACTATAACATTACCTATACTATATAGGTAGTATTATATATCTACATAACTACCTATAAAACTACTCATTAATTCACATGCTAAATAGAAATCTTTGAACTTTCAAAGAATTATCAGGAGTCTTGGGGCCTGAGATTTTACATTACTACCAAGCTCGCAGGTGATGCTATACTGTTAATGTGAATAGTAATTTTCCAGATTTGTCCCCTTTTTCCTAAGAAGGCTTTATCTAAGCCACAGTAAACGGTTTCCTAACTAGCTTTAGAGAATTATCAAGATGACACAATCTCCTTGCCATTAGCCAACATAGCCAAAGCCTTTCTATTCATAGTCCATTCATAAAGTTAAAGGGCATTGGGACTTGTCCATCTCGGAATTTAGATAACCAAGACTGAATTTAGGAGCCACCTCTGTGACACAGCGCAGGTCACCATGAGACCGGAAGTTTTGTTGAAATGTATGCCCAAGATTTGCAGCCTAGTCTAAGCTCTATTCAAACTTCTGAGACTGTGAAATTAGACTAGAAATCTCTGCATTTATTATAAGATTCCTGGTATTTCCTGTTTCCATTCAGGCTGGCAATATCACAAGCACAGCCTCTCTCGTGTTTTTTGGTACTTCCACTTACCATCTCAGCTAGAATCAAGAAAAATAAAGTAACATACAAAAGACGCAATGTTCAAAACATCGTGGGAAATTTCCAAAGAAATTTCATTTGGTTTTCACTGCAGTAGTGAAAGATAGGTAATTTCTTCACTTATATAAAATCATGTGCCTGGTTTTCTTTTCCCTACTCTCCTACCTTCTAATATATTTTATTGCATAATATTGGGTCGAATTCTAAATCTTGAGACTAGAAGGGAAGCTTTAGAGATGACCTGTCTGGCAATTTGTAGTAAACCAACCACCACTGTATGCAAATATGCCCACAGATTTGTCTGAAATTTGGGATAAACTGATAGTATCTTCAAAAGAAACTGGATAGTCTTATTGATTAGTGAGAAAGCCTTCTTGCTCATGCTGACTGAGGAGAAACAGAAAAGAGTTGGAGGAAGGATTTAGCTAAAGTTGGGAAAGAGGGAAACTGTTGTTAAAGAAGAGGTTGAAGATAGAGACTACAAAGTAGACTTCTCAGGCAGCCAGACAAAACCTTGAATCTAGGAGCTGATTCAAGTAGTAGAGATTTGTTCTAAGCAAAAGAGGGAACATAGTGAATATTATCTTCAGAGAAGTATGAAGCCACAATTCATTTTGAAAATTACCAAATGTTTCATTGTCAAGGCCCGAATTACTCACCTTGCTTGTATTTAGAAGTATTCGGCATTCCACTTACAGAGACTGGCCTTACTGAAAGCATGGGCTTCGTGGGAAGGGCTAAGAAATAATAAGAAACTGCTTTTAGTATTTGGTAGCAGGTGCAGAGTGGAGTTCATTTGCCACTTACCAACCTTGGATGGTAGCTGCCTGAAATTCGATGCTGGGGTCTTCTACCTGATGCACCTCTCTCAAGCACATAGATCTGAGATCAAAGTTTTAGAAGCCTAAACCCAAGATAGGGCTATTCCTTGATGCTACTTTTTGAAAAGTCTCTTGTGTTCTGAGGCAACCTTGACACTATGTACCAAGTCCACTATCAATCCTCAGTTTCCAGGCAGAGCTTAGGACAGCAGACCTCGGAGGGTCGTAATGCTGAGGGATGTATGGCAGAGAAGGTATGGCATGAATTTTCTCTAAATACCCACACTGTACTTTGTAATAATCCCACTCGTAGTACAGGAGTAGAAATAAATATACACAAACACACATAAACACTATACCAAAGACTCATAAAGGTGTGTATAATATTTCAAATATATATATACATATATATGTGTGTGTGTGTGTGTGTGTTTATATATGTATTTTTGACTGGGTTCACTCTGTTAGCTACTTAAGATAAACATGGTTGGAGGGTGAGGTGATTCTCAGAGGAAATGGTCATAATACTAGGAAGGACCTGGCATTGAGGCAGGAAACCTAAAATATAAAGAAGATGGGTCAGTGGCTCCACAGGGCATTTGGGGTGATAGAACTTCCACTCTGGATGGAGGGTCTGACACTTGAGACCAATAATCCAAACTCTCGGCTGTAATTTTTCCGTGTGACAATCATAGCCATTTGCAAAAATTAAATTTCCAATGATAACTCAGAATTCCCTGAGGAAGGCCCCTTCTACCTATCCCTTTGTCAACATGCCTGAGCTGCCATGTGCCCTGTCCTGTTCTCTGGAGGAGACTTTTCCTTCTGCCAGCATCACATTGGCCAGCACTAACTGAACTCCCCAAATCTCCATGCCTGCCTCTGCTTTCACATGAGTAAAGAAAAGTGGACAAATAAAACCACTTAGAGAGCCAGGAGTCTCTGCTCTTAATTACTTTTGCTTCTCTGATGAACCTCAGTATACAACCAACTGCTGTAGTGAAAACATAACACACCTTAGTTAGCAATTTGAAATCCTATTGAAACTCCATAAAGATGGCCATACAAGATCCATGAAGTAAAAAACAAAAAACAGTATCACTGCCAAATAAATGTGGCTAACTTTGGGTCAGACAATGATAAACAGATCTTATGACTGTAGGACTTCTCTGAAAGGATTGCCTTTCATCTGTTTGCCTGTCTACTTGCCTCATGACCCTTCATTCTATTCTCCCCCACCCTCCCTAACCTGCTCTGTTTTGTACACAGGACTAGCCCCTGCAGGGTAAATATCCCAGATCTCTTTGCCCATTTGGTTTCTAATTACAATGGGACAATGGGAAGCATTGGCCTTGGGGGCTGGGCAGGAGAAAGAAAGAGGTCAGAGTATTTTTTTCTTCTCTCTTTGCTTTGAGTGATTTCTCAGACAGAGACTGCATCTCTCCATGACTCCAGCTCCTGCCCAATGGAGTTTCCTCTTAAGATCCAGATCCCCATAAGCAACCCCTGAGCTCTGCTAACACCACATCCCTGCTCTGTCCTGCAGCCCTTGGAGTGATAGTGGCTTCCTGCCATGTTCACCTTTAGATTGCCCTGCCTTCCCTGGTTTTCAGCTCTTCCAATACCTCTCTAGTTCAGTTTCTATATCAAATTCTATTGAACCACTTTGTGTGGGTTCGATTTTCTTGAAAAACCATAATAGATACAACATACTTACTTGATTTATGACTCTCCAAGAGAAAGAATGAGCATGCCCAAGACTTATTTCTCCATATTCCCTTCATCTTTGTGATCATGTATTGACATCCTACAGAAGAATTGGTAAAGCCTGTTAAGATATATTTGACTATTTTCCCAAAGTTCTACCTCCTAAATACAGAATATTTTTGCATGAAATGAATGACATCTTCTAGGAAATTGCAAAGCTTCTGAAGGCCAAAAATGACATAGCTAAACCCATTATTAAATGTCCAAGAAGAAAGGGTAAAAGTAGGCATCCCAGAGCTGAAGGCTAATTTCTAGAACCCAAATAGTTCTCACAAAGAATTCAGTTCATCTCATGAGCCAATGACTTTGCTCCTTGAAAGTCAATTTGGAGAAGAGTAGTCTATTGACCTCTCCCCACCCCCACCCCCCCACGAAAAATCAGGCCCTCTAAGGCTGGCTTGGCTCTCAATAGTACTTAGAATTTACACAGTACTTTCTGTCTTCAAAGAACTATGCAGACATTAACCAATTATTCTGTTCTTGGCCCCATGCTGTGTTACACTATCAAGATTTGACAAACTCTTTATACTCTCTGCAATTCTATAAGAATGTAGGTTTGTCTATTTCAATCAAAACTGAAGCCAAGCCGGGACCTTCAGCTGAAGGAAGCCTTGACAATTTAATATTTAATACAAACATCCTGTTCTCATAAACTGATCCTCTTTAACAGAAAAAAAAAATGTCATTAGAACACAGCTGAGCAAAAAGGGAAAGGTTATAAACTTTAAAAAGAACAAAATAGTTAATGTTTGGAGCTTTTAAAGTGTTTTCAACAGACAGTTGTGCAGCTGTGGCTACTTGGGAGGGGGGCTTTCGCTTCATCTCCTTTCATCTGCCTATGGGTGCCTATTATTAAAGGTTTACATTTTGTTTATGCTCTCCATGATATGCAGATATTTTCTTTCCCTTTTGAATTTCCTCCTTCTTGCTTCCCCTTTGAGACCCTCTTGCCTTTCAGGCATTGAGCTAATGAAGAGCTAGAGAGAAATTAGTCCTAGAAAATAAAACTGTCTGCTTAAAACAAGATCAGGCACTATGTAGAAAGCTGCAAACTGAGCCTTCTCACCGTGCCCTTTCTCTAGACTGATGGCTGACCTGAAAGGACCACCCTCTCCCTCTCGGCCTTCCTTACTGCCTCTTCTACAAGTCCTGCTTCAGAACTGGCCTTCTGTGGTGGAAATTGAGGCAACTGGCTAATGATGCCAGAATTTCACTGTGGCAAACGTATCTCCACTTTTCATCAGACTTTGGAGCATTATACAACTGGAGTATAACCAAGATCCACCAAATACTGTTTGCAATCTGGTCTTGATTTAAAAGCCAACCACATGGCATTTGAACTTTTTGACTGACAAGTTCAATCGCAAACCAACCTTGGCTTTCCCATTCCACTTGTCCTTGGGACTTAAGATAAATAATTTTGGCATTGAATACATTCATAAATATCCTACCAGGATGTGGATCTATGTGATCATCCATAATATATAAGGAGTTGACCCTAAAAAATTATGCCACAATCAAAGATAGAAAAAATGGAGACAACTTAGATTTCAAGAAGCATTAGCAGTTTCATGGTAGGCACTTGGTGATTAAAGTTTCCACTGGGTACTGAAGCACTATTAATGGTTGACATTTAGTACAGCAAAGAAAAAGAGAGGTTTATAAGAACCCCAGAAAAATGCCCTCCACGGATTCCCATGCCCAGAATTTCATTTAACAGTGTACTTAAATCACACTTTCACTTAAAGAGTGAATCTAGTGACCCCAGTTTTCATGATTTCTTCTTATTCTTTACAACTCCTGTATTATCTATTTATGCTCTCTTCCTCCCTCTCTCATATATATAGTATCATTTCACTACATTATTTATGATTTTGTGAGTATATGTTTTGTCTTTTCATTTTAGCTTGGGGAAAGAAGCGGAACCCGAGACAAGGATGCAAGTATCTCCTGGAATTGTCCAACTGCAAGGTAAGAGGATGTAGCATTTACTCACCAGATCTTGTTCCCAGGTTGAATGTCATCCCAGGAGTATTAGTCGCCGAGCTTTTCTGAGTGGCACAAGCCAAACAAGCTCAAACTCCTATGTCTTGGCAGAAGGCCTAGCAGGGAAAGCCACACAGACACCCTCGAAGTGAGATGCTGACAGCTGGAGTTGAATCTTTAGTTCATGGAATTGTCTCCCACATGTGGGCTGAAATCAGAGGTGGGTCATGGGTCTATGATGCCAATACCAGAGGCATTTGCTCTTGTCTATCACGCCAACTTGGACTGCAAGTTTCTCAGGGCAGAGGTTGTCTCCTCTGACTTGGTGCCATGCCATAAATCTAGCATAGCACCAGATATTGGAAGGAGGAGCAATAAATATTTCTGATAGAAACAATTTTAGAATAAATCAGTCATATATTCCCCAATGTCTCTTTTCTCTTTGTCTATTTTTCTCATTCCTAATTTCATTTTCCACCTTTCTAATTTTTTTTATAGCACCAACAAAAAAAAATAGTTCAACCTGGGTAGAAAGAGGGTTGAAACTTACAATACAAAGGCTTAGGTTTGAGTCTTAACATCAACCTTAAACTAATTGAGTGACATTCAGCAAGTCAAAAACCTCTTGATTTCCAAATCTATAAGATACTTTTCTCCAGAGCTTAATGTCAAAATGTGCACATATCTATGTGCATGAGAACCATGGAAATGTGTGCATCTAGAAGGGACATCTTACCTCCTCATCTCCACGGTCATCTGCTTCCTAAATATCCACTCCTGGAATTTAAAACTTCTGAGCATTTCTAACTGCCAGGAAGACACAGAACATAGGAAAGTGATATAGTTTGACCAGGGCCCCCTTCTTGCTGATAAACCTTGAGTTATTTTATGACTTCTGGTCAATATACATCTTCCTAGAAAAGTAGATCTCATCAGTACCATTTGGATAGAAAACACTGTCGTGCAAAGAACCCCAAATCAACCACTTTTCCCAGAACCCTCGCTTATTCCCCCAGCTAAGGCTTCCTTTTATATTATTTCCACTATATCAATTACCTATTGCCACAAATAATGCTTACATAACACCATCTCAGAAGTTAGTGAGTAAAAACAATAACCACCATAAAAAACAAATATGGTCTGATGGATGAATAGAAGGCTGGATGGATGGTTAAACAATATAGTAAAACAATATAGTAAAATGCTAGATAATGATATATGGCTGTTCACTGAAAAAAACATTTCAGTTTTTCTATATGTTTAGAAATTTTCATTTAAAAAATGTTGAAAGACAAACCAAGCACTTATTTAGTTCATAAAAAGGTTGCTCTGGGCTGGGCTGGGCTGATCTTGGCTAGGCTTACTTATGCCTCTGTCCTATTACATTGGAAACTGTGCAGTCCATGATGGCCTCACCCAGCATAGCTCTTCTCCATGTTTCATCTTCCAGCAGGCTAGCAGGGGCTTGTTAACATAATGGTTACAGGAATCCAGAGAACAAGTGAAAGTGTGAAAGTCTTCTTGAGTCCTTGGCTTGAAAATGTCATGCTGTTACTTTCAGACTGTTGGCCAAAACCAATCATAAGGCCTTCCTAGACTGGGGCCATTTTTGCAGTCTACCACATCTACCTTACTGGTCGCTAATCACTGTTACCACAAAGCAACTGGGCCTCTATAGTCAAACTTACACTCTCACCTAATTTTGATCACTCGCCAGCAGTCACACACATAGGACTTTCAGAATCTAGAAGATCTCAGCTCCAGAAGTGAAGGACGATACTTTAATATCTATATCTTAGTCAGGTGAGGTTGCAGGCCAGAGAAAGTTAGCAATTACCCCAAGGAAGCAGTAATCAGGAGGTAAATGTGCTAACATTCAAAACCTGGTTTGGGGCCCTGCTACACTCTGCTATCTCCATCATTCAATCCTAAAGTCATAGGTCTCCCTATGCAACCTCTTTCCTGGTTCTTCTTGGAGAACACACTTCTTCCCTGCTTCTCTTCACTCACTGCTTACAGTCTGTCTTTTGTAAACTAAGATGAGGTCACTATCCCATTTTCCCAGAACTCATGCCTTCTCTCTGTTCAGCAAAGATTTCAGGGTTCATCAAGCCAGGCGTCTGTTGTCTCTCGGTCCTCCTCATATTCAGAGGAATTAGACCAACATAAGCAGTGCAGTCTTGGGTCAGAACATTGCTGTCTCTTTGTGCTGAGTCCTACAAACACACCTGGGGTAAAAACTCCACTTCATTAGCATCATACTAACACACCACTGGCTCAGACAGCTAACTGGCTCAGACAGGGGAAATGGCAAACACAACATTCTAAAAGCTGGGAAACCTAGGAAGCATTGCCCTCTTCAAAGTCCAGTCATGTGTAGGGTATTTCAACAACCTTTTGTTACCATTCTCAGTAAAGAGAAGCAGACAGTGAGAATTACTTCCTAATAAGGACCATTGAGTTATTAGCAAGCAAGCTAATGGAATTAAGCCTTTCTTGTTAGTCACTTGCCAAATTCAAAGACTATAATATTTATTAGTTTTTAATTAGCCTTGTCATTACATCATTAGTACCTTCCCCACTACTGCAATTCAGAGAGAGTAGAAAGGTATAATTTTACGGTGCTTACTGATCGTATTACTTGATTAAAGATGACAACTAGACCTGCCTAGCATTCTTAAGAGCTGAGGAGAGGGCAAGTTAGAGCAAGGAATTAGGAGGGGTGAGAGGTTGGACATCAGGGAAAAGCAACCACTTTTAGCTCAACATGAATGAAATCACAGACTCCTTGCTGCATCCTGTTTGGAATATAAGATATTATCATGGCCTGTAATGGGAACTCCTTAGTTTATTAAAAAATAATAACTATAAGGGGGAGAAGGAGAATAGGGAGGTGAAATATTTGCAACAATGACTCATTTTATATCAAATCATAGGTCAGATGATGTCAGAGATATGAGCCACCCTAAGTACAAATCAGACACCTCTGTCCACTGGAACTCTCTTTAGACTCAAAGAGAAGACGTTGGCATAGTTAGTGACTTACTGAGCCCAAGAAGAGTGTTACCTTACACACATCTCTGTTTCTCCACCTGTAACATGAGGGGTTAAAATCAGATCCTTCCTCAGAAGTCTTCCACCACTAACTTCCTGAGACCCAGAAGCCAACATCTAATATTTGCCTTCTCAATACCAGTGCCCATGTCAGGCGCTCTTACCACTGCTGAGTCCTGATAATAATCCTGAAAGGTTGGCATCATTCTGAACCCTGTTTTCCTAAAGAGCCAACTAAGACTGACTTTGGTTCCAAGACTTGCCGGGTTCCTTGCTACTCATAGCTGGTGAAAGGAACATCAGCAGGGCATCCCTTGGAGCCTGGCAGAGAGGTAGAGTCTCAGGTCCCATCCACACTTACTGAGTCCAAATCTGCATTTTAGCAAACCTCCCAGGGGATTTGTACTCCAATGGGATGTAAACCACGTTACAGTTTAAAAAGTGCCCTAGGTCACAAAGCCACTAAATGTCAAAGCCAGAAGGCAAATTCAAACCCTCTAATATTACATCTTGTTCTTTTTCCACCCATACCACACCCATGATTTCTTCTTCCAGAAGGAACTGGCCCTTGTTCAGCTCTTCTTATCAGCCACGGTCAGGATGCCAAGCAAATCTCTGGATACTTTCTGCAGTCTCTCTCTGAGGGACTCTTTAAACCCATTACACACCACTCAAATCATTCCCTGGATGGCTTACACCTTGCCCCCACCCCATGTAATTAAATTAGTCTTGAATCCAAAATGACAGCATTGCCAATGGCCTTGGAAATGATAAATAAACCAACTTTTCAAGTGACTTTAAGGATAAAACCTAAAAGAAAAGCAAAGAGCAATTTTTTTCTGTTTCTGAAAAGAATTTAAAGGAAAAAAAAAAAAAACTTGTCGATGAAGTAGCAGAGGGCTACTATCAGCACCAGGAGGACTTTCTTTAAAGGAGAGTTGGCTTTGGCTTCTCTTTTGATGCTTTGGCTTAGAAGACATCAGAGGAGACCTCCGCTTAGCTGGGAACAGTGATAGTCTGGAGACCCCCAGGCAGACCAGTCCCCCCTTAGTTAGGTTACTCTAGAGTTGTAAACACCGTGCTCTCTCAATCTGTTTTCCAAGATGAACTGTATATAAAGCGTGTGTGTGGCAGAAGATGATAGCTCGCTTGAGGCTTTCAGCAATCGATGTTTACAGACTATAATGGAAACCACAAGTTTCTTCTTTAACTCAAGTCAGTATACATTCCTTTAACCGCAGGCAAATAGGAGCAGGGAGGGGGGTTGGGAGGAGCTCACAGTGAGTCATCATTTCACATTTTTTAACAGCTTAATGAGCATCTAGAAATGCTGTATTAGCCAGCAAAAATAGTCTTATTTTCCCCCAACAAATTCAGCCATGACCCTATTTGGATGTTGAATTCCTTGAGCATCTACTTCAAGTGACTCCCCTCACGGAAGGTGAGTGACTAATGTCTCTACCACAGAATTACAAATAAAAGCATCTGAAAGGCCCCACAACCAACTTCACGTTCATCATCTTCCCTCATTTTGCCCCAAGATTGAGAAGAGAAAAAAAATATTTCTCCTAGGTTCCATTAATCCTCTGGAAAACCCAGCCCAGGGTGCTTGGAAGAAAAGACAGAATTCTCAGATCTGTGAAGCAGCTCTCTCAGCCAAGATTCCCGGTGCTAACAGACAGATGGTAAATATAGCTAGGGTTCTAAAGCCACAGCTGTGTGCCTCTGGATCTCTCAGATCTATGTGTGCGATCATTAAAATTGTTCAGATCATCTAAAATAGCAGTCTCTGTGTGATCTGGGAAACTTTGTTATTCCTGACCCACTTTCATATTTTACTTTCAGGGGCCACATGCATAATCTGAGCAAAATAAGGGGGAAAAATTCAGAATTTCTCAGAGCTACTAAATATCTTGAATGTATGTGCATTTGTATATAGATAATTTAATGCTATATTAAAGTTATTAGTATTTTGATATCTCTTTGATAATTGAGAAGGAGAAACTGAGTTTTTCCCCAAGTTTTGTCTTGAGTCCCAAATAAATTATCTTTTGTCTTTTCATTCTTCTTTTTCCAATCCCCTCTAATGCTATTAGTCATATTCTGGCTCCCAAGCCAACTATAAGATCTGAAGAATCCCATTTGTCCTATAGACAAAAATATACATCTTTTAGGTCATTGGTGCCAATTCTGTGCAAACTTAAAGGAAGGTGAATTTAAGAGTCACCCAGTTTCATGAGAAAAATCTATGAGACTTTCTTCTTGAATTTACAAAGAATAAAATGCAAGTATATCATTTCTGGAATAGTGCCAGAGGACATGACCTTGTGATCTCATGGCCATTTCTTCATGTCCCTACAGATTAGCTTTAAAACTCCCTGCTGTTTCACAGCAAACGAAGTGTAGCTCCTACAGAAGTTGTGGCAATTGACAAAAATATTCCTGTTATATGGAATTCTTATGATGATGCTGATAAAATACAGAATTAAAGAAAAAAATGACATTTTTAATTCTAAATTGTTTCCCCTTATACTGGGTGAATTTCTCTGAATAAAGCTAATTCGCCTTTTTAAAAGGTCATCATTAGGTCTGGTCAGAACATATGATTATTTAGTATTGCCTTCTGAGGACTCCGTCAGGATAATTTCGTGACTATTCGTTCAGTTTTCAGTCTTTTTCTTTTATTTAACTTGAGCAAGAGGAAAAGAAAAATCAGTCATGAGTCCTATGGATTGCAGGCCCCAAATAGGAGGTTGTAAATATATACAAGTCGATATGTGGACAGAGCAATTTCCATACATGTCTTTTCATTTATATATTTGTAATTTCAGCAGATATTCATGAGAATCTAGTATACATTGCTAAGCTAGGTGCTAGGGGGACTCTGGTGTGCAAAATTGACAGAGTCCAGCTTCCAATTTAATGGGGTTTTAAAGGGTGGCTAAAGATGGATTAATTAACAAAAAAATGAACAGATTATCTAGTAAGAAAAATATCAAATGACATTAAGTGTTATGCAGAAAATTAAAGGTATATGGACTTTATTTGGATTCTGTTTGAAAAATTAGTTGTGAAACACATTTTTCAATCAGTCTAGGAAAACTGAACACAAACTATGTATTTGATGATGTTAAAGAATTAATATTAATATTGTTGGGTGATAGTGGCTTTGTGCTAATGCTAAAAAAGAAAAACAATAAAAGTCCTTATCTATTAGAGACACATACTGAAGTGCTTGCAAGTGAATTTGCGAGGATTTGCTTTAAAAATTTCTCAAAAAAGAAGGAGTCAGGATAGAGGAAACAAGAATGTCAAAAAGGTAGTGGTTGTTACAGCTGGGTGGTGGGCAAGAAGGATTCACAGTACTATTTTTCCCACATTAATGCATTTTGAAAATATCCTTAAAAGTTCATTTTAATAATAACAGAAAGAATGATGCTGTATCACATGGGTGTTCAGAGTTAACACTTTCTGAGCACTTAGGATATGAAAATTGCTTTACATACACCATCATTATTGCCAATCCTTAGAAACAGACTGGACTCCCACCCAAAATTTGGTTTGCATGTCTAGAATGATGAAGCCACACACACACTAAGAGGGTATGAAAAGATTTATTGTTTAATAATGAAACTTTGAGAGGAGAGCAGGGCAGGCCCCTCAAGCTGGTCTGACACTGGCTTGATATTTTTATTGTGTTGGAGGTGGGCAGAGTAAGAGTTCCCATGTACAGGCAGGGACTTGTGTGGCTTGAATCTTCTACCAGCTCAAAAAAAAAAAAAAAGCACTGAGCTTTCTTATCAATAGTCCTAGATGTAGGGCACAAGGGAAAGAGGGAGGAGTAAGGCTTAAAAGTTGTCAGCAATCGAACATCAAAAATTGAAGTCAGACAATTGCAATTCCCTCATTTAACCATCACTGCAGTTCTCTAAAGTAGGATAATATTTCACAGAGGAGTACATCGAGGCCTAGCAAGGTTAAGGTACTTGCCGAGATCGTCAAGGAAAAAACATTAGAACCAGAACCTACTGTCTTAATCACATACTGCGCTTTAGTTATTCCTTCCTTTTACATCAGGGGGACATGAGGCACTTCCACATACAAGGATCATATTTGGACCACATTTCAACCTAGGAAAGTCAACAGGGCTTATTATGCCCATATCCGATAGAGGAAATTAAGGCCCAGGCCAGGCAAATAATAGAATCAATAAAGATGGCATATGTAAGAAGCACACATTCTTCTCTGCTGACAAATTGTTTTTCCACTGAATCAGTTAGGATGTTTTTGGTTGCAAGAGGCAAAATGGCTTAAACAATAAGGACTGTATTGTAACCCCTAACAGGAAGTACAGGTGTGGGGCAGGATCCAGGGCAAGTGAATTCAACAGCTCAACAAGACCTTCAAGGATCCAGATTCTCTTCAGGTTTCCATTCTGCCACCTTGGGACTGGTCTCATTCACAGACTAGAAGCAAAATGGACACAGATGTCAGGTCCACATATGACAACATTAGAAGAAAAAAGAGAAATTCTCTAAGAGAGAAAAAGTCTTTGAAGACTTCTGGCAGATTTTCTCCTGTGTTTTGTTGGCCAGTGGTCTGAGTCACATGCCCCTCCTTGAACTACTCACTGAAGGCCTTAAAGTGATGCTAAACTTTAGTAGACACTTGAGCTCCTTATGAGCACACCGTAGAATACACTGGAAGTCTACACAAACCTAAGAGGGCAGGCTCTACTCCATTCCAATAGATTGTGCCACACAAGAATATGAGGTCAGTGATGTCAGACCTTTAGTTTTGTCATGATAAGTTGTAAATCTAGATTTTTTACATCTAGACTTGGAGATGTTGACAACAAATTTAATTATAAAAAATAAATTATAGGCCAACATTCTGTAGCTCAAAAAAAAAAAAATCCGTTGATTTAAAAGCGTCTTTGTCTTGCTAGTGTTCAACCTCTAAGCAAAAGAATCACAGAGATTTCAATTCAGAAGGTCTGATGTGACAGCTGAGGTTTGTATTTCTCACAAGCTCCAGGGTGATGCTGATGCTGCTGGTTCATGGGCCACACTTGGAGTATGTTGTTCTACACTCCTACTCCATTTTGCTTTTCTCTACCCTATGGGGTGACTGTATGAGGTCCAATATTTCATTGCCCTGGCTGGAGCAGCCTATGCTCCTTCCCTTTTGCTCTCATTGAGCATCCTAGCAGCCTATCGATGCTGCTCCTGCCCTCTTCCAGCCTTTAGCACATTTTAGGAAACAAACTGGATTCTCAGGTTGGCCATCGATGTCTTTTTCCTACCTTTCTCTCCAAATGAAATGGAATGAAATGAAACACACCATGATATAGAAAGGCAGAAAGAACTTCAAATAAGCTGGCTCATTACTTCCTTCCACAAACTAGGGAAGGGCACAAACAAATAAACACAATATTGCAAAGGGGAAGCCAGTTAGGCTGGGCCTGGTTTTCACCAAGCAGTGACCTCCTCCCTTAAATTAAATGCCCAGAGCCTCACAGTCTCATCTGGTCCTGATTTTCAATCGGCAGTAAACTGATATGTTTTTTTTTTCACTTTCATTATAGCTTGTTTTCATCTAGTTTATATTTCCAAATGTACTGGTTTTCAAGCCTGGACTGTCATATTAAAAAACAAAAATACAACTTCAAAAAAATGTAGGCTAGCCAACCCTATGGCACCAGGGAGAGGGCCCAGACCTTTACTTGTGGGAACTCCTTGGAGATTTTCTATTCTCTGAGCTAATCCCATTGGGAGTCACTGAGTTGGTGGGTGGGTGTAAAGAAACTGCTTTCTTACCTCTGTGTGGAGTGGCATGCTGAGCAGAGAGAAAAGAGAATGGAGAAATCCATAAAGGTTTCCACACCCTGCACACTACAACCCATTCTAGAAGGGCAAAAGAAACTCTGAAGGAATGGAAAGCTGGGCAGAGGGGTCATAACAGAGACTTATAAACTTGCCAGATAATGGAGAAAAGGCCTAACTCTTCCACCAAGTGAGAGTAGAGGCCCATGTTTTGTGCACAGAAAGGAATAGCCAAACCCTTCCCTCTGACTAAGTCTCAAAGGAATTACTCAGCAAATGGAATGAACTCACCCTGAGGTACATGGACAACACACTCTTCTACTGGACAAAAATCATCCAAGGTAACCCTCATGGATGCCTGCCAGACCTCCAGCTACACCATCATTGGAGGATCTGAGCTCATTCCCTTGGGCAGGCGCCTCCCTACTCTGAGCTCTCTGCAGCTGGATCAAGGCAGTCTTTTCTCCCCATTGCAGGGGGTATGATTTTGGCCATTTGGGAGTATGGTAAACAGGCTTGCAAACTCTTCAGAGTAGAGGTCAACATCTAACAGCTGGTTCTTCAGAGGCTCAGGCTGCCCTCAATTATGGAATATTTGGTGGTGAATTGAGATTCATCACAAGGCAGCCTCCATTTTCGGTAACTCCTATGTACAGTTCCAAAATGGACTTTCTCCTTGACAGAAATGATTCAGAGTATAAACCCAAACAGGCTTTTCCTCCAAGTTTAACTTTTTATGTATCAGCATAAAAAAATAAATATTTAGTGTTGGCCTTCCCAGACTTTCTCTGAAGTCTCTTTCCTCTTGGCTGATTCCAAAGCTCATTCTTTCTTCTTCTCTTAATCTCTTCTGCCAAGGTATTTGTCGTTCCTGGTGACAGCACTTTCTCTTCTGAGGATGCTTTAAATCTTTTCTCTCTGGAATCTTCTTAAAGCTTCTATTTCCATCTGGTGTCAAGCTCAGAAAGTCAAAAAATAGTTTCCCAATTCCCATCTTTTAGTAAACACCTTTTGGTAATCAGACCATTCTCTCTTGCTCTGTTTTCTGCAGTTTTAAACACACACACACACACACTCCCTTCATCATTATCTATCTTCCTTCCTCCTTCCCTTCTTTTCTTGACCTTCGGAAGTTCAGGACAGCATATGCCATGCAGAGCAAATCTATGTATGGTATGAAAGAAATCTGTCTAATCATAAAATGAGAAAAATGAAATTAGAAAAAGAATACCAGACATTAAGTATATGAGTTCTTCACAATCAGTAGTAAAACTGATTAAATTTTCAGGTTTTGCTGGATATTATCTTTTAAAGGAATTGTTTCACCCATTCCTCAAATAATTCCATGACTGATGAACCACCTTGTACCCACTTGAGGATTCAGAGAGGTTAAATAACTAGTCGAAGTTGCACAGCTAATGGGTGATGCAACCACAATTTCAATCCCAGTAGCCAGACCCCTGCTTTAAACACATGCTATGTTAACTCCTCCTCCCCCTCAAAAGTTCCGGAAAGGATCTGACAACCTTTCCTCCAGACCTGAGGGAAAGATGCCTAAGTTTAGCTCAGGTACTTGGAGTCTGAGAAACATTCAGAGCTCTGCCACACAGTGACACACTGTCATAGCAGGAATCAAGATATCACGTCTCATAACAGAGTAGCCAGCCTCAGTCTCAGCTGCACATAGACCTGGAGCTTTAAAAATCCTGATGCCCAGGCCACACCTCAAAGCCTGATTACATCAGAATACCTGAGGGGTGAGACCCAAGCATCAATATTTATAAAATCTCCCCTAGTGATTTCAATGTGCTGCCAAGACTGAGAATCACTAAAATAATGAAATTAGGAGAGCTCCTCATTATGAGTAGCAGGGCTATCCTATCATCTCTGAAGTCATGGTATTAAGCAATCAAATTGCTTTTCCTATATATCAAGTCAGCTAGGGATAAACCTACCTCACAGTATCCAAAATGGCAGATGGCTGTAAAGAAAAGTATTTTGAATTTTGAATTGATGAGACCGAGGTTCTATCAATCTGCTGTGTGCAAGCTGTATGACTTTTTAAAAAAAAAAAAAATTGTGGTAAAATACACATAACAAAACTTACCATCTTAACCTTTTTAAGTGTGCAGTTTAGTAGTATTAATTACATTCACACTGTTGTGCAACCATCACTACCATCCATCTTCACAACTCTTTACACTGTACAAAACTAAAACTCTATATTCATTAAATAATAACTCCCCATTCCTTACTCTCTCTAGCCCTTTGCAACTGCCATTTTACTTTCTGTCTGTCTGAATTTGACAACTCTAGGTGTCTCATATAAGTGTAATCATGCAGTTTTTGACCTTTTGTGATTGGCTTGTTTTACTCAAGTTCCATTCATGTTGTAGCACATTTCAGAATTCCCTTCCTTTTTCGGGCTGAATAATATTGCATTGTATTTGTATATACCACATTTTGTTTACTCATTTACATGTTGATGGACAATTGGGATGGTGGATACTTTGGCTATTGTGAATAATACTGCTATAAACATGGGTGTACAAATATCTCGTTAAGACCCTGTTTTGAATTATTTTGGATATACACCCAGAGGCAGAATTGCAGGAACATTAACTGTGTGACTTCAAGAGACTCATTAAATTTTTTCTGAGCATTTATTATTTCCTCATTGATAAAATTTATGTTTATAAAACATGGTTCTAAGTGCTAGAGATATTTCAGTAAACAAGACAAATAAAGTTCCCATCTAGAAGGAGAAACAATTCTTACTACCAGCTACCCTAAAATGAGTGAGATGACTGAGGTTTTCTAGTATTCATTAAAAATTTGATATAAAAAAATTTGACTTTCTCACTGGATGTTGAGAACTTTGTATCAAGAAACAAAATGAGTTTAAGTGAGTGCTTGAGAGTGATAAATGAAAAATGAGAAAGCTCCCATATTTTATCTTTGAAGGAAGAAAACTTGAGTCCTGGAATTTTAATTAGATAGGTCAATTGTCAATCCCAGCCATGTTTCCCCTTGGGCATGGTATTAGCAAGAATTCATGCCAGGACCTAATTAAACATTTCAAATATCCTTTCTCAAAGAAAAAATGAAAAAAGATCTCAAAGCTCACACATACACAAATATCCTACATTTTTAGATGAATTTCAGGAAAATTTATGAGACATACAAGCATATAAATCCATGAACTCTGCAAGTCAAAAATCATAAAACCATAAAAAAAAGAGTCCCAAATGGTAAAGAAATCTCTGACACATCCAAATGAAGGGCAATGAATGATTTAAATAGTCGTTGAGAATTTTTTGTGAAGAATGAGTTGTGTATTAACTAAATTCCCTTAATTAAAGTGATGATTTCCTAAAGCGACAGGAAGACAAGTGGAATATAAGTAACGAGAGATGTACATGGCAGTAGACTGGGAATTTTCCATTTTGGAAACTTTTGAGAGAAAAATTATTCTTTTAAAAAATATAGAAAAAAAGCACGTCCAGTCAAGATGGTAGAGTAAGAAAATGTTGTGCTCACCTCCTCCTATGACCATATCAAAATTGTAACTAAGTTAAAAAACAATTGAACTAGAGAACCATCTGAACACTAGCTTAACAGAAATCCTATAACTAAGTATATAAAAAAAAAGCCACATCGACACTGGTAGGAGGGACACAGATGCAAAACCATCTGGCCTCACATCCACATGTGGCAGTTGGAAATCAGGAGCTGAAGAGGTACCCTCTAAGGAGTGAGGGGTCCCAGTTCCACATTGGGCTTCCCAGCCGGGGGCCCACAATATCCAACTATAAATATCAGTGGGGATTCCATCCATCCAGGAGAGATAGAAGATTGCTGAAACTCTAGGCATCCTCTTAAAGCGCCTGCACACAGACTCACATGCCCACAGGCATGCACCTTGACCTCTGATGAAGGGACAGCAGCTTGGGAGTGGCATCAGAATCTTACTAGGAGAAACTGATTTATGTGGCTTCAGTGTAAGGGCTGGAGGCATAGCTACCATTGTCCCTGTGTTCAGCCCTCCTTTCACATAACCAGCTGCCGAACTTTATCTTTCCTGTATTGAGCCCCCACCTCACATGGCCAAATCTGAGTCTGCATTAACCTGGTGAACTCTGCTTGATCCATCCTGATGACAGCAGGTACCTTGCCGCACTCAACTCGAGCATCACTGGAGGCTTCTTCAGTGGCAGACAGCCAGGCTTGGCCTACACTGCAGTGTTTCTTAAAAATTCTCAAAGGTCTGCAGGCCCCAGGCCCTGTGCCATTTGCTGAGTATGCCCAGGCTTGTCTGCATTAACCTAGTGAACACCACTTGCACGACTCTGAGACCCTACTTTGTGTAACCCACATACTGCCTGATGCTTTTTCTGTGGCTGTGCCTTATAGGCAGCTGGCAGGTGGTGGCAGGCCTTGTGGTGCCCTGTGCCTTTTGATGAGTGGCCCCAGGCCTGGTAACAGCTAGTCTTGGTTCACAGCATGCCTTTTCCCACACGCCTCCAGGTCCAACACAGTCTGCTACCAACTACAGATTGCTTTGCATCTCCTACCAAGTGGCCTCAGGCTGATCAAAGGCAGCAGCTAATCTCGGCCAGCACAAGAACCCTTCCCAAGAGGCCCCAGAAAAAGAAACACCTGGAGGCTGGCTTCAGACCACAACAGAGCACCACCTGATTAACCCATAAGCGTCACACCCAGAGGATGGTCTCGGCAGGCACCAGTGCCTTGCCAGGGAGAATTCCACTCTGTGGGGTAAGCCCTACAGCCCTACACTGTGGTCATGGTCAATCCTCATAACCAGTCACCCTGAGGGTCAACTCTACCCTCTGACATTCCAATGGCAATCAAGACTCAACTACAACAAAAAAGCACACAAAACCCACACAAGAGATAGTCCTGAAGCACCCAGTTCAGGTGATCAGGGAGACTGCACTACTGGGTCTCACAGGACACCTACAACGTAAGGGCACCCAACCAAGACTGGTAAATGTAGCAGATATACCTAATACATTAAAAAAAGAAAACACAGAGAAGCAATGAAAATGGAAAAAAAGAAAGAAAGAAACATGCCACAAATGAAACAACAAGAGAAATCTCCAGAAAAAATCTAAATTAAATGGAAGCAAGCAACCTACCAGAAACAGTTCAAAACAATGGTTATAAGGATGCTCAATAAACTTAAGGGGACAACAGATGATATCAGTAAAAACTTTAACAGAGATAGTAAACATAAAAAAGGAAATAGAAACCATAAAAATGAATAAGCCAAAAATGAAGAATACAATAACCGAAATGAAAAATACACTAGAAGAAATCGATAGTAGATTAGATAAAGCAGAAGATCAAATCAGAGACTTGGAAAACAAAGTAGCAGAAAACACCCAATTGGAACAGCAAAAGAAAAAAAAATTTTTTTTAAATGAGGGTAGTTTAAGGGACTGAGGACAACATCAAGCATACCAATATCATAGGGGTACCAGAAGGGGAAGAGAGAACAAGGGATTGAGAACCTACTTGAAGAAATAATGAAAGAAAACTTCCTTAACCTGGCAAAGGAAATAGAAATACAAGTCCAGGAAGCACAATGAATCCCAAACAAGAGGAATCCAAACAGATCTACACCAACATACATCATCATTAAAAGGCCAAATGTTAAAGACAAAGAGAGAATTTTAAAAACAATAAGAGAAAGGCAGCTATGAAATGAAAATGTCAGCTGATTTTTCAACAGAAATTTGGCAAGCCAGAAGGTATTGACATGAAATATTCAAAGTGATGAAAAACAACCTACAGCTAAGACTATTTTACCCAGCAAAGCTAAAAATTAAATGGAAGGTGACATAAAGAGATTCCCAGACAGAAAAGAGCTAAAGGAATTCATCACCAATGAGCCAGAATTACCAGAAATGTTAAGGGGGCTTCTATAAAAAATAAGAAAGGGGGAAAAAACCATATACAAATAATAAAATGGCAATAACTATGTACTTATCAAAAATCACTTTAATGTAAATAGATTAAAAGCTCCAATCAAAAGATATAAGGTAGCTGAATGGATAAGGAAATAAGACCCATAATATGCTGCCTACAAGAAACCTACTTTAGATGAAATGACACACACAGACAGAAAGTAAAGTGATGGAAAAAGATATTTTATGCAAACAGAAATGAAAAAAAAACTGAAGTAGCAATACTTATATCAGGCAAAATACACCTTAAAATGAAGGCTATAATGAGAGACAAAGAAGGACATTTCATAAGATAAAAGAATCAATTCAACAAGAAGCTATAACCCTTGTAAACATTTATGCACCCATCATAGGAGCATCTAAATATATTAAGCAAATAGTGACAGATATAAAACAAAGTATCAAGAGTAATACAATCACAGAAAGGAATTTTAACACCCCATTGACAACAATTGATAGATCTTCCAGATAGAAAATCAAAAGAAAACAGTGGCCTTAAATGACACATTAGACCAGATGGATTTAATTAATATTTTTAGAGCATTTCAACCCAAAGTAGCAGAATATACATTCTTTTGAAATGCACGTGAAACATTTTCCAAGATAAACCACATGTTAGGCCTCAAAAATGTCTCAATAAATTTAAAAAGATTGAAATTATATCAAGCATTTTCTCCAACAACAATGGTATGAAACTAGAAATCAATTATAAGAAAATAACTGAAAAATACACAAACACGTGGAGGCTACATAACAGGCTACTAAACAACGAATGAGTTAACAATGAGATCAAGAAATAAACAAAAGATATCTGGAGACAAATTAAAATGAAAACACAATGACCCAAAATCTATGGGACACAGAGAAAGCAGTCTTAAGAGGGAAATTCATAGCAATAGAGGCTTACCTCAAGAAACAAGAAAAATCTTAAATAAACAGTCTAACCCTATTCCTAAAGTAACTAGAAAAGAAACAATAAACAAGACCCAAAGTGACTAGAAAGAAGGAAATAATGATCAGAACTGAAATAAACAAAATAGAGTGTAAAACCACAATAAAACTTAGGGCTGGTTCTTTGAAAAGATAAACAAAATTGATAAACCTTTAACTGGATGCATCAATATAAAAAGAAAGAGGACCTAATTAAATAAATTAAGGAAAAAAAGAGAAGTGACAGCTGACACCACAGAAATTCAAAGAATTGTAAGAAAATACTACATAATTATATGCGAAGAAATTAGACAATCTGGAAGAAATGGATACATTCCTAGAAACATACAATCTTCTAAGAGTGAACTAAGACAAAACAGAAAATCTGAACAGACCAATTACTACTAACAAAATTGAATCAGTAATCAAAAGACTCCAACAAACAAAAATCCTGAAGCAGATGGCTTCACAGATGAATTTTACCACACATTCAAAGAATTAACATCTGTCCTTCTCAAACTATTCCAAAAAAAATTCAAGAAGACGAAAGGATCCCAAGCTCATTTTACAAGGTCAGCATTACCCTGATTCTTAAACCAAAGATATTACAAAAAAAAAGAGAAAATTATAGGCCGATATTCCTGATCAACAGAGACACAAAAATCCTCAAGAAAATATTAGCAAATCTAATTTAGCAATACATTAAAAAGATCGCACATCATGATCAAGAGAGATTTATTCCTGGGATGCAAGTGTTGTTGAATATCTGCAAATCAATGAACATAATACACAATATAAACAAAACGAAAGCTAAAAGTCATATGATCCTATTAATAGATGCAAAAAATGCATATGAAAAAATCCAGCATCCATTTATGATAAAAACTCAGCAAAGTGAAAATAGAGAAAACATAACTCAACATAATAAAGACCACATATGGCAAACCCACAGGCAGCATCATTTTCAACAGGAAAAGCTAAAAGCATTTTCCTTAAGATCAGGAACAAAAAAAGAATGTTCGCATTCACCATTGTTATTCAACATAATATTAGAAGTCCACTACAGCAATCAGACAAGAAAAAGAAATAGAAGGCATCCAAATTGGAAAGGAAGAAGTAAAACTCATTATTTGTAGATGACATGATACTATGTATAGAGTACCCTAAAGATTCAATCAAAAACTATTAGAACTAATAAATGAATTCAGTAAAGTAGCAGGATACAAAATTAATATTCAGAAATCATTTGCATTTTTATACACCAATAACAAACTATCAGAAATAGAAATTAAGAAAACAATCCCGTTTATAATTGCATCAAATATAAAGAAAGAAATAAATTTAACCTAAGAGGTAAAAGACCTGTACTCAGAAAATTATAAGACATTGAAGACAGAAATTGAAGATACAAATAAATGAAAGCATATACCAGGCTCACTGATAGGAAGAATTAACATTTTTTAAATGTCTATACTATCCAAAGCAATGTAAAGATTCAATGCAATCCTTATCAAAATACCAATAGCATTTTTCACAGAACTAGAACAAATAATCCTAAAATTTATATGGAACCACAAAAGACCCTGAATAGCCACAACAATCTAGAGAAAGAACAAATTTGGAGATATCACACTTCCTGATATCAAGCTATACTACAAGGCTACAGTAATCAAAACAGCATGGTGCTGGCACAAAAATAGACACGTAGATCAATGGAACAGAATAGAGAGCAGAAATAAACCCATACCTATATGGTCAATTAATCTATGACAAAGAAGGCAAGAACATACAATTGGATAATGAGTCTCCTCAATAAATGGTGTTGGGAAAACTGACAGATACATACAAAAGAAAAAAGAAACTAAACCATTTTCTTACACCATATGCAAGAATAAACTCAAAGTTGATTAAAGACTTAAATGTAAGACCTGAAACCATAAAACTCCTAGAAAAAAACGTAGGCAGTAAACTCTCTGACATTGCCATTAGTAATATTTTTTTTTTCTGAATATATCTCCTTGGTCAAAGGAAACAAAATAAACAAATGGTACTTCATAAGACTAAAATGTTTTTACACAGCAAAGGAAACCATCAATAAAACAAAAAGACAATTTGCCAAATGGGAGAAGATATTTGCCAACGGTACATCCAATAAAGGGTTAATATCCAAAATTTATAAAGAACTCACACAACTTAACAACAAATAAATAAACAATCCACTAAAAAATGGGCAGAGGACCTAAACTGACATTTCTCCAAAGAAGACATACAGATGGCCAATAGACATGTGAAAAGATGCTCAATATCACTAATCATCAAAGAAATACAAATTAAAATCACAATGAAATATCACTTTACACTTGTCAGAATAGCGATCATCAATAAAAGAACAAACAATAAGTGTTGATGAGAATGTGGAGAAGAGCAAACACTCATGTACTATTGGCGGGATTGCAAATTGGTGCAAATTTCCAATACGGAAATTTCTCAAAAATTAAAAATAGAACTATTTTATGACCAAGCAAATCTACTTCTGAATAATTATCCAAAAAAATCAAAAACACTAATTCAAAAAGATATATACATTTCTATGTTCATTGCAGCATCATTTATAATAGCCAAGAACGAAAACCACCTAAATGTCCACCAAATGGCAACTGGATAAAGAAGAAGTAGTGCATGTATGCAATAGAATATTACTTGGCCATAAAAAAACAACATATTTGCAAAAACATAGCTGAATCTAGAGGATGTTATGCTAAGTGAAATAAGCCAGACAGAGAAAGATAAATACCATATTGTTTCACTTATTTGTGGAATCTAAAAATCAAAATAAATGAACAAACAAAACTGAAATAGACTCAAAGATATAAAGAACAAACTGATGGTTGCCAGATGGGTAGGGGATAGAGAGGGCAGAGTGAAAAACGTGAAGGGATTAAGAAGTATAAATTGGCAGTTACAAAATAGTCTGGGGAATGTAAAGTACAGCATAGAAAATATAGTCGATAATACTGTGATAACCATATAGTGCTAGATGGGTACTAGACTAATCAGAAGGAATAATTTCATAAATAATATAAATGTCTAACCACTATGCTGTATACCTGAAACTAATATATTTAATGTCAACTATAATTGGAGAAAAATTAAAATAAAAATATAGAAAAATACAGGGACAATATAACAAACACCTGTGATTCAGTCTTTCATTGTTGGTTTTGTTGAATCAACCTTATTAAATGAAGTGTAATTTATATGCAATTAAATGGAGACATTTTAAGTCCAGAGTTCAGTGAATTTGGATTAATGTGTATACCTGTGTAACAACCCACCCCAACCAAGCTATAAAACATTGCCATCATCCTGGAAAATTCCCTCATGCCCCTTTGCAGTCAGGCCACTTTTGGCCCCGGGCAAACACTGATCTGATTTCTATCACTGTAGATTATTCTAGAAATTCAATCAAATGGAATCTACAGTATGTATTATTTTGGTCTGGCTTCTTTTGCTCTAAATTCATGTTGCATGTATCAGAAGTTCATTCCTTTTCACTGCTGAATTGCATTTCTTTGTACAAAGGTGTCACAATTTCTTTATCCATTCTCTTGGCTTGTTTCCAGTGTTTGACCATTGCAAACAATGCTGCCATAAACAAGTACAAACCTTTTTGTGAACATAAGTTTTTACTCTTCTTGGGGAAATATCCAGGAGACAAACTGAAGGTTCACAGAGTAGACATTTAACTTTATAAGAAAATATTCAACTGTTTTCTTAAATGGTTTTAAAGTTTTACGCTCACACCAACAATATATGAGATCTCTAGTTGCTCCATACCCTTGTCAACACTTGGTATTGTCAGTCTTTTCAACTTTATCATTCTGGTGGATGTGTAGTGATACCTCATTGTGTTTTTAATTTGCATTTCCCTAAGAACTAATGATGGCAAACATCTTTTTATGGGTTCAGTGGCTGTATTAGGCAGATTGGGCTTCCATAACAAAACAATTGATTGGGTGGCTTAAACAACAGAAATGTATTTTCTCACAGTTCTGGAAGCTGGAAGTCTGAGATTAGGGTATTAGCATGGTTGGGCATTCTGCCTGGCTTAGAGACAGCCATCTTCTTGCTGTGTCCTCACAGCAGAGGGCAGGGGAGAAGGCACTCTCTAGTACCTTCTTATAAGGGTGTTAATGTCATCAGATGAGAGCCCCACCCTCATGACATCATTAATTTTTATTATCTCCCCAAAGCCCTATTTCCAAATACCATCAAATTGAGCATTAGAGCTTCAACATATGAATTTTGGAAGGATACAAACATTCAGTCCATAATATTGGTCTTTCCTTTAAGTCCTATTTATCTATACAAGCCTTTTCCTGATGTTCGCATTGGATTATCTGTCTTCTCATTATTGAATTGAAGCATTATTTATATATTATACATAAAAGTCATTCATCAGACATATTTATCGCAAATACTTTCTCCTAGTCAGGACATGCCTACACATTTTCTTAATATCATTTGAAGAGCAGGGGTTTTAAATTTGATCACATACATTTAGTCTTTTTTTCCTTTTAAAATTAGTGCTTTTGAGTCATATCTAATAAATCTTTGCCCATGCCAAGGTCATGAAGATTTTTCCACATGTCTTCTTCTAGAAGTTTCATATTTTTAGCTTCTGTGATTAATTTTAGCTTTTATCCTTAAGAATAGAACCCAATTTGAGTTAATTTTTGTCTATGTCATGAGATAAAAACTGAATTAAATAAGTTAATGTATTTGACACAGGGTAGGCTCTCAATCAATGTTACATTTATTAGCAATTAAGGATATTAAAAGCCATAGTTACTCATTTACTGCAAAGATCAAGATGGTTTACATTAAGGGAGAAAAATTTGAATGGGGCACTTATCAAAACTAAGAGCTTTTTTTTTCTTTTTGCAAGAAGCCTGTATTAACTGGCAAGTTGGTGGCTATAGCTGATGCGCCAGATTGCCACAAAACTCCACTTGGCCTAGCCCCAAGGGAGCCTGAAAAGATTTCCCATATAGATGGACCATTTTCCCCGTCTCTCTTCTGCACAAGACCATTCTCTGGATGTGGCTCTATCAACCTAAGTAGGCTGGAAAGTCTCAGATTGAGGGTAACAACTCAGGAGCAAATCTTGACACAAGAGGGACCAGAGTTGGTGGATGGATGCCTGAACTGCCTCATCCTCCAAGGGACAATTTTCAGTTATATTACACAGTGACCCAGAGGGTGTCCAGTGGGATTCAGTCCTATGGAGTTGTTCTGTTCTTTTACAACCTTTTATTGGCTTTCTTCCCCTCCCTTCCCTCCCTCACTTTCCCCACTCCCTCAATGTGCTTCCTGGGATCCACTCCCAAATAATCTGCTTACGCCAAAATTCCTATCTGAAGGAATCTAAACTAAAGCAGATGCTGACTTCAGAAATTCAATGCTCTGGACACATACGAGTGTCTCCTGTGAAGGTGACCCTCACTGAAGAAAGAAATAAAAGGGAGAGAAACAATTTAGGTCAAATCATGAGTTCAAGTAAGAAAGAAGGTAGAGAGATAGTCACTCAAGGTAGTTTTTGCTACCAAACCTTCCATGATATCACACCCATAGTGTTCAAAAGTCTTTGTTCTGGAAATTTCTTAGCCAAATATTTCAAGGGCCTTGGCAAAAATACCTTGCTCAAGGTAGCAGTCTCACGAGATATTGGAGTAATGTCTGGGTCGTGACTTTCTTCTATGAGAAACAAGCCACAAGCCATCAGCCAAAGCAAGGAGGACATCATCCCAAATACAACAATTTTGCAATACAGATGGTTTTCTTTGAAAGAGCTCTACAAATACATTTCTCTCACTTGGAGACTTCAGTAGAAGATAATTATTCTTTTCTGCCTCATAATATATATTAGAAATGTTCAAATGTGGTTTTCCAGGGATTTCTGCCAAATATTTCTAGGCACCAGATCCAGCTTTACTTAATTTTATATGGCCTTCTTAGTCTATTACAAAATACCCTTTCGTGCAGAATAAATTTGCTAAGGAGACTAAAATATATCCCTATATATTAAAAATCTATTTTTGAAAAGCTTTCAAGGCTAGGGACTTTCATCCTCAGACTTATCTTATGAGGAGATAGCCACTAAAAAGAAACTGAAGCCTACCTGAAATATCGTACACTTCTCCAGCTTGTCACTTACCACCATGAAATGAAATAAAACAAGACAGCCACCTTCCAGGAAAAGCAATGTACATCACAAGAAGGCTGTTTTCAAACAAATAGTATACTTTATTGCCACCAGGGTATACAGTATTGCAACCACTACATTTCATGGCCTATTCTATTTTAATGAGCTTCTGCTAACAACTAGTAATGAGCACAAAAGACTGAGCGAAATACTGCATTCGTTGGTGTGTTTGTGTTGGCTTCCTTCAAACCGGCTGATTTCCAAATCTCATTCTTCACTCCACCTTAGTTATATTTATACTGTTGTGCAAAACAAACTTGTATCCATATTTAAATATGAAATGCTTTGTAGCCATTCGTGCAAATCTCTTTATCGGGGTCTCGCACATTAACGGCCTTCACAATTGACCCACAAGTTGATTGTTTAACATAACGTTTCCACAGGGCTGTGTTCATGCACTCACAGCCCTGTTTTTACTTTTCTTAGCTTTCCTGGACAATCAAAAGGAAGTGGAACCGAGCTGGCTTGCTGAAAGCTGGAGCTGCCCCAGTGTCTCCTCCTACCTTCTGTCCCGGGTTTTGTTTTTCTGCTTTTTTTTTCCCTTGTCATTTTTGGTGGTAGAGAAGGCAGAGCCAGACTATGTAGCTATACTCTCTTGATCCTGTATCAGCTGCTTTTATCCTACTAGCTCAGAGTCAGTGTGAAGATTCACTGTGACCAATCTCATGAAGCCAAACTGAGCCACCTTACTTTCATAGAAAATGTGTTCTGTGTAGATTCACAAAAGCAATGCAAAGGTGTGTGTGTGTTTGTGTGTATGTATGTGTTTGTGTATGTGGTGATAGTCTTGAGAAGGGGGATGCAGAACCTCTATTTCTTAATGTAATAGAAACATCCACCTTAGAAAAATGTTTATTTCCTCATCCCTCTTTAATTTCGGAGTGAACATAAAGGGTCACAGGGTTCTACACTACATACTTCCTCTCTCTTCCAGTTTTTTTTCCTTTAAAGAGAAGGCTTGCAATCTGCACAAACTAAAGCAGAAAGACTTAAGGTGCCGAAAGAATGTTTCCATGAGGTATATGTAGTCTTTCTAAGCTACAGTTTTCTATAAGCTAAAGATTGATGTCTATTTATTGAGTACTGACTGTAACTACTAAATACACAAGGCATACACATAACAAACAGTAATAATGTCTGTCTCATATGGTGGTAATGAAGACTTAAATTATCACAAGTAAAGCACAGAGCACAGGGTCTGACAGGTAGTGACTGTGCAGAAATGTCAATTATTGGCATCATAAATCAATCATGAATCATATTGAGATTAAGAGGTACAGGGACTAACACTGAGTATATTTACTATGGTTAATATAATGATCAAGAGCCCAGGTATTGGATTCAAGTATATCTATCTACCTGTAAATCTCCACTTTGCCACTTCCATAAATGTGATCTTGGGCAAGTTGTCTAAGCTCTTTAAGCTTCAGTGTACCATCTGTAAATAGGGCTAATAAATTGCTATAAGAAGAGAGAAAAAATGGCGTAGAAGATAGAGGCTCTGTTCATTACTCTTGCTACTAAATCAAAGTTATGACTGAAACAAGGAGCAAATAGCAAGGAAAGTTTCCTGGGATCTAGAGGAACAGAAGCTCTACAACTAGGGAGAGAAATAATTAATCAACCTGCAACAGTAGAAGGTAGGAGGGGGCGAAGATGCCAGGCTGCATGGTCAGAGTGGCTGCATGGGACAAAGGCTGTGGCAGTAGCAGCTGGCAGCTGCAGATGCCTCTTAAAGGGACTGTGTATGTAAGCAGACTTTCAAGGTAATGGACCTGCTCACTCTGAGCACCAGCACCAGGTTGGCTACTTCAGGGACACCAGGGTCTTACAGGGGTACACTGAGTTGTCAGAGTGAGTGCCGAGGTGAGACTCACTCTGTACAGAAGTGCCAAATATATCCATTGTTCCTCTGTTGAGCACTCCCGTCTCCCAGTATGTGGATGCAGCACTGCCAAAGCTGAGACGTCATCAAACTAGATAACAGAGGTCGCTCCGCCCAGAGGATTCCTTAAAACTCCACCTTCGCCAACTGGCAGCCCCACTCAAGCCACATCCAGTCGTAACCTCAGTGAGCCCAGTGCTTCTTACTGAGCCAACCCTAAGACTCACACTGGAGGCAGCTGACCTTGGTTTCATGGCCTAATGAGGCAACTATAAGTATAGCATCTGTGGTTTGCTTGCTGAATCTTAACAGGTGGCCCCAGAGGGGCACAGGCTGGGACTAAATTTGACCTGTAGCTGAAACCTTCTCAGGACTGTGCCACTGGACACCTACTTCACAAAGCCACACTAATAAGAACGGGATACTTAAGAACTTTGCTTAGCACATAAAAACAGACACAGAAAGGCTGCCAAACAGGGAAGACAAAGAAGCAGAAATCATATGAGAGAACAGAACAGAGATCTAGGAATAATGGAGTCAAGCAATCTAACAGATGCAGAGTTCAAAACACTGCTTATAAATATGCTCAATGAACTTAGAGAAAGTGTACATGAATTCAGTAAGAACTTTAACAAAGATATAAAAAAAAACGTAAAAATGGGAATGGAAATTACATAAGGGAACCAGTCGGAAATGAAGAACACATTAACTGAGATGAAAAGTATATTAGAGAGAATAAACAGAGAGGATTGAACCAATATAGAGGATAGGGAAACCAAGGACACTCTATTAAAATGGCAAGAAAAAGAAGCCAAGACTATAATCATAATTTAAGGAACCTATGGGACACAATTAAATATAAAAATATTTGTGTCGTAGGGGTTCCAGAAGGAAAACGAGACATTGAATAGCTATTTGAAGAAATAATGATGGATGAAAAATTTTCCTAACCTGGTGAAGGAAACAGACATACAATCCCAGGAAGCTCAGAGAGTCCCCAAAACCAGGAATCCAAAGAGGCCCACACCAAAACACATCAAAATTAAAATGCCAAAGTTTAAATACAAAGAGAGAATCTTAAAATCAGTAAGAAAAAAGCAGTTAGTTAACTACAAGGGAGCACCCATAAGACTGGCAGCTGATTTTCTTAAAAAGAAACTATGCAGGAGAGAAGTGCTTGGCACAAAATATTCAACATAATGAAAATCCAGGATCTACAACCAAGAATACTTCATCCAGCAAAGCTATCATTTAGAGTCGAAGGATAAAGAGCTTCCCAGACAAAAATAAGCTAAAAGAATTTATCAAGTATTAAAGGAAATGTTGGAGGGACTTCTTTAAGAAGAAAAAACATGTATCAAAAACAGAAATAAAGAATGGTAATAACTACTTTCCTATCAACAAGTACCTCAAATGGAAAAGAATTAAGTACTTCAACCAAAATATAGAGTGGTTGAATGGGTGAGAAAACAAGACCCCTACATATGCTGCCTACAAAAGACTCATTTCAGATTAAAAGACACACACAGATTAAAAGGAAGGTGGTGGAAAAAGATATTGCCTTGATGGACCTAGAAGGTATTGCGCTGAATGAAATGAGTTGAATAGAGAAAAATAATATCTCATGATTTCACGTACATGTGGAATCTAAAGAATGAAATAAATAACAACAAAAGTGGAAATAAACTCATAGATACAGAGAGTATTTTGAGGGCTACTAGATGGGAGGGGGGTTGTGGGGGATGGCAAAAAAAGGCAAAAGGATTAAGAGCTACAAATAGATAGTTGCAGAATAGACATGGAGAGGTAGAGTGCAGCATGGGGAAGATGGTTAATAATGATGCAATAAATATGGAAGGGAGAAGAGGGTTACTAGATTTGGTGGGGTGATCACTTTGTAAGTTATGCGGATCTCTGATTTAGTGGGGTGATCGCTTCATGAGTTATATAGATCTCTAATCACTATGCTGTACAACAGAAACTGATATATTATTGTGTGCCAACTATAATTGAAAAAAAAAAACCTCATTGAATTGTACAGCGTAAATATGAGCAATGAATTGTCTATTATAGTTCAATAAAGCCAGGGAAAAAAAGTTATAAAAAGCAAACCTGAAAAAACGGAAACAACTGAATTCAGGTGATGGATGTACAGTGTTTATTGTACTATTTTTCTCAAAATTTTTTTTAATGTTTGAAAGTTTTGATAATAAAAATTGGGGAAAATTGCTAAAAGATTGTTCTTATAAATGTACTTAGTACAGTGTTTTGCATATCAATATATGCTTTACATATCATTGTATGCTTTACATATCAATATATGGTATGTATTATTAACATTACTTTGGCTATTTAATGTATTTTTTAAGGACATAATCCAAAATTAGCCCAAAGGACAAATGTATATCTACTTATCTATACACCATAAAAATACAAATTATTTTTATAATCAATTGGTTTGATGGTGAGCATATACTTTAGTCCTAGGAAAGCTTTCAAACCAAGGTGTTACCATATCACATACAGGAGGAGAGTCAATTAGCCAGAGAAACTAATTCTGTGTCAAATAGGAGAGTCAATTAGCCAGAGAAACTAATTCTGGGGTAAATTTTCCTAGGAGATAGTTGGATGGAACATTAATGATGGTACGCAATCTTGCAGTTGTAACACATGGAACCCACATTATACTGGCATAACACAAAATATGGTTATATATAACTAAAGTGATAGTCCACAGGGAGGATATGCCTCTAGTTATTTAGGGACCTCAGTCTACCTGTCAATTGGCTCTACCATCTTTTAATTCCTCTAAATCTTCTGTTAGCTTATTCCCATTCATCCAGTAGAAAAGGAAAAAGAATATCAGAAGATCATGTAAGACATTTTACAGCTAGCATCACTTCCTGCCTGTATTCCACTGGCTAGAATTCAGTTATATGTTGTCATCTACTTCAAGGTATACTGAAAATTGTCTTCTTAGATGTCCAGAGATGTGAATATTACATAACACTTTGCCTCAGGAGGGTAGAAAGAGCTCACTTTACATCTGTCAATCTAATTTAAATTAATTAAAGGATAACAGCTACAAACTTCAAGGAAAATGCATTATCCAGGCTGAATATTTTATCCTTGCAAAAGGTGACTATATAATTTTTGATATAACCTGGGACAATTTTGAGAGTGAAAAATATGTTAAAAATAAATAAAATAAAATAAAATAAAATATTTTGAAATATTTAGAAAGAAAACTAACATGTTGATTTGTAATTTATTGGTGGACTATAAAGTAGTTCTGGTCAACACTATTTCTGGAAAATATTTTTAAAAATTAATGCAGAATATATCATATATATTTTTAAATTTAAACATAATATTTATATTTATCTGAACATTAAAAAACAAGACAAGCAAAACATTTTTTCTTGATATTTATTTAAATACATTAATCAGCCTCTTACACCATAATGTTTTTCAACGTGATCTCATAATTTTTCTTGTTATTATAAAATGCCTGAGATCGTTCTCAAAACTGATGATTAACATATGTGAATTTTTTAAATTATTTTAAAGAGAAATTTTTTTTGCATTTGTTATGTTACCTGGCAAGCTAACAGTAAACTCTGCTAAATGAAGGTTGTCTTAGTCTGTCCAGGCTACTATACCAAAATATCACAGCCTGGGTGGCTTGAACAACAGAAATTTATTTTTCTCTGTTCTGGATGCTAAATCCAAGATCGAAGTGTCAGGCAATTCAGTTTCTGGTTAAAGCCTTCTTTCTTGCTTGTAGACAGCTGGCTTTTTCCTGTATCCTCATAAGGCAGAGGAAGATAGAGAGCTCCCTGGTCTTATAAGAATACTAATCCTATTGGATCAGGGCACCACACTCATGACCTCATTTAACCTTATTTACCTCCTTATAGGTCTTATTTTCAAATACAGTAACATTGGGGGATAGGGACAAATGAATGAGGGAAGAGTTATACAACTCAATTCAGAGCAAAGGCCACTATCATTGATACCACTTTTTTATTAAAATATATAAATATTTCAGCTCAAATAATTTCACAGAGACTGACTTTTGCCTCTCGCTGGAGTACTTTTCTTAGGTGAACATTTTTACAAGCAAAGTTTTTAAAAAGAACTTATTTTTATTTATAATACTTTGAATGTTTCAGATGCTACAGAATCATGGACCTTTTCAATTTTATTTTATTCCAATATATGAAATATAACTTTATCCAGTTAAAACTAGGAGCTCTATCAATAGAGTCTTCTCACAAGGCTTTTTTCATAGCATAATTATAGTCTCAAACGGAAATCTCACACACCATTTGAACTCTCATTGTTTAACACATATAATGTACAGACATAAACTTGAATGTCTTTCTGTCTGCAAATTTTATTAATAATTTCAGGTCTCTAAAAGCTTCAATTGTCAAAATTTTCTTGACATGAATAATTTGATTTAAAGATTGAATAATTTGATTTAAAGATTTCCAACTGGTTTTGAACAAGACGCAATCAAATTGAGAAAACTCATTTACAAAACGTGGTTCTCCTTCACCAGAATGAATCCTAAAATCTTGACTTAAATTCCAGGAACTGGTGAAAAAAGACAATCAAACTGTTAATAGAATCACCTTAACCAATCTCCTATTTGAAGTGTGACTTGCAAGTATCATGCAGGCTGCCCCCTGAGCCACAACGTTACTGACGGATACACGGAGTGTCCAGCAGGAGCAGTCTTGAATTCATCTCTCAATGACACTCCAGAGGAAGTTAACCAACTGTAGCCACTCCTATCTGAATGCATCATACCTGCTGCCCTAGAAAGGGAGATGTTGATTTTGATGCACCTAGAAAGAGTTTAGAAAAGAAAAATGTGTCATCTCTATTCCTCTCAGATGTGACTGCTTAATAAAAATGCTGTCCACTCTACATATGAGATCACACACTGCTAGGCAAGACAATGGGAGAACTGAAAGTATAATGTGAAGGTCTTTCCCTTATATCCCAGACTCTTAATACAAATATTGTTAATAATTCATCACTTAAAGGAAATATCAGGGACAGATGCTAACCTAGACGGATGACAGAATAGCAGGTATGAATGGCAAACCAGTACTTGCAATTACCCAATTTTTGTGCTCCTTCATTGTTATAATTTTTTGGAGCTTTTACCATGAAGATAAGCAACATATTCATCTTTCAGATACCCTGAATGTAATCTGCTTAGCAAACAGAATCTACTGTGTCCAAATGAAACCTCATCGCTATAGCCTCGGAAGGGGCTTTGCTGACTATTCGCTGCCCTCTTCCAAAGCTGGTCATCCTTCAAATTCCAAGTGGAGGGGATAAGACACACAAACAGGCTAAAATCCACTAGAGCCTTCTATTCTGACAAATTAGTGGAGAAGAGTAATGGATGCACTTTTAACACTCATGAAGCATGAGTATGTGGAGTGTGACAGGAGGGACAGGATGGGGTTTGGTGGCCATGCGTGCAGTACTTTAGTCACATCATTTTACTCTCTATGTATAGTCCACTTGCAATTTGGGATTCTAGGTGAGTAAATCCATCAAACACCTGTTCACCAAATTGTAGCTTAAAAAACTAGGAGCTATACTCTATACACAATTCAAAAAGTTCAAAACAATTAGTTTTAGGACAAATTAATAAAATCCTATTTTAAACCCCAAATAGCAAATGCTGTGTTATTTATTTGAAGAGCTAGTTTAGACTGAAGAGAGAAATGGTTTCAAGAAAAAGATGTAAAGCAAGCATGCAATTTTGTAGTTTACATTTGTAATTCTGTTCTTAAACTATATCTTCTAGCAACTTTTAGAGCTAGACAAGTCTGCATTTAATTAAGATTTTTTTTTTAAACTGTACTAGGAAACTAGATTTCATCAGATCATTCGTTTACCTATCCATTCACTCAAATATTCATTCAACACTTATTTGGTAAACACTTTGGAGACAAATGGCACCTTAGGCTCTGTAAAGCCACAGTATTTTCCTGAAAGGAACCCCTTAAGGCTGTGGGATATTCCTTAGATTTAACCAAGGGGATAGTCACGATATTTAACAATGACAGAGCATGGGCATCAGCCAATCAGAATGATACCCCTCTATAGATTGAATGCTAGGTTTCCCCCAAAAATTCTTATGTTGAAAGCTAATTCTCAAGGGGATGGTATTTGAAGATGGGGCCTTTGATAGGTGATTAAGTCATGAAGACAGTGCCTTCATGAATGGGATCGTGCCCTTATAAGAAGCCCCAGAGAGCACTCTCACCCCTTCCACGTGATGACACAGCAAGAAGACAGCTGTTTTTGAACCAAGAAGAGGATCCTCACCAGACACTCAGTCTATAGAATCTGCAGGCACCTTGATCTTGGACTTTTCATCATCTAGAATTGTGAGAAATAAATGTTTGCTATTCAAGCCATACAGTCTATGGTATTTTTGTTATAACAACCAAAACAAACTAAAACAAACCCCCACCACTCAACCAATAAGGGAGGATGAAGCTAAAGAATACAATGTGGCCACCTTAATACTTAATACTTAAAATAGCCTTTGAGCAACCTTTAATTTCAAGAATAAAGACAGATCTTTTTATTTTATTGTTGGGTTTTGTTTTGTTTTGTTTTGTTTTGTTTTGTTTTGAGTTGCTATGAGTTTTTAAAAATTTTTAATTATAGTTGACATACAGTTTCCTATTAGTTTCAGGTGTATAATACAGTGATTAGACATTAATATGCCTTATGAAGGGATTACCTTGATAAGTATAGGATCCATCTGATACCATATATAGTTATTACAATATTATTGATTATATTCCTTATGTGGTACTCATAGTTATCCCAATATTATTGACTATATATCCTATGGTTTTCTTAACTTCCCTGTGACTATTTAGTAAATGTGAATTGGACTTCTTAATCGCTTTCACCTTTTTCTTCCATCTCCCCAAACCTCTTTCCTTCTGGCGACTATCAATTTGTTCTTTGTATTTATGAGTTTGTTTCTATTTTTTAGATAAGTGAAGTCATATGGTATTTGTTTTTCTAGGATCTATTCACGTTGTTGCAATGGCAAGATTTCATTCTTTTCTATGACTGAGTAATATTCTGTTGTATATGTGTACCATATCTTCTTTACCCATTTGATTATCAATGGACATTTAGGTTACTTTTCTACCTTGGCTATTGTAAATAATGCTGCAATGAACATAAAGGTACACATGTCTTTTCTTTAACTTTAATTTCTCTGATAAGAGAACTTTTTAATGACTAATGCTTCTAAATTCTGTGGTAAAAGCAACAGTAGGTTGAGCTATACTGTAAAATGTTCTCCTGTATTACTTTCTGAAGAGACTAAAGGAAAACTGTCTAAAATATGCAAAATCTACCTTTCATTCCACTGTGTCAATTCAAGGTAAAAATTAGAGAAGTTACTGGGTGACTACTATATATAAACATGGGACTCATGCCTTACTTTTATAATCTCTAATTCTTACAACAACCGCATACATATTACTAAACCCACTTTGCACACAAGAAAGCAGTTTCTGAGAGGTTCTTTGTTTTGCCAAGGTCACCTATTTAGCTGATGGTGGGTTTTAAAATCAGGTCTGTCAAGCTCAGGTCATCTTCTCTTCATTCTTCCTTTTGGGAACTAAATAACTTCTCTCACATTGTGTTCACTCTTAGGAGTAAAATTGACCAGCCCAGGGAGTAGACATATGATCAAAGCAAAGTTTGGTGAATTGAAAAAATATTTTACAATTGTTCTTCACTACTGCCCCATATCCATACCACTTTGCAATATGAATTTTTCAGCTCCTCTCATCAACAGCTAGAGTCTCTTTCCCCAACACTTGAATCTGGACTAGCTCTATGACTTGCTTTGACCAATAGAAAGTGGCAGAAGTGACACTGAAAGTTCTGAGCAAGAATCTCAAGGCACATTTCATATTTCTATAAAACTCTTGGACCTTTGATCATTGCCATGCGAACAAATTCTTGCTGGCCTGCTGAAGAACGAGAGACCACAGGAGTAGAAACAAGCCATCCCAGCTGGACTATCTTAGATGGACCAGCTCCCAATCAACATGAAAACTAATGGAAGATATGTAACCATTTACATATCTAGGCTAAGATCAGCTGGGCCTGGTACAGATCTGCAAAAAAGTTTAGCATACACCAAACTGTCAATCTGCAAAATCATGAGCTGCACAAATGTTGTTTTAAGACACAAAGTTTTTGGAGCAGTTTGTTATACAGCCAAAACTAACCAACAAAGAAGGTTTGAAAAGACCTATGATAAATTTTAGAGAGGGCCCACAACAAGATTTTTAACTACTTCTTGCTGCCTAGTTCACTAGACCTTCCCCAATACAGCCCTCTCTGAGCCTGGTTCTTTAACATCATCTTTAATACTATAAGTCACCTATATCCTTACGACAAGTTCTTTTGCTTAAATTTGTCAGAGTTTCTGTCAATTGAAAGCTCATTAACTTACTTTAAAACCTTTAGGGCCAAAGTCTTCATTTTGCTGCTAAAAAATTGAAGCCAAAGAAAAGGGTTAGTATCTGCCCAGAATCATGCATCCACTATCGGGCAGATGCCAGGACCAGAATTTAGACAACCTAACATAGAAAACAGGACCATTCGCATCATACAAGGCCATTACCCTAGTCATGACATAAACCAACACAATATCAGCAAAGTAAGTAAGGCAAGCTGTTGGAAAAGCAATCTCTAAATCTCAGTGACTCGTTTAACACAATGACATTTTTATTCTCATACCTCTCACTGGCTAGTAATGGATTTTTCTGGTGGGATAATCTTCCATGCACTCATTTGGGGACTCAGACTCCTTCTATATTGTAGCTTTACCCTCCTCTAAGTCCTAGGGGTCCTTACCATTCAGCAGCACATGGAGAAAAGGAAAAGAGATGATCCACGAGGGGGTTTTGTGAGCCATGCTTGGAAGTAGCATGTATGATTTTGTTCATATTCCATTGGGCATTGCTCAGACACGTGACCACATCAAACTGTAAGAGAAATATATTCCAGCTGTAAGGAAAATATATTCTCAAAGATGAAGTAAGAGCACAGATATGGGCAAATCTTTGCGACAGACGTTTAGCTGATTTTATACAGCATTACATCACTGAGAGTAAGCTCTTTCTGCTCTTTAGTAAATCACTCCATTCCAAAATGTGATCAATAAAAGAACACACCCACTTTTTACTTACTGTTAAAAAAAAGATAATAAAAAATGTTACTTGCACAATGGAGTACCCAGAATCTGAAATTCTTAAGTTCACTTTAGCTTGCTAAAGAAAAATCTCTGTTAAAGACAGGAAACCTGGTTCAGAATATACTATTGTCTCACCGCAATATTCTGCACTATTTCCATTCCTTCCCCCAAATTAGTCTGAGATCAGGGGCCAGGGAGTCTACAAGTAATCGTTTGCTAGCCTTTGTTGAAAAGCAAATTTAGCAGTTTACCAATCACTAGATTGCTCTTAAGATTTTGGCATCACAGATACATTGAGAGAAAACACATTTCTCTGCTTCTCACCTCCCCAATGGATTTCTTTACCTCTTCCAATTTCATAAGAAACCCCTCAGGAAAATAGACTTGTAAAAGTATCAAATTAATAGATAAGTTGACCCTACATTTTTATTTCCCCATGATACATTCTAAATACCAAAAAAAAAAGACTAGACGGAAAACAAGATCCATCCATCCACATTCCAAGACATGCTCCAGTTACCAAATCATTGCAGAGCATTGCCAGGATGCAGAGACCACGATTTGGGCTAGAATCCAGATATTTCCAATATATTTCAGTTACTTAGTTGATACTGAAGACTGACCAGCCGTTAGGTGGCCAATGGATTTTGCCAAGGAACCTGCATGGAGGGCATTGTGGCATCTTATTTGCTGTAAGTTGCAGCTCTTTGAACCACAAAGCATGCCTCTGAACAGCTGAGATTACGAAACCAAGTCCTGGAATGCACATACACTCATTCACTGTTTTTACATTTCTCTGTTTCCAAAATGTTTGGCTACAGTTTCTTCCTCCCCCAACCCCAGCTCTTTCTTAAGGACAGAGAAGAAATCTAATTCTCATAAAATGATTGGTTTTCAAAATATGCTAAGCATTTAGAGATTTATTAGAAACTGTTTTAGTTCCTCATTAATCTAAAGCAAATTATTATTGATTTACAACAGACGGCTCATCTGATATCCTTCAGGCAGTCATAAAAAATTAGTCTGAGCATTAAAAATGGTTGATGTCTTTCTGGCAATAGCAACTAAACTTAGTCAATGACAGCCCCTTCCAACTGGATGAAAAATAGCCCATTCTCATTGTGTGTTCTGCTCACTTATGTGTAAATGTTCTGAATAACCTGTGTTCACATGCATTTATTTTCATATTGGGCTCATTTATCAGGGAGCTCTAGATACCCCATGTGATTTTCAAAGAGGGAAATAACACTACCATGTGTTTTTAAACTGGACATGTTTGGTTATAGCAAGATTTTTTCTTTCTTTCTTTCTTTTTTAACTAAAAGTCATGAGGGTTTTTATTACTTGTAAGTAATCTCAATGATTACAGTTCAAAGTCTGCCTTGCATTTGCTGGCTAGGAACATCAATTCTCTACCCAGTTTAGGTCTTGGCTCTGCCACTTGAGCACCTTATCTACCCTTGGTAAACTTCAGTTTTCTCCTCTACAAAATGGGAATGCCAAGATCAACTACCTCAAAGTTGAGATTTAGATGAGATTTCTAATTTTATCATAGCACCAGGCATATAGAGATTTATTTATTAATATAAGTTATTGGTACAGTTCCAAGACTAATAACAGGCAAAAATTAATAGTTTGCCTACTCTCTGCCTACTAAAGAGGATTATGTTTTGCCAGGTCAGTCGCTTCCTCTCTTGTGGTCCTCCCTGAAGTGTCCAGCCTTGCCAAATTAGAGTAAAGCAGAGGGGTGCAGGTTTGGATGAAGGCCAAGACAGGATCAGAAATTTTAAATAAGAGGCTCTGAGGAAAAAGGCATTGGCATAGTATATGAGGAAATTTATTAAAAGGTAAAGAGAGATTTGAAGTTATGTTCTTATGGTATGTTCTTATGTTCTTCACAGTATTCAAGGAATTTAAATAAAAGATTTGATTATTTCTAAAAATCTTTTTGGATGCTGGACTGTGTGTGTGTTTGTGTATTTATATATGTGTGTGTTTATTATCCTGATGGGCTGGATCACTTGGATTATGGAAGTATGTGTTATTATTACTACTTCTGCTATTACTATTTGGTTTAGACTGGCTGCACTGCCCTTAATCATTAATAGCACCTGCTTCAACTTTCAAAAGTAGACTTTCAAATAGAGAAACGGAAAAAGTAGTTTATACAATAAAAATTATGGTCACCCTTCTTCTATTGCTGCTGTTACTGCTATCACTGTTATTATTTTTTTAATCTGCAATTGAAATAATCAGTGCAAGTTTTTAATTTCCTACTTCATTCCACTTGGAAAAATGTTTTTTCATAGATTTTATTATTAAGCAAACTAATTCCTCAGACAATTAAAGCACCTAAAAACTCATTTGCCCCACAAATGCCAATTTCTGGGAGAAAAGTTAAATTTTAGATACCACTCAACCCTAACTTATCCAATGAACTCATTCATATACCTTAATAACATCTTCAAATATTTTTTCCACTTAAATGTCCTTTCCTATTTATCTCCTGAAGAGACAAAGGGCAGATACAAAAGTTAGGCTACATCAGGTTTCTTATGTGTCTTATGGGACATTTTACCCATAAGAACATGAAAATCTAACATAATATAACAAAGCCATTCTTATTTCCAGATCTTCAGATACAACAAGCATTTTAGCTACAGGAGCAAACATCTTTCCCTAAGCATAATTACCCATCAACCTCATATCACTCACTTTATTGCCTTGCTCTTTAAATATTCATCAAGAATTATAATAGGCATAAACTGATCCACTAGTCCACTATGGGAAAAAGTAAAAAGAATAGTCACAAATAGCATTACTTGTAAATTTGACACCCTGTATGTTAGTTTTTCCTTCCAAAAAAGACAAGGTTTGAAACATTCAAGTAGCAGTTTCACATTTTGTATTATGCAGCTTAGGACACCAGTTAAAGATAGTTTATTGTCAGCCCCTTTAATTTAATGATCTTCCTAAAACATATATGAAGCATATGAAGATATCATTACAGGATTTCATTTTTAAGGAGTAGGAGGAGAGAGAATCCACTATGAATCTCTTAAAGCAGTTACAGTGAACTACTCATTTGTTCTCTACTTGGGAATTGTTACAAAAACTTTTTTCAAAAGTGTTTCTTACAAAGGAAATGGTTTAGGATGTAATACGGACATGTTTCTAGCCAAATGGACACATTTCTCTCTTGGGGGAAGAAGAGAGTGGAGGATAAACAGAACAGAAAAATCTTACTTTAGTTGGGTTACCCCAAGATTCAGCACTCTAGTAATGAATTTTCAAAGCTCTTTCTACTTTTCAAGGTCTCCTCCATCTTCCTTGGATATCTGTTCCACATCTCCCTCCAGCCCCACCACCACCTCTCTCTCTGCCTCTGTCTGTCTAAATTTCCAAAGTATTTCCTTGGCTTCGATCCTCTAACACCACTCAACAAAATGTGTTCACTACCTTGGGAATATCTGTGGTCATGTAATTCCATAATCATATTCCTAGATGGTATGTTACAATTCATTTAAGTTGGACTTAGAACTCAGCATGAGCTCACAAAGATGACCGTGAGAGTGGTCAACGATGACTTCATCGTCTAAGGATGAACTCACCATCTTTTCAATGTCTACAGATGGGAGGTCCAATTCAATGGCAAACAGAACTTCAAGGTCAAAAGAAATCCTAAGAAATCAAGTACATCTGAAATCTGAAAATAACTCATTTCATGGATAAGTGTGGACTAGAGAGATTGAAAAATGCTTCTTTGGCTGGCATTGTCATGGAAAAACAAGAATTGGAGCATTGCTTCCCTGAAGTTATGATGAAATACTTAGGCAACACACCAAAGTGAAAGCAATATGTGCAAAACTGTGTGTGGGTGACTGACAAAATTCCAAGTTCTGATCTGTACATGGTCCATTAAATACAATAGGATCTATTTAATACACAAATCTATATGCTTATATGTTTCCAGTCCTACGGCCACTTTTATCTCTACTAATCCGTGCCCAGCTCCAAACCCTTTCATGTCATTTGTAGAAAAATTTTGTTAATTAATTTTGCTCTTGATGCTATCATTTTATTGTCTACTGCGTATACGTTATTTTTATTTTTAGACCTGTCATGAGAACATTTGGACGATGATTCCATTTTGCTAAGTTGCATTTTTCATTGCAAAATTTTTCTTTCTGTAATTTGTCTTCCAAATACTTTCAAAATCATTCTTGGGGTATTTTCATAAAATCACATCATTTACCTGACACTCTCTGTATTATTGCATTCCCTCCAATTCAGTTTTAAAAAAAAAAAGCAATTGGATTATTTATGCTAAGTCTAGGAAAATATTTCAAAATTAAACTTTTAAGAAATTTGTATTGGAAAATTATGTAGAAGCCTTCAATCTCTCTATCAAAAGGGAAATAATTTGTTCAGTTCTCTTTTGTGCTTCCTGAAAGCTTACTTAGCAATGTAAGTGTTAAAGAAGTAAGAGAAAAAAATGTAAGTAATAAAAAGACAGCATCCAAGAAAAAAAATACTAAGGTGATATGAGAATATAGCTGCTTCAAACGAGAATTAGCATAAAATTTAAGGTACGTAGATAATTTGTTCAGGGGCTGGGTGGAGAAAAATAAAGTTTCAATAAGAAAAAAATTTGTCGAAACAAAAAATAATGTAGCGCAGGGGGTAGGGTGCTAGGCAAATTGCTTGAGGAGGAAACCACAAGTGGCAGATGGACGAAGTTAGGTGGAGGCTTAACTAGAGGATTTGCTTGTATATGGATCTAATTATTATGTATGACTCAAGGAATTTATTCCATGATCCATGCCTTTCTTAACAATCAGCCCGATACCAGGTTAAGATGCAGGTCTTTTTAGATTCTTTGGACATAGAGGCACATCCATGATAGAAATAGCTGTTAGAAGCTTAGTCAGTAACTCCTAGCTCCTGACACTCTCTCTGCAGTGGAAGAAATTAAAACAGAATAAAATATTCTTTTCAGTAAGTATTTTCATAGGAAAACTGGGCACTGAACCATGAAACTTTGCTGAAGTTCCTAAACAAAGGTCAAATATAAAACCAACACCCTGTCCTCAATGAACTTTCCCTAAGTGATGCCTCTTTCAGAAATAGGAGAATTCTGAGACCAAATCAGAAGACTCCAAATAGCTGGAGTGACTGAAAGTAAAGATATATCTCTAACTCATGAGCTTTTAGGAACTCAGCAAGTCTTCCTGTTTATCATTAAATATTTTCTGTAATAACTTGTATAGCTGCTCTGTGACTTAAAATGTATCATTCATGCAGAATCCAAAAGTAACCATTAGAAAAATCCTAGCCACTTGCAGAACCAAAGAATTCCATTTGATTAATCTCTGTTAAATAATAATAATAATAGAAGCAAAAAAGATTCAAATCTGAATATCTCTGAGATCTACATGGCTGGCCTCAGACTGAGCTAAAATATAACTACACTTATCATACTAAGCTCCTCTAAATTTTTTTATTTTTTTTTTTTTAGTTTAAGGAGAATATTGTGAATGTTAGAGCAAAGCTGTGTGTTCTCCTTTGTATCCCAAGGCTTCGAGAGGGTGGGGTTACATAGATAATGAAGGCTGCAAATCAGACCTTGACTTTCCCAAGAAAATTCCAAAATGCACATAGCAATAGATATTTGCTCAGCAAAGAATAAGCAACAGAATTTCAGAGAAAACAAGCAGGCCTGGCCCATAGCAGAGCATTGTGTTAGCATAGAGCTTATCTTCTTTTTTATCCCATTCTTTCTTTCAGCTTTCATTCCTAGAAGCAATTAGCATTCACTGACTCCCTTTGAAGATCTTAGGTGAGAATGGCTCATTGCTCTTGAGCTACACAGAAATGTGTCTGTGGGCATCCTAGATAAGTTCCCTGGAAGAAGAGCCTCAGACAGGGGGAGCAGGGAGAGGTTCTCATACAAGTGATATATAGAGGCAGGGCTCATAGCAGAAACCTATGAGAAAGCAATGGGATCTAGATGTGTCAGGGGCAAAAGCCAGGCAAATATGTGCTTTTAGAAGTCCATAGTTAGACTGATCCCCTCAGGGAGCTCTTGAGAGTGAATGGCAACATGTAGTTGGTCCAGCTCATTGGACAGGGAGCCAACACTCACTGTAACCCACCAGCCCAGTGAAGGGAATCTGCGGGAGCCACATATAGCATCTGCTAGAGTAGGTATGTGTGGCTGTTGAATAAACATAGATCATCTTCCAAGACAATTTTGCTCAATATTTGAGGGGCCCTGGTTTGATTGTTATTTTTTCTTGTTGGCAAAAAAATATAAAACTTTTTCTTTATAGTAGGTCATAATGTATTTTAAAAATAAAACAAAAAGGTTTCTAGCACAAAACTAATCATATCACATCTTTCATCAAAATGTTCCAAAGTCTCTTTTCCTGAAAATTTTTGTGATCGGTCCAGCATCTCTTTGGAGAAATGCCATGGGAATTAAGTGGATCTCACTGCCCAGTTCCAAGAATGACCATATGACTTGTCAGTCGACATTCTCTTATCTCCAATCACTGATTCAGACAAAGGAACATGACTCAAGTAGAGCCATTGAGAATTCTCCCTGGAACTTTTAATGGAACTATTATGAAAATATTATCTTCTTTTTGCAAGGATAGCTAGATATAAGCCTAGACCTTTGGGTGCCATATTTGCCTAAAAATGAAGCTGACCCACAAAAACAAAAGTTAAGGTAAAAACAGATGTATTTGTACCTGAAGTCAGATACAACCCTGGATTTTCAGTTGCCTGTTAATTATTATGAGAGCTAAAAATATAATAATACTTTTCCTTCACCTTCTAAGTTCTTCTAGTTGGGCTAATAATCAAGTTACAGAGACAGATTAATAAGAGAAAATCAAATTTTAATATGTGTTCATGGGGAATTCACATAAGCATGAAAATTCTAAAGTCAATGAGGTAAAACTGGGTCTATGTGAAGTTTTGGACAAAGAAGAAAATAAGGGTAGCGAGTGTGAGATATCAAAGGAAATAGATAATTCGCAAGTAGTTGAGAAAATTTACGAGGCATGTAAATTTTTGCTAGGCATCCCAGAAACAATGATACACAGGGAGAATCTAGTAAACATGCTCCTGCTTTGAGTCTTCCTGTCTAATGCTGAGGTGATCTTGTTAAAGTTTCCTTCCTGAGCAGGTTTATCCATCTGAATCTCTTAGGAAAGTGGGAAGGGTCAAAAGTTCTCAGTCTTTTGTTTCTAAATAACCAGCTTAAAAATCAATATCCCAAAAGGCAAAATTTTTGGTCCCCTTCATTACTTTGCAGTTACTTTTAGCTGAAAGGATATTAATCACTAGAGTTACTCATCAGCTATAAGATAAAATCTAAATTCTTTTGTAGGAAAAACACGGCCCTCGACTGACACACACAAATCCTTCTATCAATCCCCCACCCATTCCAATTTATGTCCTCAAATTAGTAAGCACCTCACCATTCTCCAGCTTTACAATGCTTTCATTTCATGTCACCAGACCTTTGGAAAGACTGTCCCCATTGCCTAGAATGTCCGTCCCCCATTTTACCTATCCTTCAAACTTCTGCTAAATTACTTTCCCATCCAATTTTTTCTTATGGTCTCAACCTCCTCTCAGATGTTTTACCCCATGTTCTGCCCTTGATGGGCTGTGTGGTAATGACTGGATGTCCTGACCAGGCTCTAAGACCTTCCAAGAGGGACATGCTTTTCTTTTTTGTATCCTCAACCTAAAGTAAAACACCACATTCTAAGACAGAGCCCAATAAATATTTTAGAAAGGAAGAAAAAGATATAGGAAAGGTGGGAAAAAAGGCCAATGGTTCAGGAAAATTCCAAAATATTCTTGGGTTCCAAGAAAAGCATCTTTACTTGTGGAACTTCATGTACTTATAAGGAACAATGAGAGAGAGATTTTGAGGTAGGAGTTTCTCTTCTTCCTTCACACATCACATCCTTTAAAAATTTGTCTTATCTGCTTATGAATTAGACTATGCCTTTCTAAGAAAATACTTCATTAGATCTCTGCTACATAAAAAAATGCCTATAAGACAGGCACTTGAAACTCCATATCACTCTTCCAAAAGCTCAGAATATATTGCATTCCACTGATGTTAACAAAATTACCTATTAAAAAGGACATAGTCATGAACTCCTTAGCTTGGCTCTCAAGTTCCTTTGCAGTCTGTCCTGGTTTATGAAATGAAAGTAATATAAATTCCCTGATAATGTTAGGAAGAAGAATTAAATGAGATGATGACACATAAGTGAAGACTTAGTGAATGTTAGCGAATGTTAACATTATTCTCATCTTCATTGCTAGCGCCTCTAACTGTTATACCCAAAAGATTGCCTGCCTTCTTCCCCCTGTTCCTCCCACCTGGCTTGTCTGTCCCAGTTTTTGCCCTCCTCATCTTTTCTCAATCTCTCTAAACCAGAATTAAAGCCCACCTCCTTAAAATATCTTTGTGACAATTAGCAAATCTTCAAATATTTTTTTAAAATCCTTGTAGACCTGAAAATATTTTTTAAGTAAACTTCAGCTTTAACTTCTCTTTTAACTGCAAATAAGTAGAATCTTTTTATTGGGGAATTGGAGCTTAAATGATTGCCTCACATTTAAAGTGGCTAAGTTCTTTTCTCAGGTCTCGTCTGCTAGTGTTCTATAGTATTTTCACCATCAATGTCTAATTCAATAGAATAGATCTTTATTTTATTCAAAAGTCAAGTCATCAAAGAATTTTAAAAGCAAAATTCCCCCCTCCACCCCATCAACTCTAATCAATTAGAATGGCTTCCCAAAGGCTTATAAAGGCTTTGAGAAGGGTCAGAGAACTTAATTTGCTAAAATCACCTTCATATATTCTGTCTTTAACCTGGGAAATCCAAATGTGGTAATATGATGAGTCCTGGTTAATCAAATGGTTGACAGTTTACTATAATGTCCCTGTTCCTCAGCCATCCTTAAATGGAATTTTCCTGTAAATCTCTACTTTTCCTCTGGTTCAGTGAAAAAGTCATGATGCTCAAGTCATTGTGTGACAAATCCCTTCCTTTCACACTGGGGAAACGTTAATTATCTGCCAGGTTTCTGTAATCCTTCTCCACACTTCTGGGAGAGTGGAATTTCAAAGTGACAAGTGAATGTGAGGTGTGTCTCACATTAACCCCAGGAGAAAAGGCCCCTTTTCATTCACATTGCTTCCTCTCACCCTTGGAGTAACAGGAGTGTCAGTGAGCTGTAGAGGAGATGTTCCAGGTCTGGAAATTTCAAGTCAAGGCCCACTGGGAAGAATTTGCTGAAACCTTCCTATTCCTTTCTCATGTTGCTGAATTTTTCCCCCCTGGAAATCGTCGACTACCAGATAAGACATCCATATGGAAATCCTGTGCAACTCAAAGACTAACTGTATTGCTTTGGGGAAAGTATAGAATTTGGCTTAGATGAGTAAACTAGTTGGTCCTTCCAACTCTGATCTTTGCTACTTCTCCCATTTATTTTAAAACAACACTTAAATTGATTCAAATTTTAAATAGCTACTTTGTCCCAAAATACTATCAAATGAAAATTGGCCAGATATATTTAAAAACTATGTTATTACTGGACTCATATTCTTAGTAGAAGTGATCATGATGATCACTTACTGTGTCTATTTCTTAAACACATATTATGTGTCAATCATTTTAGAAAAAGTCTTTATGCATTTCTCTTTTAATTTCTCTCAAAAATATTATTTCGCATGAACACTAAATGATCTTTGCAAAACACAATTCTGACCATATCATCTTCTAATACCTTTCATAAATTTCCATTATTATCCATACATCAAAAATATTAATAATACTATAACATAGGTAACAGTAAGTACCTACCTACAATGTGTACTAGTCACCATGCTATAATCTTGTAGGCCTCTAAGAGTGACTAAAAGCTTGTGAATAATTACACCAGGGAGCAGATATAAACCGGAATTGTCTCATGCAAACCAAGATTTATTGTTACCCTACCAATAGGGCCATACTGGTCTGGCTGCTGCCTGCCTTGCCAGCCCCACCACATATAGTACCCCATTTATTGTCTAGGCATCCATCCTACCGCCCCTCTTTCTGTTTCTTCAACATGCCCTACTGTCTTTGGATATGTTATTCTTTCTGCACAAAATATTCTTCTCTACCTATTCCCCTCACTGTTTTTTTCTAGTTAGTGGATTCATCCTTCAGCCTTCAGGTCACTATAGTCCCCCTGAACTAAGTTAGGAAGGCTTTTATGTGCTCCATGGGATGGCATTACTGTGATTTTGGTTAACATCTCTCTTCTCCACTTCCCTCTATACTCCATATGGTCAGAGACTGGGTCTGTTCCCAGTTTTCCTTAATTAGCCTTGTACCTGGTATAGGTTAAGTTCTTAGCAAATATTTATCAAAGAAAAAGAAAGATGGAAAGAGGACAAATGAATGACAAGATATTGGCATTAGTTCAGATTATATAGATATAAATTTATCCATTAATTAATTATATATATTTAAATTTATATATATATATGGTCTCCTCTGTTCCAGTCACTAATCAAGGTATTGAGGATATAACTGGAATAAGATAGGTAAAGTGTCCATTCTGTATAATCGTCAATAAACAAATAAACAAGATAGTTGCAGATGTTTCAGAAAGCAATAAACTATAAAACAGGGTGATGTAGTAGAAAGTGACTTGGAGGTAGATTTAAGTTTAGCAGTCAAGAATTCACGACAAAGTAACATTTGTGCTGAGTCTTGAATGATGAGAAGCTCTGCAGAAGAACACTCCAGATGAGGCAAAGCTACTGTTGGCTATGTAGGATAGAAAGAACAGTATGGCTGGAGGAGAAAATGACCAGGAAAGATGGTTTAGAGGGGAGTTGAGGAGATGCAGAGGCTGCTTCATAGACACTATTAAGTAATGGCAAGGAGTTCATTTTTTATTTCACGTGCAATGGAAAGTGTTGTGTTTTTAAGAGCAGAATAAATTAATTTGATTACCTGGGTTTTTTTAAAGACCACTCTAGTGGCTGAGTTAAGAATAGACAGGTGGACAGAGGCAGAAGCTGGGAAAGAATTTCAAAATCCAGGCAAGTGCTGAGCAGTGAATGAAGAAGTTTTATGGAGGTGTGATCTAGCAATGCTTCTCAAACTTTAACATGCACATGAATCGCTGGGAGCTTGCTAAAGTGCAAATTCTAATTCTACAGGTCTAGAGTAGGATCTGAAATTTTAAATTCCTAACAGCCTTCTAGGCGATGCTAATGTTGCTAATCTGAAGACCACAGTTGAGAATCAAAAATTTTTAGAACTTATCGATAGATTGCATTTGGAAAGCATGAAAAGAGAAGAATCAAAGGTTATTCTATTTTGTTTTGTTTTGTTTGTTGAGAAATTATAAAGATGATAGTGGCATTTCCTGAGATCGGGAGGTTTATCACCATTCCTACTTTTTAAGTGAACTTAATGCTGTCTGGTAAGACTGGAAAACTTTTTAGGAAAATTGAATAGCAAGATACTTTGGCAAAATAGCCAAACTAGAGATCATGATGATGTAGAAGCATGTTTTTGGCCCAATAGAAAAGTGACATGAGCTAGCATGAATTCAAGCTTTATCAGTAAAATGACCATTATCTGATGAGTATGTATGCATTGTCAAGTACTTGGTTACAAAGGGTGGTTAGTAGATAATTTATGGATCATTCTCCAGAGACATCAAGTGTCTTAAAGGATAGTAAAACAAAACAAAACAAAACAAAACAAAACAAAACAAACAACAACAACAAAAACAACGTGGGAAGAGGGGCGGTCATAGCACTGCTGAAGTCAAAGGGACAAAGGAAATAATTCTTATTCTTTTGCACATACTGGCCAACAGTCATTCGCTTGTCCCTAACAAGCCCACAAGCTTTGTATTGCTGGCAGAGCTTGTTTAACTCTGCAGTCAACAATTTTTCATGTTTAGACTTTATCATGCTTTCCGGAAAATGAAGCCTGGCTATTGAATTGCTGAGCAACTGCTAAGTGTGCTTACAAACGAAGCCTTTTAACATTTATGAATCTGAAAGTTGTTCTAGAATTCTCTGCACTTGCTCAGAGATGTTGTACAAAACCAATTGAAAATTATCTGGCTCCAGATGTGCATCATAAATTGAATCTGACTTTATAGGTTGCAGGTCGTCCCTGGTTGTTCCTAGAAATGGAAAACAATGGCAGGTCCAAGAGTCCCTATACTATTCAAGTTCTTTTCATCTCCCTTCTCCTCTGCTTCCCCTGTCTCTCAAGGACTAGTTGAGTGGATCTTGTTGCACAGCTCACAACTAGAGTTATGTTTTGCCTGAGTTTAAGGCCTCCTCAAAGTATAGTCTTTCCAATAGACCCAGAATATTTCTGTTTAGAGGGGCACTTTGAAGTAGAAAATATGATTTTCTGGATTGAAGAAGAATTTTAAAAGACTTATAAAAATTCCCAGAAGACTCTTTGGACATCAACTAGTGCTTACCAAAGAACATTGTGCAAATGAATCAGAAACATATGGATTAAGCTCCCCCTAAATTAAACATGGATTTTATATGTGAAGGGGATGGGAGCAGGGGTTGAGTATGACAAAAAGATTTTGCATCTTTGTTAAATTACAATCATTTTTTAAATCCATTTTTAGAACAAATAAAAATGCTACTTATATTTCAATTCATCCCAATTTGAAAAGTTAAGTTTGTTTTAGTGTGGAGACCATTGTGGACCTTGGTCTTTAACCATGACCTGATAGATCAGATAGCAAATATCTTTTCCGTAGCTCAGGGTCTCTTTGGGAGTAAAGTCTAGGAAGAATCTTCTATTATCATGATCGAGTGTCATTTTGTGACCACAGAACCTTTTCCAGTGGACTTCCAGAAAATTAAGGAAAATGCATCATTATTTGACAATTGGAAAAGAGATCTTCACTTAAGACTTGTGGTCTCAGGATAGAGCGAAATGTTGAGCAACAAAGAGATGGTCCCTACTTCTTTCTTGATTCATTTTAATAGTAATTACAGTAAAAACAAACCAAAAAAAATGACCTTGATAACTTACCCTGCGTATAGGCAAGGTCAAGTCCAACTTACATTCTTTTCTAAAAATGCTGCTTTGTCACACTGCCAAGGACAAAGGAAGGTTGAGTCCAGCTATATATCTTTTAAAATCTTGGGAATGTTTTAACCCAGAAAGAAAATGTTCTCATAATTACCATATAACATGTCTGAAATCAATGCCTGCTATTTTCCTGCAGTTTGAAAACAGTGAGCTGTCTTTTAAGCCTAATTATTTTTTCTTATTCATTCTGTGAGTCTGCTTAGCAAACACTTCTGATTTACAACATTATAGCAAATCTAAGTCAAAGGCTGACAAATTGCCATTTTTACCATCTTAATGCAAGACAGGGGAAATCACCAAACTCTTTACAATGCTAGCTTTCTCCTATCCATTATACCTACCTCTCCACTCTTTTCTTACAACTCTCCCAAGTTCACCACAGGGCCACTGGCCTTCATTCTCTTCTTCAAACATTTGAGCTTCTGCCCATATTAAGGCCTTGACAATAGCCACTTCCTCTGCCTAAATATTGGGTCCTCACATCCTTGCATGATTTGCTCCATTTTTACCATTCTGGTCTCTATTAAGTGCTCAACCCTTGTCCTAGTCATTCAAAAATCTATTTAACTGTTTATTTTCTCTCTTAGAAAATTATTGCTCTCAGAAATTATCTTGTTGCTACTAGTTTATTTCTGTCTTCCTCACAAGATGTAGGTTTCATAAAAGTAAGGACCTTATCAGGCTTGTTCACTACTCTATTCTCAGCTCCTAGGACAGAAACTCGCACAGAGTAGGCATTCAACAAATATTTGTTAAATGGATAAATAAATGAATGATCGAATGAAAGAACCATATAACAATCAGTGCCCTGTGCGGTTCTCTTTACCAGTTCTATTCATCCACAGCTGCTATGTGTTCCATACTGTTAAGGGCTCATGCACGCACTATTCTCTGGAGAATTATCCTGGGCATCTGGAGCTCCTCACTCAGAGTGAGTTTATAATCCTCTGAGGCATCCCATAGACAATGGCTGTATGATACATGGAAGACATAAGTCCAGTTCTCAGATAAAACAACAGTAATGGTGCCATTCACACACCAGACCTACTTGCAGAATTGGACTGAAACTAGACTTTCCCTGCGATCTTGTCTTTGCTATGCTTCTTCTCATTTCCTGTTCTGTTTCTCTCATTCTCTTTCTCTCTCAATAAGCAACTTTTACCCAAATCCTTTTTTCAGGCTCTGTTTCTAGGAAACCCAACCTAGACAAGCCACAAATAAAAGTTCATGAAATTAGCATCTGCCTTGCTAATAATTATAGGCAGCATCCAATAAACAATTGCCACCATGTGCTCTGAATGTCACTGGGGAGAAAAAAGGCACATGTTTTTAAACAGTGGTCCAAGAGTCCTTGCAGTTATTGATAAGGACCCATGTATTCATTTGCACATTAAGCTTCATTTGTAGAAAACATTAATGAGATGCTTCATAGAAATATATACCAATAGTAACAAATACAAATGGATATTGTGATAATAAAATTCACTTTAGTACAAAATGTTCAACCAATTCAGGGTAGGTTTTGGTCATTTTATATTTTATTGATTTCAATATTCTTGGGTATGTAAGATTTTTTTTAATGTTAAGTAGGAATTCTCATACCCTAAAAAGGTATTGTTGATTTAGAAAATAAATTCCTGAGTTCCAGTCAAAATGACAGAGTAGGTAAAGCTGTGCTTGCTTCCTCTCATGACCACATTAAAATTACAACTAAACTACAGAACAATCAGCATTGAGAATCACCTGAGGTCTAGCTAAACTGAAGTCCTATAACTAAGGACATAGAGAAGAAGCCATATTAAGACTGGTAGGAGGGGTGGAAACATGGTACAGGGCTGGTCTTACACCCGTGTATGTCAGTTAAAAACTAGGAGGGATATCTTGACTGAGGAGCCCCACCCCCTTGAAGAGCAAGGAGTTCCAATCCCATACAAGACTCCCCACTCAAGGTTTCAGTGCTAAGGAGAGAAGTCCCCAAAATTTCTGGCTGTAAAAACCAATGGAGATTGTGGCTGAGTGAGATGGAGAGTAGCTGTAGTTCCTCTTAAAGGGCTTGTCTATAAACTTACTGGCAGGAAGATTCACTTCTCTGAGCTCCAGTGTGAAGGTAGCAGCTTGAAAGGTGTAAAGGACATACAGGGAGAAACTGAATTTTCTGGCTTCAGGGAGAGGGCTGGAGGGGCAGCTTTCTCCTAGACAAAGTGCTAGCCAAAGCTATTGTTCCTTTGTTGAGCCCTCCTTTGACCCATGTGCAGAGGCAGATGGACACCATATCTGAGTCTCTATCAACCTGGCTAAGACTGTTCACTTTACCCTGGTGATTCCCTGAGACTCTGCCCCACCCAACTTGAGGGCTCATCCAAGCCTCTTCCAGTGGCTTTTCCATACAAATGGCTTTTCTTAGTTCATGCTGTGGACTTTCCTAAAATCTTTCAAAAGTTCAAAAATCCCCCCAAAAGTATCTGGCCTTATTCAAAGCTCAGCCTTTTCTAGGCACCTCTGAGCCCAACACAAATGGCAACCATCTGCAGATCACTTTGCAGCTCATACCCAATGGCCCTACACAGGGAATAAGCATCGGCTAAACTTGATCTACAAAACAATACTCCCAAGAGACCTCAGAATCAACATAACCCAGTTTTAGAACACACCAGTGTACTACCCAACCACCTCCACAAAAGACATGCCCAAAGGACAGATGGCAGCACCAGAGCCTGTTAAAGAGAATCTTGTTCCATAGGGTCAGACCTCCACTGTAGTGATGGTCAGTCCTCACAGCCAATCAGCTTGAGGGTCAATACCTTCCATTTATGTGCAAACAGCAACCAATGCTCAACTACATCAGGAGGGCACACACAACCCACGCAAGGGATATACTTGGAGCACCCTGCTTAGGTGACCAGGGATACTGTGCCACTGGGTCCCATAGGACATATACTTTATATTTTTCTAAGTATTTTCAACATTTTCATTATTACCTGAAATTCCATAAGTTAGAAATTCATTTGAGCTAATGAGCATCTCATTAAAAAATGCTAATGTCTCTGGAAAATTAGGGGTTAACAATCACTCACATTTTAGTAAGAAATTGCCAAGCCATTGATTCAATGTTTATTGAGAACTTACTATGTACAGGGCTCTAAGCTTATCTATCCAGAGATACCAAGTCCCATAAAGAACGGGTCTTTTAAAAAAGAAAATCTTACAAGCTTTCTTCTTATCATCTGACTAAAAAAAGGTTAGAGCAACAAGAGGAAGAAAATGGGATTGAAGAAATTTAATGAGGCTGGAAACAAGATAGTTGGTGCTATTGACCTACAACAAGACTCCAAACACTCACTTCAGTTACCTTTGCAGAAGGCAATGCTGTTTTTCAAACTTACTTATTAATATGTATCTTAACCTGCAATTTAATTTATAGAGCACTAGGTCTTTATGCACAGGATTACGGTGATATTATTCATTAAAGATGAGCTATGACTTGGGAAATAGGCCAGCATTTTCCCCTATGAAGTAACCTCTGTATTAGCTAATAAACACTCCCATGTTCAACACAGGGAATTTTGTTACCATATATATCTCATTGGTTTTAGATCCTATCTGGAGGTTTGAAGGGAAAGTGAGACATTTATTCCAAAAGCCAACTATTATGCACCAAGTGCAATGCTATGCACTGGGGACATGAAGACATATTAGTTAAACACCTCATTTCCATGAACTCAAACTGGGATTCCCAAAGAATCAACATTAATTCTGCCTAGTTGAATCAGGAAAGGTTTTAGGACAAAGCTAATATTGTCTGTCTGGTCTTTAAAAGAAAAGTAAGTGAAAGGGAAGATAAAGATACCCCAGGTAGCCAGAAAAGCCTGTGCAACGATACTGAAATAGGTAAGTGTGTGGCCTAATGGGGAGTGGTGAAGAGATTAGTAAAGCTGAAAAATATTGTCTGAGTATGTCTTCACGTGTTTAGGGCCACTGCACATTGTATATGCTCTTTTGTAAAGCATTTATTCAAATCTTCTATTTTATTTTACTATTAGGTTATTTGTTTTATCCTTATTGATATATATGAGCTTTTTATACATTTAAGACATAAGCCCATTTTCCAGACACATGTATTGCAAGCATTTTCTGCTCTATGGGTTTTCTTTTCTCTCTCAATGGTGTCTTTTAAAAGACAAAGGTTCTTAACAGAGCCAATCTGTCAAACGATTTTTCCCTTTATGATTAGCACTTTTTAGGTCTTGTTTAGAAAAACTTTTCATAACTATATTATTCATTATAGCCAAAATTTGTAAGAAATCCAAATTTCCATCAAGAGTAAACTGGATACTAAATATCTGCTTAATGGAATATTATACAATGAGGAACATGAATCAACTATAAACACATGCAATATGGATGAAACTAACCTAATGTTAAATGACATAGTAAAATACCTATGATTCCATCTATGTAAAGTTCCAAACCATAGCTAACTAATCTGTGGAATTAGGAATCAGGGCTATGGTTACTCCTGGGGGATAGTTACTGGAAAGGACCTTTAGGGGTTGTTGGGGTTCTGGTTATATTCTGTTTCATAATCTGGTTGCCAATTTTGTGGGCACACAAATTTTATAAGAATGCATCAAGCAGCACTTATATATTCTACATTTATGTTATACTTTAATAGAAATATTTACATTAAAAATATAAGAAAAGATCATCTGAGGGAGAAGAGTGGCAAAAAAATTAGTCTGGAAGCAACAAAGAATTCAGAATTTGAAGGTCTTACTAGGAATTTGGGGGAATTTTAATAAGTTTTTAACTTCTGGGCTTTAGAAAGACTAACTTGTCATGTGGAAGACTGAGGTTGAGTGTGGATGTGATATGAGGCAAGGAGACCCATATGGAAGATCTACAACAGTTCGACTGAGGGATGAGGAAGCCTGGTTGGAAGGAGAGGCAGTGGAAATGGATAGATAGAGATGACCTTGAGTTTTCCCACTGAATGTTTCTTTTAAATCCACTCGCCAGAGCTTGAAGTACAGAAGCACCTGTCCAAAATGTGGGGGGCAAAGACCTTCAAGTCTTTGACAGATGTTGAATTTTCAAACAATGAGAGACCTTAATAAACAAACCTCTCTCCTGGGTTTATTAAATCCAAGTAATTTTGTCTGGCTCTTGTCTTGGATTGTAAGACATGAGTGCTGATACAAATCCACATATGGATTAGTGGAAAGTTATAGAACTGACACAGTACTATTTGGACAAATTTTTTCTTTCCTTCTTTCCCCCACCCTCCCCTGCACACTATTCAAGTCCTCTTGCTGGGTGGTTTCCACTTATCTCCTTAATTCTCTCTTCAATCTGCATGCTCGTTGGGAGAAAGAGTGATTCCTTTTCTTGGGAATGAGGAGCTCTGGAAGGCAGCAACTGCACAAGGAACTCAACTAGGCAGGATGGTGCAAGATGGCATGTGGCCAGGGCCTCCAGGCTCAGATGGTACCATGAAATCTTCCACAGGCACAGGGTCAGGACCATATTGGTACCACCTCCTAGAGGAAGTAGAGAGGTCAGGTAGGAGGAATGAACATCTTACTGTCATCAATGTTCCCACCATTATGTTTACCTGCAAATATTTATTGGGCATCTCTGGCTGAGTCACCCACTACTTGTATGCTTCATGGGAAAAGGTAAGAAGGAATGGAATCTATCCCCACAGCTTGAAGTTAAATCATGATGAAAAGACTTAGTGTGTACCGACTCTATCCTACCTCAGGTCTTGTGAGAATAGACTCTGCTCACCAAGAGTCTTCAAAGAATAAAGAGATAGCATGAAGAAACTTTAACACAGACTCTCCAAAAGCAGAACCATAAACTGAAAGGAGACAAATCTTTTCTGGTCTAGCAATGGGATTTGGTTTACCAATCTTTCCTTTATGGCATGTTCTTTTCTCAAGATCTCTCTTTGGAACTGGTATACTCATACTTTTTTCCTGGTTTTATATGATATGATCTCTATTTGTACATTTCTTGAACTCTGTTCCATGTTTTGTGTCTTGCCACCTTATGAAAAGGCTGCAAATGTGACCCAAAACCAGCTCCAAATTTCACCTCTCTGAGTTTGCTGTATAGTTTTCCCTAGAAAGCTAAGATGTCAGAATCAAAGTCACTCTGCTCAGTAGTTAGTAGTAGTAGCAGCAGCAGCAGCAGCAGCAGCAGCAGCAGCAGCAGCAGCAGCAGCAGTAGTAGTAGTAGTAGTAGTAGTAGTAGTAGTAATATATAACAGCAAGCTTGGCCCAAAGTGGGGTTTTTTCACCTTTTTTTTCTGAAGGAGCACAGTCTGTGCAGAGTATTGCTCAGTCCCAAGGTGTTCCCACATATGTTGAACAAAAATACCTTAGCTTTCTTCCATAAGGAAATATGGCCTCCCCAATTGACCTGGGATAATTTCCAAGTGTAACTCGGGTTACATGCTGCCAGTTCCAAAGAGGCAGCAATGTAATAGTGATTTAGAATCCTCGAGAAGCAAGGCTTTTCTCAGGACAGCTGAAGGCTTTTCTCAGGACAGGTTAAGCCTACGAAGTCCCCAGGACCGAACAGCGCCAATTCACTCATAAATTATGTAACTTTTATTTTGTAGCCAAAGAGTCATCTGGCCACCATTCATTTATTGGGCATTTGCTTAATCACTTCCAAGGAGCAACATTTGAGTGGTGGTATATCTTACCTTCCACCCATAGAGTCAACCACGCTTGTTCTCCCCATGATATATACCAAAACAAAACTGTTTTGTGATCTTCTGGTGTGAATTCTTCACTCCAGAGAAGATGGAGGATAGTATTTTCAGCTAGATCATGAGTTAGTCATCTAAACTTGGAATATTATTAGTATTTCCAGCCAGGTCAAAAATGGCACTAGAAGTTTTCCCATCTTTTCCTCCTTTCTGTTGTAGTTATTTTGAAGACTTGTTTACATTATCTTATGAACTTGTAGGAGTCATATCTAAAAGTGTTTCTCAGACACTTCCATCCAAGTTGTCCTTTAGCATAAGAGAACACTGTACTACACCAGAGATCTGAGGGGTGAACACTTTATAGTCAACCATCATTGCAAACTTTTTTCTGAAATCTCACGTCTATCTTTAAAGTTCATGTACTACTTCTACACTACTTTAAATTATCTGTGCCCCCTTCCAATACAAAACTAGTACTACAAATTATGTAACGTCACCTTCAGAACCAAGTTCTATTCTATAGACAGTCTTTCATGGCTTTGTGAAGCAAAGGACAAATTTCATAAGATCCTTTCAAAGAGAGAAATAATAACTCATTTTAATAAATGTTAATTCATTTTTTAAATTGAGTTTACAGAGACATTCTTATAAGATGTCACATATAAATTGGAATAAAAGACCGAGAGACAGAGACAGAGAAAAAATGAATGAAAAAAAAAAAGAGTGATGATTCCTTACCCACTTTTTAGAAGAAAGAAGAATATAATTCTGAGAAGGTTCTGTATTGTATTCCTCCACTGAAACATCAGAATGGAATAGGGCTTTGAATTCAAGTGAGTGACTGGTTCTTCAGCACTTGTAAGCCTAAGCCTAAATCTACAGGCAATTTTAAGTCTCATTTTTTTCTGGGACAAATTATTGTGATCTTTCCATGGAAAACCTGTCCTATGTGCCAGTCCAGCCAGCATTTTATAAGCAGGCAACTTCATACTTACCATCCTAATTTATCTCCAAAGTTCTTTGAACAATCTTCCTTGGCGAGTGTGGAAGGAAGGCAACTGTCATTACACAAAAGTGGATTTCCACATAGTCAGAAGAAGTCAGCATGTAATTTAAGATGGAGGTCATTTGGGTCCTGGAAGACTCTAGGCCTAGCTGGTATTAATCGTTATAATAGTAACATGGTTTATCAAAATCTATGTGTAGATTTATATGAGTTATCAAAATTTATGTACAGACCTCAAAAGCACATAGCCTATTATTGCTGGTTCACATATTCAAGGTCCTGTTGTTATCCCAACTTTTATTCAGCCCATCCAGCCTCTTCTCCCAAACAAAGACTTGGAAAGAATCAAAACAACACCTACCTGAGATGTTTGCCTTGCCAAAATCCAACAGTAATGTCTCAAAAATTCTGCAGTTGCTCATAGTGCAGTTCCTCTTTCCTTCCTATCTTAAGTCAGGACCTAGAAGCTGAGCCCAAGATGGAGACTCACATGGAAGCATTTTATTGAGAAAGGAGAAAGTGAGGAGAGCAGGACTGAGAAAGGAAAGTAGAGCTAGAGCGAGATCTCAGCAGGAGTCCAGTCTCAGTAGTCTGAAACCATGGGGAGCTCTTGAACATGGATTTCACCATGGAGTTGCCTCCTTCCCTTTTTGAGGCAAAGGGTCCTTTTGTGCTCCTGAGTCAGTCTATCATTGGCCACATCCAGGGGCAGAAGAGTTGCTTAAATTCCCAGGCAATTCTAGGCTAAGCAACTCCCATTTGGCCAAGGGCAGTTCTCCAGAGAGAAAGAGGAAGCTGAAAGCTATTAACAGCCAATGTTCATAGCACAAGGAATATGGAATCATCAGCCTGGCAAAGGGGATCTGGGTGGGTCAGCAACAGCATCCCTATACTTACCATCCTAATTCATCTCAAAAGATATTCTTTTGGACAATGTTTGGACCTCTAATACTTGATTTAAAACAATTACAATGGAACAGAATATAATATGCTAATCCATAGAGTGGCCTACTGTGTGCCAAACACTTTCCTAAATGATTATGTTTACACAATAATCCTATGAAGTAGGCACTATTATTACCTACATATTACATGTGAGAAAATGGAGGGACAGAGTAACTAAAGAACTAACCAAGCTAGTAAATGGCAGAGCCAGAGTTAGTACCCCTTCTTCTTAATTCTGCCCTAAACTAAATTCTGCATTAAATTCTACCGAAGGGTAGCAGCAAAAGAGAAAAATAATCTCAGAGCTAACATGTTAATTTTACTTACATAAGATACGATGCTCAGCTAGGTGAGAAGAAAATCTTTTGAATTATGGATATAAGAGCTTGAGGATAGTTAATACTCTTTAGTGTGTGTATGAATTTTGAAAACATGTTGCAGTTTTATCTACTGTGTTGATGTTCACCATTTGAACTTTCATCATTTAAATCCCATGAAACTGCAGTTGCATAAGACATAACTCTGCCAAATGAAATAATAGCTAACATTTGTTAAGCACTTTCTGTGTGCTAGGCACTGTTCTAAGCAGTTTATATCAATTATATAATGTCATCTTCAGAACCATGCCATGAGGCAGTCCTATTTTCAGATAAGGAAACTGAGGCACAGAGAGAATAACTAATACACCCAAGCTAGAAAGTATCAGGGCCAGATTTCAGTGTGAGTAGTCTGGCCATGGATCTTGTGTTCCTAACTTCATTACATTATTGACAGAAAAGTTATAGATGGTTGCAGCTAGGAGTTGTTTTGGAGAGTCCAACTTTCCCAATTTAGAGATAAGGAAACTGAGGCCCAGAGAAAGCTGGTGGCTTGCATAAGGTTACACAGACTCATGACTGAAAATTTTCTAATCATGTTTTCTATATTTTGACAATTTTTTTTTTGTCTAAAGAAAGAAATATAGAAACCAGGAACACTATCATTTATTTGCCGGTAATTCCAGAGTATACTTTAAAATATATAAAGTCTTTTTGTTTCCTCTTCTCTCCCAGGAAACAGATGATATCAAGGTAAGAAAGAAATGTCAGTGTCTGTCTAGCCTAGGAAGAAAATGCTCCCTGATCCTATAGACTATTATAAAATATGGTCATTCATGTACATCAATGTGATGTGACTTACAAGTTGCTCTTCTGGGCTAGAACCTGCCAACTCCCATCTGTCGGTACATCTCTTTAGGGAAAGGAAAGGAAGATAAGAACCAATATTTATTAAATATCTACCAGATGCCAAATTCAGTGCTAGTAGCTCTCTGCATGCTGTGTAAATTATCCATCAAAATAATCTTTAGAATCAGAATATGTATCGGTTAGCATTTCCTGCATAACAAACTAACCCAAAATGTTGTGGCTTAAAACATAAGCTTTATTACTGCTAACGAATCTCTAGGTCACCTGGGTGGTTCTGCAGATTCATGCCAGGCTTGATGATTTAACCTCAGTTCACTCATGTTCCTGTGGGTAGCTAGTAGGATGCCCTAAGCTGGGACAGCTCATTTCTGTTGCATAGCCTACAAATGGATATTTCAGACTTGTTCACTTGGCAGTGGTAGAAGAGAGCAAACAGAAGCACATAAGACCTCTGAGGCCCAGGCTCAAATGGGCACGCTATTTCTTCTACTACATTCTATTGGCCAAAGCAAGTCCAGATTCAAGGGGAGGGGGAAAAGTCCATTTTTTTAATGAATTGAGTTGTAAGATCACAATTTCAATGGTATAGATATAGAAAGTGATTGAAAATTGGAGTCTTTCTTCCAATCAATCTACCACAAATATTCCAGAATATTACAGATTATTTAAGTTATATATTTTCCCTTAAAGGTATGTCTCCCTGAATTGGTACTACTGAGTTTTAAGATGGCATTTTAAGTTTTCAGTCTTTCCAAGTAAAACAAAGGACCATCTAATACCACCAAAAGTCTTTGGCTCTTATTCTAAATAAAAGTAGGATAAAGCAAAATCTCTCTCCCCTCTCCCTATATCTCTTACTGATTGAAAGAAGAAGTAATTATAGATAGGAAGCATTCTCTTCTTGGGTTTCCAGCTCAGTTTGGTAAGAGACCAGCCCAACAGCTCTCATTCCCAAGGGAAGCCCAGTGGCCTCCACCAAACTAGAAGTACATCTTTTCCTGGTGTTTTGTTTTACAAATAAAAAATAAAGACATATTAGAAGAAAAAAAAATCTCTAAATCAGAGATTGAAGATAGTTTTTATTCCATATGCCAATTCCAGCTTGGTCAGTGGAAGCTTCCATGAGTGCTATATTGAAAAAAAAATATTAACCCTCAGGCAGTTCTAATACAATCAGTAAATTACACGAATTTTTCAACTGATAGAGATAGTGGTGCCTAAAATGAAATATAGTCAAACGGTGATCAATTCCCAACATTAAGTTAAACTCACAGGGTAAGCTGACCCTCACCTCTCGGACCTGTCTCTCGACACTTTTTTCTCTCAACTTCTAGCTGAGTGGTTTGTGAGAAAAGGAAATACAGCAGGGTTTCTGTCAGCTATTGGGTTTTATCTTAGCTACTCAAAAAATAAATACATGGGCTCAAACCAAATCCAAAATCCAGAAGGAAAGATCAAAAAAAGCAAAATAATTCATGAGCATCACAGCACTCTGCACACACCAGGCCTGCACTTACGTTTCTCAATGTAACATCATCTATCTACTAAGTCAAGTGTCTGAGGCTAGACCTAGTTGATCAGGGTCTGCTTTAATTTAAGAAGAAATATCACAGACCCAGAGTAAAGCTTATTAATAATGCAATAATCCATAAAATGGTTTAGTGAAAAGGTCCCTTAAAAACTGGGGTTCAAATTCCATCTTTGGCCCTTGCCATTATGCAAGTTTTAACATCTCTCCCATAGTTTCAAATGAGATGTAATATCTCTCATCTCCTAATAATCCCCATCTCAGGGTTTGTGGTGAGAATTAATGGACTAATATGTAAAGCACCCAGATTAATATCTGGGTAATAGTCAAGGCCTCTAAATGTAGCTATTATTAACAACAGCATGGATTTATTCAGTTTCTATTATGTGCTGGGAATTGTGTTTCATGCTATGTGTAAACAATAGAGAAAAGAGTCAAAACATAAAACCCTGCTCATTGCCTTTGGGAAATAAAGAGTCTATTTGGGAGACGAGGTGAATATGCATAAAATAAATAAGAACTGTGGAGAACAGTATATATAATGCTTAAGTAGACTCTGAGAATATGAGGAATCTAGAATGATTGCTTCTATTTCTTGCCAGAACAATAAATTAGTTTCTCAAACATGTTGACAATCCCATTTTCTTAAAAGAGTTGTTGGAGGTGACTTAACCATCCAAACTTGTTTTGTCTCATTGAGAACATTTTTATTTGTACTTTGAGTACCACCAACTCATTTTATATGATGGGAATAAAAGATAGTCCATCATTAGCTAAAGAGAATGAGGCCATCACTAGTCACTCTGGTGGCCCATTTTTTACTTTCCATATGATCATTCACCCATCATCTGGCATATCGTGGGATCTCGATGAGGTAGAATAAAAGTGACAACAGGCCATGTCCTGAGGCTTTCCAAATTTCCCCCTCGATGCCAATGCTTCTGAATCATCATCCTTTCTTTCCATTACTGAGATGTCATTATGCAGACGAAGCATGTCCTCCATTGACTGCAGTAGGCTAGTGGCAAGAATATATTGTTCAAAGGTAACTCATGTCTTCATAAATGTCAAAACCTAACTCACGCTATGTAGCCACTGCCTCACCCTGTTGCAGGCTGGAAAATTCATCTGGGCTAGCACCTCTGTGAACAGTGGAGAGAAAAGGTGATCACTGAGCCCCACTGAAGAGCAGGAAAAAATGATCAAACCATGGAGTTGAAGGTCTTTGTCAGGTCATAAAGCAACAATGATTGCAATTAATTGCTGATAAAATATGAAAGAGTCTCTTGTTGCTGGAGGTCAGGTGCTGGAACAAAGTACAACTCTTTCTGAAAAGCTTGGGAAAGGCATGTCTCTGAACTGTGCTTGTGAGAAGATGGATTAGTTTATCTATGTTTTGAGTACTATAAAGGATAGTATGGATCCACAGAGAATTGAGAGAAAACTCAAAACATAGGCATCTCTTCCCAGGTTGATGGCAACCTCCCTGGGCTAACATAGCTCCTTCAGCACATGGCTGCTTTTGAATGATTTCCCCAACTAGATTGCAATGAGAACACTGTTGCTGAGAAAGTATATCCCACAGTTGTTTTTTGTCACAAGAGTCAAAAAAAAAAAAAAAAAGGAGAAAATATGTCAGATGTAAAAATCTTTACGATATAGGTTTTTGGGAAAAGCCTAGGTTCTCTTCACTCTAACATGATATTTAGATCTTATTATTCCAAATATACAAAGGAAAAGACGTGGTAGTAAATGCATTTCCAGTAAAGGTTTCCTAAGTGTCTTTGAAGTCTAAAGGATATCTTTCCTAACAGCTTAACCCCACCCCCAGGCTCCCGATGTCTTTGAGCTGTGCTTACGTGGATGTGTGTTTGCATATTGAGGTCTGGCAGTTATAAATGGACATGATTTTTTTTCAGTACACTGATCTCCTCAGTGATTAGGAAGTGATAAGAAATATACTGAATATCAATATGCACTAACAAAATAGTGTAGACGTTAGCACAGCTGCTTTACAAGAAGAAGGTCCTGGGTTCACGCCCCAGTGGAGCCATAGTCCCTGATCTACGGCCATGCCACCCTGAACAAGCCCGATGTCTGATCTCAGAGCTAAGCAGGGTCAGGTCTGGTTAGTATTTGCATGGGAGACCACGTAGGAAGACCAGGTGCTGTAGGCATAAATAATAATAAATAATAAAATAAATAAATAAATAAATAAATAATAAATAAAATAAAGTTTAAAACTCAGATTATGCCAGATATAGATTAATATTCCTGAATGACTTAGATAGTGGTTTCTGAAAGTTGATCATGAGTTGATCAGGGGGCCTTATTAAAATACTAATTCCCAGACCTCAGCCTATATTAACCAAAAGAAAACTATTGAAGAGAGGCCCAGACACCCAAAATTTAAATGTTCCCCCAAATGATTATGACACAAAACTTCTCACGAAGGTGACAGTTTTAAGTCTTGAAACAACTGAATTAACAATTTCCTGGGAGCTTGTTAGAAATGCAGAATCTCAGGCCCATTCCTCACCTACTAAATCAGGATCCACATTTTAACAAGATCCCTATGCAATTCCTGTGCACTTTATAGTTTGAGAACTGTCTGGACCATATCATTCAGCCTTCTCTGGGTTTCATTTGGAAACTGATGGTCTTGAACCAGTTGGTTTCTACATCCTCCTCCAGCCCTGCTATTGCATGATAACCATCAGAGTGAAGATACAAAGGGGGAATAAAATAAAAGTCTGGATAGAATGCCAAAAAAAAAAAAATTGAGATTAAATAGACAGATACACACATGGCCACCACACACCACACACACACTACACACACACACACATCATCGACAATAATAATAATATTTTTATAGTGAGAAACTACTGTCTAAGGAAATACAAATCCCATGACATCCACGTACTCATCTGAGACCATGAAAATCTGATCAAGCAAGAGCAGTCTCTTGCTGGGAATGGGAAACTGAGGAAGTAAGAAAGGCTGTGGACAACCCAAAGTTCCAGGGCAAGTCCAAAGGAGAGGATGGACTAGAATCCAGGTGTCTCCACTCCCAGCTCTGGACCACCCTGTCTTGTTGTCTCAGCTGCATCAGGAAAAATCAAGAAAACAAGAGCAGGACATAATAACAAAGACAGCAGGTGTTTATAGGGGGTGGTATATGGACATGGCTCCTCAATCCCAACCTGGAGCTACTTTAGTCCTTGGATTACTATTATAACATTATTAAAATTCACATGATTGAGATTTAATACTAGGGCCTCCATATTTAACAACCATCCTCTTTCCCCTCATCTTCAGAGCTTACAGCTTCTCTTTGAGGAACTAATGTCAAATGAATATACTCTTCTAGTTTCTAAGAGTCAGATTTTATAAATTCTGATTGGTACTCTTCCTTTACAGATTCCAGATCTCTATCATTTACCCTTTTATGAGCTCTGCAGGTAAGTTATCTGTACTCATAGTGATAAGATTCTTGTGACAGGAATTTAGACTAATATACAGAGCTATATACAAATGTATATTCACATATTCTTTCTTGTTGTACAAGAAATTTATGAACATTAGAATATTACATAAAAGGTGAAATTCCTTTTTTTCATAGGCCCCCAGGAAAAAAAAAAAAAACTACTGTCAACAACATGGCATATATTCTTCATCGTTTTTAATTTTTCTTATGCATAATTTTTTTAAAAACAGGATCATATCACACAAGCTATTTTGCAACCCGCTTTCTTCATTTAAGATCTCTTGCATCTTTTCAAGTTAATTTACAATGTTCTCCCTTCTTCCTCATAATATCTTCATGGTGTACCAAAACTTTCCCACACATGAACCTGTCAATGAACACTTAGATTATTTATGATTTTTCTCTATTACAAACCATGCTGCACATTTGAATATGCAACACCAAGAATGCCCACATGAAATGGCAAGATCTTTGGTTTATTTTCTTTGCTGATTGCTTATTTTTGTACCAATGCACCTTTAGTTCTCAATTGTAGTAATGGTAGTAGTAGGAGACCAGATTTATTGAAGAGTTCAAAGATTATAAAATTATGGCTCTCATTATCTAAGAACTGTGCATGTGCTCAGAGGGGGTGGTTCATCTTTGCTACAGGGGCCGCATATTACCTGCCATTTATCCCAACAGTGTCTCAACACTCAACTCCTGGGGACCTGGTTGCTTCATTCTACATATAGCTCCAGCTGCTGGCACTAGGTCAGTCAGTAATACAGATTCAGTCACTAATCTCAAAATGTCTCTAGTCTAGGAAGGATATTAGAGAAATAAACAGAGGAGCAAGAATTGCAGATGGAGATATGTGGCATTAAGAAATATTACCAGGTAATAAGATGGAGAACAACTAGATAGGGTAAGGGAAGAAAATTTTCCTAAACATTTTTTGAATATATAACACAATTGCATGGTTAAAACTTCTAAAAATAATAAAATTAAGTATAACAGCTCATGAAAATTAACTTCTCACCCTTGGGCCCTAATCATCCAGTTACTCTCTCCTTTGACAACCAATGTTTCTTGTGTAATCTTTAGAGATGATTTTTATGTATGTGAGAAAATGTATGTAAACAGACAAATATCTGTATATATGTACATATACTATCGTCTCCCATTTTTACACAAAAGGTAGTATCCATCTTTTTATCTACCATTCTACCTCACTTATTACACTTAATATATTTTAGAGATTACTGCATTTTGGCATAATTTATATATAATATTTACATAGTATTTCACTGTATGAATATACTTTAATTATATGGCCAGTCCTTTATTAATAAACATTTAGTATATTTCTATTCTTTTGCCAACCAATGCTGTAGTGCGTGTTACATATCTTATTTTACATTACTATTAGCATGTCTGTAGGTAAGTTCCTACTTGTCTATTCACTAATTCAAAGGGAAATTATAATTTTGATAGCTATTTTCAAGTTGTAGAGTTGGCAATTTTTTTCTACAGAAGGAGTAAAAGTAAATATATTCAGCTTAACAATCTATATGGTCTCTGTCACAACTACTCAAATAGCACTAAGGCAACCATAGACATATAAAATATCAGCATTTCTTTGTGCCAATAAAACTTTAGTTAAGAACATAAAATTCAAATTTTATATAATTTTTACATGTCACAAAACATTATTCCTTTGAATTCTTCCCACTATTTAAAAATAAAAAACTTTTCTTAGCAGTACAAAACAGGCATTTGTCTGGATTTGACTCAGGCCATAGTGTGCTGACCTTTGCCATTTATATCCCCTTAGCTATCCATGAAAGTCTGTATATGCCCACATCATTGGCAATAGCAGGCAGTATCAAAATTTTAAATCCTGCCAATTTGACAGGTAAAATTCTATCTCAATTTAACTTTGCTTTGCATTTCTCTTTTTATAAGCAAAGTAAATCATCTTTTCTTATGAATTTCCTTTTGTATAAACTGACTGTTCTATTCTTGTTCATTACTTATTTAATAATTAATCTTTTTCTTATAGGTTTGGGGGCCTTCTTTATTGCACAGAGGAATATTTTTCCCAGTTTTTCATTTTTTTTTACATTAATCTTCGTGGTTTGTACCAAGTAGAAATTCTTTATTTTTAACTAGTCTTCTGTTTTATGTCTTATGAGTTTTCTGTCTTCCTTAGGCTTTTCCTGTCTATAATAATTTTTGCATTTTCTCATATTTTTAAGGCTATTGTTTTTAAGATTTAAATATTTTATTCATTTGGAACTTATTATACTGTAAAGTATGATGTGCTATTTAGTTGCCCTAAACCAATTCTTTGAATAATCTTTCTTCACTGAGTTTAGATCCAAACTTCATCTTGTGTTAAATTCCTATGTGTATTTGGGCCCGTTTTGATATTTTCTATTCTGTTCCAACAATGTCTATGTATTCATATGAAAATACTTTGCTACTTTAATTAATGAGCTTTTCTAAGGTAGGGTAGGCGCTCATTACCTTTCTTTCTCAGAAGGTTGTCAATTATTATTGATTATCTTTCTACATAAATTTTAGAATCATTTTGCCTAGTTTTTAAAAATAATCTTATTGGGATCACATAAAATGTATACATTAATTTTTAAATATTGGCATCCTTATCATATTTTCTTCTTATCTATGAACATGTCTTTCCATTTTTAAGTCATCATTTATGTTTTTTAAATTATTCACAACTACTCCCAAAATTGTTCAACTATGTCAAAATATTTTTTAATCTATGATCTTACATGTAGAAAAAGTAGATTACAAAGGGAAAGTGGAAATTATCCAGGGGAAAAAACTCATTTGAGACACTCAGAAATGAACCCTCATCAGAGTGAGATGATATAAATAATCTAACTCATACTAATGTAATACAGAGAAAATTTTTTATTTATTGTAAAAGAATTGGCACTGATAGTACTTGACATAAAAGAATTTTCTAATGGTAAAATGATAGATGGTTGGATGCATAGATGGATGAATAGATGCACGGACGGACAAACAAATACCAGGTTATTTAAGGAATTTGAATCCTCTGTATGCCTTCTATTTATTACTCATATAGAATACAGCTTTAATTTAACTCAACAAATATTGGTGGGAAGTCAAGAACATCAAAATGGCTTTTGGAGATTTCTTTCAATTCCAGGATTCTACAAAGACATATGGAAAAACAAAATGTTATATGGTTTTCATTTCTTGTTTCTTTTCTTCTCTTTGTTAACTAAACAAAACCCAAAGCAAATTTTAAAAATTAAAATTTAGGAAGGAAGAAAGAATGTAGTTCTTAAATGTTTTCTCTACTGTGGTTTCCCTTTAATTGCTCTCTCTCCCACTGGATCATAACCCAACTGGCATAGAGTGTTACTGCAGATGGAGAGAAAAAATAAATTACTGAGTTAAACCCCTGATTAAATTTATATTTCCTAACTTGCCTGTGGAAACACTATATATCATAGAGAGCAGGGGATGGGATGTGTGTTGGCGACAAGATATATATGGTGGATATTTGTTTGTATATTTTTAATAAGACTATCTTGGTTTCCCTATGAAAACTGAAACATGAACTCAGTTCACTAACATATATTCTGCGCCGAAAACCCAAGGCCCAACCCCAAATCACTACTCTTGCTCCTTCAGATTTGAGCTATTATCGTTTTAATTAATCTGTCTCACAGCTGTGTTGGAAACTCCTTGGACTAGAAGTAAACCAACCCAGGTGGAGTCTTATTATAAACTCTTCCTCATTCTTCCATTCACGTCTCAAATTGTACAATGTGTCTTCTAAAGTTTGCTCTGCATTGGAGCAGACCATAGTAACACATAGAAAGAAACAAGAAGAGATAAACAAGAGCTAGTCAAGAATTTTTTTAATGTCCCAGGGTGACTTGTCCTTTATTAGAGGTTCTGAAACGCAGTGCATTAAACTAAATATTCAAGATCCAACAACAACAAAATTTATTAGTTGAAACACTAATTTCAATGTAATGCTATTTGGAGGTAGGGCCTTTGGGAAGTAATTAGGTCATGAAGATGGTGCCCTCATGATGGGATTAGCAACCTTATAAAAGGGACTGAAACGGCTCTCTCATCCTTCCCTTTCCAACATGCAAGGGTATAATGAGAAGTCAGCAATCTGCAACCTGGAAGAGGGTCGTCATCAGAACCTGATCATGCCAGCACCCTGATCTCAGACTTCTAGCCTCCATAACCATGAGAACTAAATTTATGTTGTTTATAGGCCACCTACTTTGTGATATTTTGTTCCTGCAGCCCATGCCGCCTGAGACAATGGGGCTCTAAGTTACAGCCTAAAAATGTTGATATATTAGGACCAAGACTGCCTACTGAAAGCACCTGCAATTTCTGCTTACAGATGTTTTTTTCTGGAACAAAAGCATTAGGGAATTAATACATCAAAATCAGCCCTCAGTCAATGGTTGAAGGAAATTGATGGATAAATATCCCAACTCTCTCACCCCTCAGGTGGATACACCATTCTGAGGCACACCCTACACTAAGTTCCATTGTGCCCTAGGATTACGCTCCAGTTGTCCACATTGGTAAATATCTTGATAACACATCCCTTACCTAGCAGACTATTGTTCTAAGTGTTGCCTTCCTTTACCTCTCTGTCTCACTTTTCTACCTTGCTACTAGAATTTTCTTGGATTATCTCCCAAATAAACTATTTGCCCTGGGCTCCTTGTATCAAACTAAGAAACTCAAACTAAGACAGATCATGTTACCCAGTACAGTGCTATGTACACAAATTACTCCTTTAAAAAAAATGGCAATAAGCAAATTGACAAAACAGAGTGATCTAGTATAGATTTGTAATAGAGCTTGAGAGGAAGATTAAAGCAGGATATCAAAACAGATAAGTTTTGTCTCCCTACTCTGGCACTATTCTCTTTCACCTTCTTGCTTCTTGCTGTCTGCCCAAACCCTCTAGTCTAGCAGACTGTTGTTTAGGTGTCACAGACATATATATGCATTGTCCCTCTCTGCTTTTGTGTATGCCATTCTCCTAATCCAGAATGACTTCTCCACTCCTTCTCAATCTGTTAAGATTGTACCAGTCTTTCAAAACTTGTTTTGAAGCTTTGCTGTTTTAAGCTTTTAAGCCTTGCTGCTTCTGTGACACCTCTTGTGTCACAACTAAGAGAATCATAGCAGTTGTAGCCTCTAATTCAAAACTGACTGCTCAATCATATGCTTTTGTGTAGTCTCTAACTATTGCACATGTGATAGTCTTGTATCCCTAATGAAATTGAACTGTCCTTGGGAATAATAATCACATCCGTACTTCTCTAGTCCTCCCGGGGCCTAAAATAGTGTGACACATACAATTACTTGTCAATGTGTGATTTATACATTTAAGTAATAAAACACAACATGTGCATGACCAATAGTAATGAATCATCTTTAATGGATTTTAGAAAGCCTTCTTTTCTCTTATGCAAACTGCCTGGCAGACAGTTATCTGAAACATCCTTCTCAGTGATCCTTTCCAGGGATTCAAAAAAAGACAACAGGCCACAGCAACACCTTGGTTTATACACACAACTCCCCCTCGCTGATTTAAAGACATAAAAGATAATGCCTCTCATTTATATATAAAAAGTACTTAAATGTAATTTTGACAAAACATGTCCCAAGGATGATCGAAGTCTTTTTCTCTCTGTTGTAATTGTTGCTATTATAAATAGACAACCAGAGAATCAAAAGGGGGAACCTTTTAAAGGCTTACCCAGGGCTCAATACCCTCCCCACTTTATTTTTCTTAGCCCTAATGCCCCCCAAAAAACAAACACTTATCAACGTACTAATGGTGTTTATTCCCCTATCTGCCTTGGAAGAGTGGCAGTGTGCCAAGCCCTGAGACAGTTTGCTAAAGCACCAAGTCAACTGAGGTCAACTCCATTGTCAGCTATACCCATAACTCATGTTTTGAGGGCTGAGGAAGGTTTAGGATTTTGAATTTCTTTTCTCTACCTCTGTGCCTTTGCAATACTTGGGCAGTTTTTCCCTGGCCCAGTGTAAACAGATCCCTTCTATTTTGCCTGTCAAGTCATGACCACCTGTATGCCCCTAAAAAAACAATCTAGTAGAAGACAGTCAAGAAAAAAGCGGAATAACTCTTTGCTTCTGCTTTGTTCAGGCTTCTGACTCTTAACTGCTAACACTGGGCCAGGGAAAAACTGCCCAGGTATTGCCCACCACATTGCATCCAGCAGCTCCTCAGGAGCTGCAAAGAACTGGACTTGTGTTCTACTGCAAGGCTTTTCATCTTCTGGCAAGTAGTCCCTTACCAACACAATGCTCAACCGTCCTGTTCAGGTGGGAGGTCCCTGAAAGATCCCAAGAGAAGAAATGAGCATTTCCTGCTGTTTTTCTGTCTCCCTTCCAAGCAGCAAGAGGAAGTAGCTCTACTTTCTCCTGTCTTTTATTCAAGTCTTAGCATTTTTGGCACCTAAACTGAAACACACGCCCAAAGCAATCTTGTCTGCAGCAAGATTATCCTTTGGTGGTGATATTATTCTTAATGACACCTCAGTGTATCAGCTGCTCCCGTGCCTCTTATGATTCATTGCAATGAAGCTTCCCTAATCTTGACAATAGACTTTTTCATGATAACTCTAAAAAACACATATTAATTAGGAAATGGAATCTAATATCTTTTTAGACTGAGTTCCACTCATTCATAAGCAGCTTTCAGTGACTGAAGTAAATGTACAGCCAGTCTCTACGTTTGCTAAAAATCCTCTCAACAGACAAGAATCATAGAAGGATGGGGTTGGGAAGGTTTTAGTTATAATCATCCCTCGCAGTTGTATAGAACTGCTTTTTTATTGTCACCTTCATGTTTATTATTTTATTTAATTCTCAAGGAGCAGGCAGGATGGCTTAATAATTAGGAATGCCAGTGGCAAATGCCTAAGTTTGAGTTCCGGCTTGAAAATTTACTGGCTTTGTAACACTGAGCGGTTACAAAGATGCCTCTACTTCTTTTCTGCAAAATCTAGGTAGTCATCTACACACCTCGTAGTTAAATATATAACTATTTGGACTATGCCTGGTACATTGTGAGTGCTAAATAAATTATTAGTAGTGATACTATTATTATTATTAAAATATTAGAGCTGAGAAAATAAAGGCTAAGCAGATTCCATGCCTTGCCTAAGCAATTTTTAAGTGAAGAGGTCATATATTGCCTTAGTTTGAGTTTCTTCAGAAGCAGGCCCTGAGACAAATATTTGAGTACAAGTAACTTGTATGGGAAGTGAAGAACTAGTAGAGGGAGGAAACAAAAGGAAACAATTAAGAGTGTGTTTATGAGCAAGTTACCACTGTGGGCAACTGGGCATAATCTCACTAGGGACCCTCTAAGTGACTTTACAGAACATACTACACACCTCAAAATTGTCCTTCTAAGGGAGGAGGCAGCAGGGAAATTTATCTGCCAGCTCCATACACATTGTTGAGGGCTGCTTCTGGGGCAGAGACCCCACAGTGAAGACTTCCAGCTGGCCCCATGCATAAAACCACAGAACCAGATGCCTTAAAGATGCAGGAAGCCATTGGCATATCCTAGAGCCATCTGCAAGTGACCTTCTGGTGTGGCCAAAGGAATGTGAGCAGGGCAACAACCTCAGTGATTCAGGAATACATGGAAAGTCTTAGAGTTCTTTGACCATTTTACACATTCAGGCAAAACCAAAGCCAAATAAGCCCAGCCAAGGAGAACATATACTGAATTACCTTCTGGAGAAAGATACTGTGGGATATTTCCTAGTAACTTGTTCCAAAGTTTATCAAACTTAATGACATCCCTACATGCTATCAAAATCCTTTTTTGGTGAGCTTTTCTTCTACATTGGTTTCCAACAGGGAAAAAGAAGAGTGAAATTGACAACATATTTTAATTGGTAAAATAAAGCATTTTTTAAAAGCCATGACATTGCTTTAGACTCTGTAGGTATACGGAAAAGAACACGTGCTATGAGCTGAAATGTTCTACTCTGAAAATGTGATAAACTATTTGAAAATGTCTATCTTCAAGTAGGTTGACCCCTCTGCATAGGAGTAGCTCCACACATATGTTTCTTGGATCATAATTTTGGGAAAAAGTAAAGTTTGGAGCAACTATTATCGATCTGACAAACTTACACTTGAAAGACAAAATGTACACCTGAGCCCCTCAAGGCAGGACTCAAACCAAGTTCCTTTAGTCAAATATCTGCTTTTCACTCTCCTTCATTCCTCCAGGCAGGGCTTTTATTTCCTATTCTTACCCTTCTTTTCAAAAGAAAGAAATTCCAAAATTAATTTATAAAAGCAAGAGCTTTCATCCACCATTTATTTCTAAATAAAGAAAGAATACCAAAGGAAAACAACCAAACTTATCACAACCACACTCTTTGATTTGCAGCCAATCCCTCCAAATGTGAACAAGATACAGTTAGTGATGAGGAGATGGTAGAATCTGGCTTTTATTTAAAAGGCTGGTTAAGCCCATTTGTAAATAGGCATTTTTGTGTCTTTTTGTACAAGAAGGGCTTATTTTCTCTATATTTGGGCAGAGCTCACTGGAGGAACTGAAAACCACCACCTCTGCAAGTAAACTCTGATGTAGACCAGAGAAAGTCTTAGTCAAGGTAACAAGCCAGAGATCCACAATGAAACTGCACTGTATTATTTCATTTTTCAAACTTGCATGTTCTCCTGCAGCCCTTTCGTTGGGTGATTTATGTTCAGTTGATTTTGCTACAGGCCTGGAATGTTTACACAAAGGCTTAATAGACATTTACTTTGGAAGTTACATTGTGAGATAGAATCAAGGAATTGGCCCATTGCCGGAGTCAGAATGGGAGGCCACCTGGAAGTTAATGATCGCTTTCTGAAGACCAGAGGCATGTAACAGAAGGTTCCAGAAGAGTAGAGACTTCAAGTAATAACCACACTGCACTCAGACACACACTGTCAGAACGATTGAGAAGAAACTTTTGTGTAAATAGAGACATCCACAGATAGAGATGTTCAAGATTACAATTCCTCAATACCTTAATACTTTAATATCATATTTCATACTGTATCTTACAGTTTATGTATGCTTTCATGTAACATCCAAATTAATGCTCTCCAAAAAGATACCTGTAACCTCAAATGCCAGTTAGTCTACTTTAGATATTTGATTCATGCTGAAGTCACCTTTGAAGCAAATATAAAAGAATTATGATCCTCATTTTACAGATGTGAAAACTGAGTCTCAGAAAGGACCAAGAACCCACTTGCTCGAGATTACATGATGTGTAACTAGCAAATACCACAGTCCCTTTAGTAACCACCACTTCTCCACAGCTGTTTAGATTAAGCTATTCATTTTGTCTATGCTTCAACCAAACCCCACTTTATCAAACAGCATTAACATTACTTGGCTGAGTATAGTGGAAGAAAAAAGTAAATGTAATATCCTTGAGATTATAGCCTAATTAGAAAGAAATGTATGTTTCTTTAAACTGCTTGTTTTTTCAGAGAAGGGGTAACTCTAAGAAACTCTGTAAGAGACAGGATATAAACAAATAAACTAGTCAACATATGGTACAACACTCCATTTGGCACGGGGTGAGGAGGAGTTGCTGCTTTAAAGAAGGTACTCAGGAATTCTCCATACAAAATGATATTTGATAGACACCCGCAGAAGGAAAAGGAATAAGCTGTGCAGGTATCTGGGGAATATCATTCCAGGGAGGGCAGACAGCAAGGGCAAAGTTCCCAAGGTAGGAATACACTAGGCTTCTTCACAGATGACAAGGAAACCGATGTGGCTGGAGCAGTGGGCAAGGGGAAAGACTAAGAGGAGAAGACGTAGAAGAGACAGGCAGGAATTCGTGTAGGGCCTTCTAAGTCATAGTAAAGAATTTGACTTTGACTACGAATAAGATGAGGTGCCATTGGAGGATTCTGTGCAGATAAGTGGCCTAATTTATCTTCTGCTTTTAAAAAGATTATTCTGGCTTCTTTGTGAAGTCTATAGGGCAGGGGTCCCCAACCCCTGGGCCATGGACAGGTAACGGTCCGTGAACTGTTAGGAACCAGGCCACCCAGCAAGAGGGATGAATGAAGCTTCATCTGTATTTGCAGCAGCTCCCCTGCACTAGCATCACTACTTCAGCTCCACCTCGGTTCATCAGACATTAGATTCTCATAGGAGCACTGGTCCCTGGTGCCAAAAAGGATGGAGACCACTTATATAGGAGGACAAAGGCTGAAGCAGGATATCAGTCTTAGGAGATGGTGATGGATGTGGTGAAATAATTGGATTCAAGATTCTGGTGAATTGGATATTGAGGTAGGAGAAAAAGAATCAATGATTTCTCCAGGTTTTTTAGCTTAAGCACCTGGAAGAATGGAGTGACCACAACTGAGTTAGGGAAGGTCAGAATGTGAGAGTTAGATGAGAAGGTCAGTTTCTGTCCTATAAAATTGGAGATGCCCATTAAATGTCCAAGTATGGATGCTGAAAGACACTCATTTTGGAGTTTAAGTGAGAGATCTGGGCTAGAGATATAAATTCGGGCATAATAAAGACATAGGTGATATTTAAAGCCATTAGACTGAAGGAGATAACCAAGAATGGGAGTCTAGATGGAGAAGAGGGCCAAGATTTGAACTAGTGAAGTGACAGAGCCCAACATTTAGAAGTTGAGGAAGTAAGGAGAAAATAGCAGAGGACATCAAGAAAGATAAGTCAGTGAAATAGGATGAGGATAAAGAGAAAGGCATGCCAGGGGTGCTAAATGAAGAGAAGTATTTCAAAAAGGAGGGCATCCAGAGACATGAGAGCAGATGTCCACAAAAAAAGTTCATAGTGGCTTTATTTACATACCCCCCAAATGGGGACAACACAAATGTCCAAATGCAGGAGAACGGATAAACAAACCATGGTATAGGCATATAAGAGAGTACTACTCAGCAATGCAAAAGAATGAACTACTGCCACCACAAAAAACATAGATGAATCTTCAAATATAATAAAGAGCAGAATAAACCAGACACAAAAAAAAGGACATATACTCTGATTCCATTTATATGAAGTTCAAGGAAAGGCAAAACTATCACATAGAGGCAAAGGTCAGAACAGTGGCTTCCTCTCGTTTAAGAGGAGAAGGTATTGACTAAAAATGGGGTCCAAGTGAACTTCCTGAATGAGTAGAAATGTTCTTCATCTTGATCCAGGTAGAAGAAACTCATCAAGCTCAGTCTTCAAACCTGTGAATTTCACTGTATCCAAATTATGCCTCAATAATAGAACAAGGGTGGGAGAATGAGGGCATGGTAGTGATGTCACATGCTATAAAAGGACAAGAATAAAAGAAATGGTCTTTGCCCTTGAAGAGTTTATTCATCAGGCCAAAAATAGAAAATGCAAAAAGTTCCTCTTCAGAACAAGAGGACTGCATACTTATATATTTTTACACTCTTTTCTACAGAACTTCCTCTTGCTCTGCCTCTCATCATGCCCACTTCAGCCAACGGTCACTTCTGCTTGGCAACTAGACTTCACATACCTTAGATGAAATAGGAGAATATGTTGAACACGTTGCCTTGGTAACCAAAGCTTTTATATGGCTGGCCCTTTGGCTCTGTCCTCTTTGTCCTGCCTTCCTAGTTCCTATCACTCCCCAGATGCTGTTTGCCTGAACATTCCAGCACCTTTCTGTTAAACCCTCCATGGACCAGGCTGCTCCTCCCCACCAATCCTCTTTCTTCTCTTTATTTCCAACCTACTTCTTATTTTGAACTTGCATAGTTATTTGCATCTAATTTTTAGCAGGCTTCAGGGTTTCTAATCCATGGTCTTTCTTGAATCTCAAATCACTGCCACTTCCCTGTCCTCTGATAGGACACCTTGGATAGATTTCTCCCTGAAGCTAAAAAAAATTCTTTCATGGCTAGAGAATTCTTCCCCCACCCCAAACCTTTTAAGTTAGATGAGATTTATCAAGTTGTTAATTATCGAAGTCAAAACTTCATAGTCAGGACTTGGAATACTCTTTATAGAAAGCTGAAAAAGAAGAAAGGTTTCTACTGTGAATAAGATCACAGATTGGACACATACTTGCTTCCAGTTGGAAACCTGTGCCCAATGGCAAAGTGGGTTCCCCCCAATAACACCTGCAAAATTGTCCTAATTTGAACTGCCTGCTTTGCGTGCCAATTAAGGTCACTTCTGGGCAAGAATTAAAATTTACCGAAGAGCCAACATGTGATCCTATACTGGGACATGGCTTTCATGCTGACCCATGCCCAGCTCTGTCCACCACACCATCCCGTTATCTCCTCCCTGGCCAGGTTCTCAGGGTGGTCACAGGGCAGCAGATCATAACAGTGATGTGTTGGGCTGATTTCATTTTTTTTCCAAAAGGAGAGAGAGTTAAAGGAGAACCTGGCTTAGGGTTTAGACCAAGTATCCAAAATTAAAGCTTAGTAGTGAGAGGCAGACGATGGAGAAAGCTGGTGAGGTTTCTGCAACTTGTGTTACTGCTCTTGGGTTATTTCCAGGACCAGCATCACGAGCCTATGATTCAGGAAGTTTACACAGGGTTCCATGCTTAGAAGGGCCCCACAATTGGTTTAAGGCTCTGCTATTATCATCATAAAATTGTTTATAATTTTTGAACAGGACCCCACATTTTCATTTTGCTCTGGGACCTGCAAATTATACAGCCAGTTCTGATTGTTTCAGCTCAGTTATCGGCAAACTAAACACCACTAGTTATTTTAAAATACTCTGCCTTGAGCCTTCTCTGCAATAGATTCAAGTGGATAAACTGAGAGGCATAGACTCACACTCAAATACTTATGGAGATCAGTTTTCAATATGAAACTGGAGGAAGTTACGTCAGTTTGGATTTCCAGGCTTGGATATTCTCCACCAAAACTGGAAAATGATAAGGAAGTTTCTAAAAATTGAAGGTCGAGATCATGGTTAAGAATGTATTTATAAGTAAAACTTTAAATAAAACTTTCATCCCTGGCTTGGAGATGGCATTAAACATATACTTACTGCTATGAAAATATTCCATCAGTCATAATACTGATGATTGAAAAACACGTATGACCTGAAAAATCCCCAATTCATCGTTTATAAGAGGTAAGATATGGTAATATGGCTGAACTGCATTGTAAATCAGTGGTACGATGAAGTAAAAAGAGGAATTCAGGTAATTCACTAAATAATTTCTTCTCTTCCTTCTCCCCAAAAGAGTAGAGATATGTTTCCAGAGAGGCCCATCTGATCCTCTATTATTCCTCAGACTTTCTCTGTGTTCTTAGATCAAGTCCGTCTAAACTCTCTGCTCCTCTATAAAGTCTTCCCTGGCTATTTAACAGCAATTCAGAATTTTTTCCCTTTACTATCTCCCCTTCTTTCAATAAATCTTTGAGCATGTAAAGGCTCTTCTGACCCTTGTCAGCATGACGCCCAAAGGGGGCTGGGACAGAGTAAACAGAGAAAGTAGACCCTAGTAGCTCAGCTCAGTGACTGGTTGTAACCCTTTTTATCACCCACAGAAAACTCCCTGTCATGGAATTCACCACCGCAGCCTTCCACTGCCTTCATTCTCCTTCAGGTCTATTTCCTCCCCTGCCCCTTTGCTCTCAAAAAATGACCTCTCCACCTACTTCCCTGGGAAAATTGAGAACATCTGATGAAAACTCCCACAAGTTTCCTTCCAACTCCTTAAGTTTTCTTTGGATTATCACCCAAACTTTCTTCCTTCCCGCCCATCTTGGAAGAAACTTTTCCTGCCACATGGACAGGTTAACCCCTTCGCCTGCCTCCTATGATGCTGGGGCCTCCCTCTCAGGACTATGATCTCTGTTTTCCCTTCTGTTTCCTTTTTCTTTACCAGCTACTTGTGCAATTCCTCAACATGTGTTCAAACTTTTTCACCCAAAAATGCAATACACATACTAATACCAATTACATCCCCTCTTGAGCTACTCTCCTTCCTTTTTCTACCAGCCTCGCCCCTCGTCTTCTGCTTCTTGCTCTCTCATTTTTTCTTAATAAAACAAGATAGTCTGAATGCTGTCCAGCATGAAGTTTAGAAGCCACCAAATAAATGGGAGGCTCATTCCTCATTCTCATGCACCTTGTCTCTTTCTCCTTCCTGTCTTTTGAAATTGCCTTCTCAAAGGTCAAACGAAATCAAGGCCTCGGTTTGCTGCCCATCCTGCTTGTGTACCCAGCAGCCCTTTCACCTCTCAGGATGAATCCTTGGTTTTGGTGATGTTGGTTTTCTTCCAACTTTCCCACTGCTCATATGAAGTGTCCTTTGGGGCTTTTCTCCCTATTGTTTGTCTATCACTTAATGTAGATTATTTCAAAAAAATAGCAGCCTCAGCCTGTTCTCTGTTCACTGTGCCATCTCTCTTTATCCCGAGAGGGTTCTAATTGGCTCCCATCCCCACTGTGTGTTTCCTAAAAGCATAACCCTATTTCTGACTCACTCCAAAATTCCAGAGCGTATCTCCAAAACCTGCTGAGTGTGGCCTATTGACTCCTCAAATTCTGGTTAAGTAAAACAGAGTCGATGTGACACAAAGAATCACTTTTCATAACTTTTAGGAAGATTTTTATATGATTCTTGCTAGGGGCAGGAGCTGATGTCAGTCTGAGGCTCAACAGGCCTGCAGGTAAAAGCAAAAGACGATTTTACCTGTCTGGAAGAAGAGTGTGACATAGGGGACAAGGCCGGATCTGACCCAAAGCAGCACAGTTGCACCTACTTCTGTGCTTAGCACTGAATGTTGCCTCTTGGTCCTCCTAAAGTTTACACTGTGCGGGACACTGATAACAGATACAGACATCACTCAAAATTAGACAAACATTGCTTTTACACCTAGAGATAGAAAATTAAGTACTTATTTTGGCTGCAAATCAAGACACAACGGCATTATGAAGCAGGAAGCGATGGGGGTGTCTAGCTTGAGCATAGTGGATTAAGAAAAGCTGTGACCTCTTTTCCACTTATTGTTCACACTGTAAATGCTTTACTTCCATCAATTAAAAGGCCTATGTGGATTCTGTCCTTCCAACTATTCGTGGGTCTGTTAAGCATCTTTCTGTGACAAGACTCACTTTTCTTTTTAACATGAATACCTGGATCTGCTTTCCCAATCATGGCATTCCCAAATTCCAAGGAGCTCTGTAAGTGATACTCTCCTGGAAGACACTGATGCTAACATTTCCCTCCCCAGGTAAGGAAAGTTAAGAAGAATTAATAAATTTTTGGCTATGCAAGTGTCCCACCACCTATTAAAGTGGGAAAAATGTCTCTCTTTTGAAATAAGGAGAATTAAGGAAAGTTCCCTTCCTCCACCAGGAGCCTAGACTCCCCATCCAGGGCCTCCCAGTAATTCCAGACCTCACCCTGAAATCAGGGAGGCCTGAGCCCTTGGGATGCTCACCACCCCTCTGGGCATGATCTGCGGCATTCAGAGCTTCCGAGTAACCTAATCTATTCCATATTCCAGGAGGCTCTCCAAAGGGAAAGGTAATCATTCTCACACAAACAGTTACTCCACACTTTCTTTCCCACTCACATCCGCTTGGAATTGAGAACAAGGAGGGAATGGACTTCTGCCCTCCCTGGAGCTGCATGGCTCCTTGGCCTTTGCTTAATCAAGGCCATTGCTGTGGCAGTAAGCCATGTACAAAGTGGCCTGCTCAGAAGAAAGCAGGGAGCTATGGAATTTCCTTCTCCCAGCTTAAAAGAAGTATCTGATCAAAGCCATACCAGAGCTGTTAAAGAAATAGAAAGAGCAAGAAGGAGCAAACACCCTTAAGTATGAACAATTATAGGGAAGACTTCATGGAGAGAAACACAATTAAATGATCCCATTACATCCCCTTAACTGCCATTTTGTATCATTTAATTCAATACTGTATTAGTGGCAGGTTCATCCACAATGAAGAAACTGGAATTAAATGTAAACAACTCATTTGAGAAATGTCCAGGACTTAAGATAAAGCAAGTCCTGTTCTCACCACACCTAGACAATTGCTTGACTACTAAACCTAGAGTTCCTAACTCTGCCATATCCAATTTAATGGGAAGTCTTTACTTCTAGAATATCTTCCAAATCCAGCCCCTGCTCACCTCTTTCACCACTACTTTTTTTTTGATTCAAGGTACTATCATTTTTTGGCTGGAATATTACAGTTTTTGGTCAGCAAGGCTTTCTATCTCATCTGCCCCCCATAGTTCAATTTCCACAGAACTAGAGAGTATGGGAATAACTAAGTTACCTTCCAAAGGCTCCCAAATTGTCCTTTGAATGAAATCTAAGCTTTCACCTAGCCCGCATAATTTTCCTTCAGCTGCCCCCTTCCCCTAAATGTACCCTTGCATCCTAATACTCTCTCTCTCTCTTGCTTTCTATGCTTCACTGGCCTCCCTCTTTGTCCTTCCATGGTATCAGGTTCTTTCCCATTGTCTTAGATTGGGTCTCCTAGAAGCAGAGCCTGTGATGAAAATTCTTGTGTATGTGATTTATTGAGGGAAAGATTTCAAGACCAAACTGAAAGAGAGTGGGAGAAGCAGAACAGGAAATGGGGAAAAGCCAAGCAAAAGTGTGGTCTCCACTGAAGAATAGGCTCAGCCTGATGATCTCAAGGCCCCACTTGAGGCAAAAGGCTGGCATTTTGTACCACACTATCAATCAGGCATTGGCAGTGTTCCGTCTCCCAGGGAGGTCGTGATGTCAACCATTCTCCAGCTGAGAGCAACTGAAGTTGTGAGCGGATAGCAGCCAACATTCACAGCAGCTAGGGAATGGATGCCTTGGCCCAGGATTTAGGCAGGGCATTAGCAGTTTTATTAGTATCGCCTTAAGAATTTGTTTTAGCTATTCCCTCTGCCTAAAACACTCTCCTTCCAGATCTTCATGTGTTTAGCTTCTAATCATCATTCGTACCTCAGTTCAATAGTCATCTTTTCTGAGTGGCCATGCCTGGCCATTGAGCTGAAGGAGCCACACTGCTCTCCCACTTAGTCAATTTCATTATTTTATAATATCCTTTTTCACTATTTGAAATTATATTTCCTATTTAATGTTTACTTACATGTTTATTGGCTGTCTCACCTACTAAAATGTAATGTCCATGAGAGCATGAACCCAATCTTTTCACCTATCTAGTGGTAAAGTCAAAAGATTCTGGAGTCAGACATCTTTGTCCAAAATCTGATTTCATCATTTGCTAACTACGTAAGCTTGAGCAAATCAACTTCTTATAGTACAAGATTAACAGGTTATTGGGAGGATTAAATGAGTTGATCCAAGTAAAGTTCTTGGAATAGCGTCTAATACATGTTAATTGCTCGAATGCTAGTCTAAAAGACACATGGTAAATGAACGAATGAACAAACAAAATAATTTCTTGGCAACTCAAGCTGCCACCTTGCTTTGCCTATATGATATGTATCAAAGGTCATGAGAAGTTCTCTGATTTTTATCTCTTAAAGCTACACAAATTCTTATTCTTTTTCTCGGCTATCAGTAGGCATCCAAAATACTCAAATTATTTTTTGTTTCTTCATGATGCTCAAAACCAGCCAATACTCCTATATTGATTGCACTCATTGCAAGTCTGCAGATGTAAAGGTTCAATCTGCTGGGCCACAACATGCTAAATCTTGAAGGCAAGGCCCTCATCTCCCAACCATAAGCAGTCACTGCTCCAACAACACTTGCCTAGTGTTACCCTCAGGCCAACCCTGCCATGTGATTAAATAAACTGACTGCATCAAGAGGAAAGGAAGCTTTCAGTAAACTTCAGCCACCAAATGAGCTGTGGTTTTTGTCTGTGGCCTGGATGAAATGGGTAAAGGAGCAATTAGTTCAACTCTCCTCTGAGAGAGAGGTTTTATGGGAAGTAGGAAACGGGCAGTCATTAAACAAATATAAACTCACCACTTTCTGCAAGCAGGCACTATAGGGTACATAAAGATGAGCCATGACGCAAGAGATGATGAAGAACTAAATACCCATTTCAGAAAGCAGTTGTAATGAGGGATGATCATTTTATTTGCCTAAATTTTTCTTAAGGAGGCTATTATATTTGTTTGGATGAAAAGGTCTGACAGGATATTTAGAATTTATGGTAAGACATGAAGAACCAGTTTAAGCTACTGAACTGTTATGGGGAAACCAAACAGTGTTGTTTGTTCCTGTGGAAGAGGAGGAGAGCAATGCAAAAAAAAAAAAAGGAGAGGTTAGGGTGCAGATGGAAGCCAGAGAAGGCATTAACAGCTGTCCACTTTGTCAATGACCCCAACCTGTTATACGGTGCCCAAATCAAACAATGCCTGGTATGAAGCAGTGGTGGGTCCAGGTTTTCAGACCAACTGACTTACAATGACACAGAGAGCACAGTAAACTTCAGCCACCAAATGAGCTGTGGTTACAAGAGGTGGCATTGCTGAAGGAATCTCAAGAAAGCACTAGCCTTTGCAATACTTGGATGGGGTTTGTGTGGTATCCACCCAGATTTCCAAGGGATCAGGAGGGCTTAGCAAACATCTACATATTCTTGTACTCAGGCAAAAGGAACAGAGTAGATACCCACATCTCAATGACAATCTCAGTGGCCCTGTTTTCAAACATGGCCTAGGATCTTCATCATGTGCCCAAATCTCAGAAAATGAACTATTAAAAGCAGCGGCTGGAGTCTCAGAAGGAGCACAAGTGGAGCAGGTTCATGAAGAACACTCAGCATCTCTTCTTCTATGTATTCTTCCCGGGTAACCTCACTCATTCTCTTAGTGTCAAATCCCATCTGTAGTCTGAAGAATCTTCAGCCCAGATCCTTCTCTTACGCTCTAGAACTGCACTGTTGCATACAGTTGCCACTAAACATATACGGCTATTAAGCACTTGAAATGCGCCTAGAACAACTGAGCAACTGAATTTTTAATTTAATTTAATTTAAATGTATTTTGATTTTTTTAAATGATACTTAATTCAACTACTGAAATGCTTTTAATTATATTTGAAACTATTTAAGTATGCTAATCAACTATAGTCATCATGTTTTACATTAGATTCTCAGTACTTATTCACCTTATAGCTGCAAGTTTGTACCCTTTTACTAACCTCTCCCTATTACCTTCTTTCCCCCCAGCCCCTGGCAACCATTCTATTTGCTGTTTCTTTGATTTTGACTTTTTTTTTAGATTCCACATGTAAGTGATATCATGCAGTATCTTTCTCTGTCTGGCTTATTTCACTTAGCCTAACACCCTCAAATTCCATCCATGTTGCCACAAATGGCAGTATTTGCTACGTGTTGAAATAATAATGTTTGGGATATATTTGGTTAAATAAATATGGTATTAAAATTAATTTTACCTGTTTTTTCTTACTCGTTTTAATGAGGCTACTATAACACTTAAAATTACATATGTGGCTTATATTATATTTATATTGGACAGCTCTCCTCTAGAATCATATAGCCACATCTTCCCTTGGGTCTTTCACAAGTATCTCACACTAACATATCCAAAATTAAACATCATATTTTGTTTCTTACCCTCACTCCCAATTACTTTCTCCTCTAGAAATTCCTAAGTGACTTCATTTATTAAATTACATTGGAAAAAGTCTAGGAGTTATCACTGATGGTGAAAGTCAATACCACCTTCAATACCATATACTCTACTCAGCCCATGAGGGCAAAGCCAATGTCTGTGTAGTTCATGTTTGAATCCATCCTCTGCAAAGTACCACAGAGTGGAGACATAAAAATGAGAATCCAGCAGCTCCCCATGCAAGAGAGAGAAGTTGGAGAAGCAACTGAAGATAACCAAAGCAGTTCAAGAACTGTCCTATGGATCAGGGAGGTTTGGAGGTTTTATAGCTGCCTCATTGAACCACTCCCTATTTGGCTTTGAGATGTGGCTATTTGCTATGAAAAGCTGAATAAAGAATTATAAAGACAGCAAATCTAGCAACAAATAACAAACACTGATGAGGATGTGAAGAAAAGTGAACCCTCATACGCTGTTTGTGGGATTGTAAACTGGTGCAGCCACTATGGAAAACAAGATGAAGATTCCTCAAAAAATTAAAAATAGAGCTGCCATATGACCCAACATTACCACTCCTGGGCATTTATCTGAAGAAAATGAAAGCACTAATTCGAAAAGATCTATACATCCCTATATTCATTGCGACATTATTTACAATAGCTAGATATGGAAGCATATATAGTACTATTTCATACCTATAATGGAATATTACTTACCAATAAAAAAGAATAAAATCTTGTCATTGTGACAACATGGATAGATCTAGAAGGTATAACGCTAAGTGAAATAAGTCAGATAGAAAAGGATAGATACTGTATAATTTCATTTATATGTGAGACCTAAAGAAACAAAACAAATGAATTTTAAAGAAAAACAGAAACAGGTCCATAGATATAGAGAACAAGCTGATGGTTACCAAATGGGAGGGAGTGCGTGATGGGCGAAAAATTAAGAGAGAGAGAGAGAAGAAAAGTTATAATGCCATGTGGCATTCAATAGAGCACAAAGGAATATTTGTAGGGGCAGGGGGAGGGGCAAGGAGGGGGAGCAAATCTAGGTCAGCAGAAGCCCTGGGTGGATTAATTAGAGAGCATCCATTGAACCAAAGCAGTGAGTGGTTAATAGTTGCAAGTGAAAAACAAGCTGTGGAAAGTCAGGCTCATTCCAGAATTATTCAGGCATGTGAATCTAGCTTTTCATGCATAAATTTTTCAACTATAAATAGAAAGTTAATATCCAAATTGAGATGTTTTACATATTAAATATACCCTGAATTTAGAAGATTTAGGCCTAAACTCTACCTAGAACAACAATAGCAGTGGCAGTAGCTAACATTTATACAGATTTAAATGGCACATATTATGTACCAGGAGTCACTTTAAGTATTCTCTCCTTTCTACCTCTCGTTTTCTTTCTGTATGTATACATATATGTATGATTTACATATATTTGAGTGTTTATACATATGTCTGTATTAGCTTTAATTCTCATAGCAACCCTATAAAGTTGCAGTCATTATTGTTTCTAATTCACGGATGAGGAAAATGAGACATAGGTCTGAGGTTCAAACCCAGTACATCACTTATGGAATGTACATTTGTAACCAGTATGACAGTCCATCAATCATAGGTCAGTGAGGAGAGTGATGAATCCTAACTTTAGGTGCACTGAGTCAGACCTAAGGTCTACCTGCCCAGTGTTTAGTGTCTGATAGGTTTATCCAAGGAGCATGTTTGTGACAAGGAAAAGAAACAGGCATTATTTTCTTCCCTGACTCTAACCACATTCATTTACTCCTGCATTGGACATATGAATTTTTTAAGCTCTCTCGTCTGTTTTTCTTTTCGTTCTAGCCTTTTCTTACGAAAAGGACTTCTCTTCTACTCTTTGCTCTATTGCAAAATTAGAACTTATTAAGAAAACTTGGTAACCTCTGAGTTAACTGATGATGAGAGTTAGGTCTTCCATTTCTGCCTCCCTGTGCCTTCAACTGAGGATAGAATCCAGCTAAGCATAGAGAACATGGAAGAGGTTCCTCAGTCAGCAAGGCTGGGGAAAGAAGGAGAGTGAGATCATTGGTGAGTTGACATAGTTTTAATCCTTATAATCTTGCCCCAAATTAGACCTACAGCAAATAAATAAACCTACTGTCCCTTCCCCAGATCAAAATATTCTCAATTCAAAAGGGCACATTTTGCCAATATCTTTTTCTTCCTATTACATAACAAATACGATGTTGCAGTAGTTTTAGAAAAACTAAACACACAAAATGGAAGACACAAAATTAAACCTCTGGTAATGCCACTGTACCCAAATCAACATTTTTGTGAAAGAGAGGCATAGAAAGGGTATGATGATGTTCATCTGCCACTATTCCCAAATTAACATCTTTGAGGAAAAAAAGCATAGAGGTGGATGATGTCCATCTTCAAATATGTGAAGGAGAAGCATGTAGCAGAGAGATTTCCTCTGATTTGATCATTATGCCAGAGCAAGAATCAGTAGGAAATAATTTAAGGAAGATTTCAAGTCAATAAAACCTTTTCTAACCATTAAAGCTGGTCAAAAATTAAACCATCTCAAGTTCTGGTCAAGATGGTGGAATAGGTAAACTCTGTACTCAACACCTCTCATGATCACATCAAAAGTACTATACTACAGAAAAATCATCATTGAGAACTGCCTGAAGTCTAGCTGAACAGAAGTCCTATAACTAAGAATGTAGAGAAGAACCCACATCAAGACTGGTAGGAGGGGTAGAGATATAGAAAAAGGTGGTCCTACACCTATGTATGGCTGTTAAAACTCAGGAGGAATATTGCGGCCATGGAGGTCCCCCCTGAAAAGCCCTCCATTAACCTGAGTCCCACACCAGGCTCCCTAACCCAGGGTTTCCATGCCAGGGAGAGAAGTCACCATAACTTCTGGCTGTAAAAATCAATGGAGTTTGTAGCTGAGTGAGGTAGAGGGCTGCTGGAATCTCAGGTGTTCCTCTTAAAGAGCCTGTGCATGGACTTACTCATTGACTAACACTCACTCTGAGCTCCAGTGCTGGGCAAACAGTTTGAAAGGTGCCAAGGACAAACAAGAAAAAAACAAATTTTCAGGCCTCAGAGAGAGGGCTGGGGGGCAGCTCTCTCTTAGACAGGGTGCTAGCAGAAGCTATTGTTTCTTTGTTGAGCTCTCCCCCAACCCAGCGAGCAGAGGCAAGCAGGCCCCATATCTGAGTGTCCACCAACCTGGCTAGGACTTCATCCCACCTTGGTGAATCCTTGAGACCCCATCCCACCCAAGTTGCAGGCCACCCAAGCCACCTCCAGCAGCTTTTCCATACACACAGCCTCTCTTGGCTCATGTTGCAGACTTTCCTAAAATCTCTCAAAATTTCACAAACTCCAAACAAGCAGCATCTAGCCTTGGTGTGCCCTGTACCTCTTGCTAAGCAGCTCCTAGCCTGGTACTAGCGGCAGCCAGTCTCAGTTAACTGCTTAGCCTCTCCTGGGCACATCCAAGCCCAGCACAAGAGGCAAACATCTGCAGATCACTTTGTAGCTCCACACAGGGCACAGGCCGAACTTGTCCTACAAAAGAGCCCTTCCCAACAGACCCAAGAATAAACAAACCCAGCTTCAGAACATACCAGAGCACCATCCAACCAACTCCACAAAAGACACACCCATGGGGCAAACTGGGCAGGCACCAGAGCCCTGCTAAAGAGAATCCTGCTCCATAGGGTCAGCCTCTGCACAACAGCTCCTCCACTGTAAACATGACCGGTCCTCACAATCAATGAGCCTGAGGGTCAATCTCTCCCACTGATGTGCAAATAGCAACCAAGGCTCAAGTACAACAGGAGGGCACACACAACTCCTACTGGGGACACACCTGGAAGACCCAGCTCAGGTGACCAGGGAGATTGTGCCACTGGGTCCCACAGAACACATACTACATAAGCCCACTCTACTAAGACTGGGAGACATAGCAGCTCAACCTAACAAATAGAAGTAAACATAGGGAGAAAGCTAAAATGAGGAGACAAAGAAACATGTTCCAAATGAAAGAACGGACTAAAGCTCTAGAAAAAAAAGAAGTAAACAAAATGGAGACAAGCAATCTACCAGATGCAGAGTTCTAAACATTGGTTATAAGGATACTCGATGATTTCAATGAGGACATCAACAAAGGACAGGAAACATAAAAATAGAGATAGAAAACATAAAAAAGAACCAGTCAGAAATGAAGAATACAATAACTGAAACAAAGAATATATTAGAGGGAATCAACACTTGATTAGATGAATCAGAGTATTGAATCAGCGATTTGGAAGATAAGGTAGCAGGAAACAGCCAATCCGAACAGCAAAAAGAACAAAGAATCGAAAAAAATGAGGGTAGTTTAAGGGGCAACATCAAGTGTACCAACATTCATTCATAGGGATACCAGAAGAGAAGAGAAAGATCAAGAAATTGAAAACCTATTTGAAGAAATAATGACTGAAAATTTCCCCAATCTGGTGAGAGAGATAGATATACAAGCCTAGGAAACTCAGAGAACCTCAAATAAGATGAACCCAAAGAGGCCCACACCAAGACACATCATAATTAAAATGCCTAAGGTTAACAACAAAGAGAGAATCTTAAAAGCAGCAACAGAAAAGCAACTAGTTACCTACAAGAGCGCTCCCTTATGGGAGAGTCAGCTAATTTCTCAACAGAAACTTTGCAGGCCAGAGGGATTGGCATAAAATATTCAAACTGATGAAAAGCAAAGACCTACAACCAAGATTACTCTCCTTGGCAAAGCTATCATTTAAAATCGAAGGACAGATAAAGAGCTTTCTAGACAAGAAAAACTAAAGGAGCTCATCATCACTAAGCTTGTATTACAGGAAATGTTAAAGGGACTACTTTAAGAAGAAGAAAAAGAAGAAAAAGATTAAAAATATATCAATAATTAAATGGCAATAACTACATGTCTATCAATGGTTATTTTAAATGTAAATGGATTAAATGCTGCAATCCAAAAATATAGGGTGGCTGAATGGATAATAAAACAAGACCCTTACATATGCTGCCTACAAGAGACTCACTTCAGATCAAAAGACACACAGAGACTGAAAGTAAACAGATGGAAAAAGATATTTCATGAAAATAGAAATGGAAAAAAATCTGGGGTAGCAATACTTATACCAGACAAAACAGACTTTAAAACAAAGGCTATAACAAGAGTCACAGAAGGACCCAGTAATCCCACTTCTGGGTATTTATTGTAAGAAACCCAAAATACTATCCTTATGTTCACTGTAGCATTATTTACAATACTCAAGATATGGAGGCAATTACTCAGCCATGGAAAAGAATAAAAGCTTACCATTTATGACAACATAGATGGACCTACAGGGTATTGTGCTGAGTGCAGTAAGTTAGAACAAGACAAATGTCATATGATTTCACTGATATGTAGAATCTAGAGAACAGAATATATGAACAAATAAAAAGAATTAGGCTCATGGATACATAGAGCATTTTGATGGTTGCTGGATAGTGGGGAGGGTTGAGGGATAAGTGAAGTCAGGGAAGGGATTAAGAGGTACAAATTCGTAGTTACAAAAGTTATGAGGATATAGAGTATAGCATGAATAGTCAAGAAAGAAACTATGAACATTTATACAGAGTTACCTCCATATTTTCCCTAAGCACCTCCCAACCCACCCTATCTAAAATCCCCAAAGTCATCAGGATCAGCTGGTGTCAAGGATGAATATTTAAAGGAGGTTTTTGAAAAAGAAGAAAGATTTTTCCTATACTATACAACATGTTCTGGAGTCTAAAGAAAGAATATTTCCTAATTTTTTTAATGAAGAGAACATCAAAACTGATACCAAAATCTGAGATCAATAGCCTAAGAAAAAAGTTATAAAACAAACTTATTTATAAATATTGATATGAAAAATCCTAAATTAAATATTAATAAGTACAATTTTGCAGTGCATTAAAAAATAATAAATCATGACCAATGAGAATTATAAGATGGTTCAAATATGAGTAGTCAGTTAACATAATTTAAAAATGCAAATGACTAAAAAAAATCAATATATTCAGAAAATGCATTGAATAAAAACAGTATTTCCATTTCTAGAAAATGGAATTGAACGATAATACAATACCACCTCACATTCTTATTTTGGCTAACATTAAAACATCTGCAACTATAAAAAAGATGGCAAGGATCTAGGAAAACAGAATTTTTATATACTCCTGGTGGGAGTTTAAATTGGTCTAATCACTTTGAAGAACAATTTGGCAGTATCTAGCTAGAAAAATTGAAAACCTTCATACTGTGACCAAGCAATTCTACTCTTGGGTGTATATATTCTAGAGAAATTCTTCCATATGTTTGTAAATAGACATGTCCAATCATTTCCATTGCAAAGCTCTTTAAAATATGGGGGGCCCTCTAAATTTCATCAATAAGGAAGCGAATAACTAATATTTGGTATTTTCATACACTAGAATACTATGTAATGGTTAAAATAATGTAACACTCTCTATTCAGTCATATAATTGGAGTTTCGCACACAATGTTGAGTGGAAAAAAGCAAGTTTAAAATGATGTACACCTCGATATTTATGTCCAATTTTCAAACCAAAAACTAAACATTATATATCATTTATATAGAGATACACATGTATGTAAGTGTATCAAATTGGAGTGGAAAAGATACATGCTCGGTTCACATTCTCCTCTGGTTTTGGGGCATGAGGAACAAACTGCAGGTGGAGGCCAAAAAAAAGAAAAAACAAACTCTATGTAATGCCGGTTTTCTCTATAATGCTTTATTTCTTTCATTTAAATTAGGATGAAATAAATGAAGCAAAATATTTCTAATTCTCAATTCTGGTTGGTTGCTATATAAATATATGTCATCATTCATTGTACTTTTGGGTATTTTTCAATTTTTTTGGAACCAAAAAAACCCCACAGTAAATTAAAAACAGAAGGAAAGTCTCTTAATATGATTTTTTAATTATATGTATGTATCTCAAAACAAAAATCAGCACCATTCTTAATAGTAAAACACTATAAGTATCTATATCAAAATGAGTTTTAAAATAAGGATACAAAACTATTAATTAATATGGGTCTAGGGGTTCTAGCTATTAAATTGACCAAAATGAAAAAGTATGTGTATATTTGCATATGTATATGTGTATTAGTGTGTGTACATGAGTGTGCATATGTGTGTGAGTGCATATGTGCATGTGTATATGTGTATGAATGCGTATATATCTGTGTGAGTGGTTATATGCATATGAGAATACATATTTATGTATGCATATATATACATATATATATACATGTGTGAGAGAATAAGTATACGTGTGTGAGATTATGTGTGGATGAGTGTATATGTATGAGTGTACGTAGGTGTATATAAATGTATAAAGGTATGTATGTGTGTATTTATGCATAAATAATCTACATATACTTATATATGTATTTAAATATGTATTATTGTATATACATTTTATACACATGTATAAGCATTTATATATGTGTATGTATATGTGTGTGTGAGTATATGCGTGTGAATGCATACACATGTGTGTATTTGTGTGCATGAATGGATATATGGATATGTACATATGTATATACACACATCAAATCAGAGCAAATACATACCAGGTATTCCATATGTTTGTTCTGCTTTTCAACTAGACTTAATGCTTATTAAGGTCTGAAGCTGTGACTCATTTCTTTTGGAATTTGCACGTAGTGAGTTCTCAGTAATACTTATAGACTTGAATTTGGCTCCAGTATCCCTTAATTTCCATGGACCAGCAAGAATTCACAGACCAAATTTCAGGGCTGTTTTTCTCTCAGTATAAGACAGTTTGTAGTCAGAATAAAAGGTAGAAAATAAAACCCCAGAGATAAATGTGTTTTAAAATGTGTATAAACATAAACATAGTTATTCCATTTTGTCAAATCCATAGCAAATATCAGGTACCAAGAACCTATGATTACCTGTATATATTTTATGGCTTCTTAAAAATCACTAAAATTAGTTAAGGAAAGATAGAGACAATGCTGTGCTGTAGATGATCCACTTTATTAGAAAAACAGAAGAGAATCCATCAGATGGACCTTGTCTCCACTATGGGCCAGTGGGTAACTCACTCATTTGGGTGAAGGTGGCATCAAGAAGCCAATGAAGGTGAGGGAATCCCCTTCATGAATCTTTCATAGCAGGTGATACAGTGGTGATGGTGATGGTGATGGTTATGGCTTTCTGATCCTGTGTAGGAAAGCTGTAAGATCACAGATTCAGTCCCCAGGAAAGGTGGGTGGGTTTTGCAGAGCAGCATCATAGCCCACGCCTTAGCAGATTTGCTTAGCAATTGATCCCTGACACAGAAGACACAGTCAGAGCTTTTGTTCTGTAGGAGAGACATCTAAAAGCAAGAGAGACCATTTCCTCACAAAAGGAGAGGTTAGTTAGTCTCTTATTTTCTTTTCCCCTGGAGGCTGAGTCAGGCAGGAAAGCAACACCTTAAGGTCAGATCTAAGTTGAAGAGGTGAGAATTTCATTTGGGTTCATTTCAGCAGGCTGTAAGACATGCATAACCCAGATGGGCAATAAACCAGGAGATCCGCAGCAGCAGAAGGAATGCCTTATTCCCAAACAGCACTCAGAGCCCAAGAACAGTCTCTTGCATTTTAGCTCAGACTCTCCACCCAGCAAATCAAGCTGTGTTCTTTCTAAGTGGCTAGCTTAAAGAACTGTACATTACAGTGGAAACTCCATTTACTTCATTTACTGCCATTTATAATATTTTCCACTATTTGTAGATAATGAATTCTTCCTTTTCTTTTTTCTTTCTTTTTTTCTTTTTTTCTCTTTTTCTTTTTCTTTTTTTTTTTTTTTTTTTTTTGCCAGACATTATGCAGGCCACTACAGGAGCCAAATGTTCCAGAATTCTTCTCAAATGTGTTACCCTTTATTTTCTATGAGAGCTTTAGTAATTTCTTTGGAAAGGCCCCAATATCAACCAAGTTAACAATGCTAAGAATAAACTCAACTGTCACCTTCATTCCCTTTGAACACCCAGGGGGAAAATGCCACCTTCAAGAGTCTTTCCAATGTGCAGGCTTAAAAAAGACAGGTTAATTAAAATCACTCCCAGGGAAAAAAAAAAACAAAACCCCACCACAGAAAGTTTCTCCCCAGCCCAGTCAAATTCTGTATCACAGTGGTAATCAATCTCCTTTACCTGAAATTCATTTCACATGCAAAACTGAAACCATGAAGTTTGTCAATGGAATTACATTCTTGGAATTGCCCAGCTGAGGAGCATTTTGGAGGGATGTTAAGCAGGAGTCTTAGTAGGAGGTAAGAGGGAAAGAAGGAATATTGCAGGCTTCCTTTTTTTTCACAGAAGCCTGGCAGTTTTCTCAGCTCGAGAAGAGCCAGGCACACATTGCAAATGTGCTGCATGTGTAGAAAAGAACTCACCACTCAGAAAGCTTACTTTTTACCAAATAGCAGCCTCACAGCAAAGCATGACGAACAAAGCCACAACAGCATCTCTTTCATTTTTACACCCTTCAGTCCACCAGCAAATTTGGAGCAATAAATATGCCAACAGTTCATTTGTCTTTCTTATATTCTTTCACTGTTTGCTTTGGCAACAGCCACTACCATGGGGCCAACAGGAAAAGAGGACATACTGAACCAGTAAAAGAAGATGGCAGCCAGCTAACTCTATCACCAAACCCCAACTGGTGAAGAAAATTGGTACACAAGTCATATGATTCCTACTGCTCATAGCCAAGATGTTGGGTGAAACCAAAAAGCTATTCTGGTGGAGGTGGCAAAAAAATGCCATTTCCATACAACTAAACATGGCTACTTATTGGCAGTTTTTTAGAAAATAGAAAGGGGCCTTATTTGATTGTTTGCTAAACTTGTTGAATCTCTGAGGAAATGTTTTCAGTATGCATCAGCACTAGGTACTTCCTTGCTCCAAGGAATCAATCTTATATTTCCTCCTCTGTCAAGGCTTTGGATGTCTATATAAGTATACTTCCTGCTTCAAACAAGGCAGGTGTCCCCAGTTTAGGTGGTCAGTCCCTTCTAGGGTATGCCTTTTTTTCATCCTATGACTTATAACCTCTTTGTGTCTTTATATCAAAAATGTATCTTTTATAAATAAAACATAAACGGACTTTATTTTTTCACCCAGTCTGACAATCTCTGCTTTTTAATCTGAGTGTTTAGTCCATTAACATTTAATGTAATTATTGATTTGGTTGGGTTTGACAATGCATTCTCGCTGCTTGCTATTTGTTTTACTTTTTTGTTGTTGTTCCTTTGTTTCTGTTTTCCTGTATTCATTTGGATTGATTTATCTAGTACCTTTTAGTATTATTTTTTATCTACTATCTTTTAAACTATATTTCTTTGGATATTATTATTGTGGTCAGTCTAAGAATTATAATATGCATTATTAACTTATCACAATCCACTGCGAATTAATATTAGACCATGTCATATCTAATGTATGAATCTTATAACAGTGTTCTTCCTTTTACTTACATTTTATCTTTATGTGATTGTAATCATATAGGTAATAAATCCCAAAATACATTGTTTATTTTTTTGAAATAGTCAATGATATTTCTTTTAAAAAATAAGAAAATAGAAAAAAATTGTATATTTTCTCATGTATTCATTGTTTCTAAATCTCTTCATTTCTTCCTATAGAACATTCAGTTTTGCTTCCATTTGTCCCTCTGAACATTCCTTCCTTGAAAACAAGCCTAAGGCTGGACATGATATAAACCTAACGCACATTGGTGCCTTGTGAAGCTCTAGTTCCAGCAATGGTCCGTAGGGATGTGCAGCAGCCTTCTGGTAATCATGAATACGTATACTACACAAGTGATTTGCAGCAGAGATTTTTAGGGCCCATTTATTTTGGAGGAGAGAAAATGCAGAGGGGATAGAGTAAGCCTCAAAGGCTGTCAAGATAGAAATAATCTTTTCTGAAAGTTAAAACCAGGATCAAAGGGTTTAAGAAACTTAGAAGCTGATTTACACCCGAGATAAAGAACTAAGATTATTCAACATGAAACAAAATGTGTTGAAAACCATTGATTCTCCCTGACAGGGCTACTCAGTCTAGGGAGGCAGCATGGCATAGAGGTTAAAAGTGTTGGCTCTGGTGTCTGACCTCTTGAGTTTGACTCCTGCCTCACTACTTACTGGTAGTGTAAACTTGGGCAAGTTCATTGACTTTTCTGGCCTTGTTTTCATATCTGTAAAATGGACATGGTGATAATAGGACCCACCTCAGAAGATCATTATTGAGGGAGCATCCATAAAGCACTTGGAACACTACCTGGCACATCTCTAGTATGCAATAAACATTAGCTTCTACTATTATTGTTACTAGGTGGCACTTCATGTTGCTTCTAACTATAAGATTCTGTTTTGCTGAGTCTTCTCTCATCCATTATGCTTGAGGTTCAAAGCAAAAATAAGATATTTGTTTTTATATTGTGCTTTTTTTTTCACCCAACCTCAATATACACTTATGAAACACTCAGTAATTTTTGCTTAAATTCTTGATTTGCAACACTGAAGGAAACTATTTCTTTTGTTAAAGTAATCTACCAAGACAGGAACTATGGCACAAATATATCATGTTATATTTTCACCAATGAAAATACAAATACATTCGTTTTTATCATTGATGGAAAATGCCATTTCTTGTCAATAGAAAACTGAATACCATAGATGAAAACAGACCGACTCCTCGATATGTGCTTTTGAAAAGTGGTCAGCCATGAAAGAGATAAGATTTAGTCTCTAAGTAATCAGACAATTAGAAACAAGAGAACTAACTTATGGTGATGACTTATATTACCTACTAAATACTGATAGGAAATTTAAAGTTTTAAGCCATCTTCATGATGGTAGCGACTAACCTCATTCTACAGATGTCATACTGAAGTTGGATAAACTTAAATCATTTACACAACTACACAAATGTGCCTCCCACAGCCATGATCTTTCCAGTATAGCAAATGCTATATCATGCTCATAGGCAACAGGAGAACAGTGACATTTGAATGTGTTAGGTCCGGAGTACTAAACATAAGTTTGAATAAACTCAGTTAATGAAGAATAGAACATATGGAGGTCAGGAATGCAGTCAACCAAAAAAGGGAGTTGAGGAAAAAAATCAAGTTAGGTCAGGCTTGAAGTGCGTTCCTCAAAAGTAGACACAGAGTCAAGGGCTGATTTTAAGTAGTTGATCTGGGAGGTAAAGAAACCAGCAAGAGAGTGAAGAAATCAAACAAGGAAGGGAAGGCAGCCAATAAAGTCTGCATTATGGAGCAAGTTACTACTGTGGGCAACTGAAGTTTAACCCCACTAGGAACTCTAGGAACCAGTGTAAAACCACGAACCTCAGAGTTATCTCATCCAGAGGGTGAGGGAGGTAGAGTGTTTATATACCAGTTTAATCTATTTTTGTCTGTCAGTCAGTGGTTAAGGGCTGTTTCTGTTGATGCTAATTCCATGGAGCTCCAATCTGACATTCACCTGAATAGAATGGCCTTTGATGGCAGGAGAATGCTTTCAAACAAAAAAGAGGTATGTGCTGGCAGTTGAGAGATGGGTCAGTATACATTGAAATGGTAAAGGCCAAAGTCAGAAATTCAGCTTCAAAAGCATCAAAAATGGTGGTAGGTTGATGGCCCAAAATTTGCACACACATAAAGCTAAGAAACAAGAAATCATTGATTCAGCTTTATAGAAACTCTACATATTTTCTAGATCAACACATTTATTTTTGTACTGAAGTCACAAAAGTCAAGAAGAAAATTGCCCTTGGATGTTCAAAGTACTAACGGCAAATTAATATTTTAATTCCATGGATTCAGACTCCAGTATTCTCATCGATTGCACCATACAGAGAACTGTGATGCATTTTATTCTAAATTGATCCAGGCAACATCCTTTTTTAAACTACTGGGAAAGGCAAAAAAATTAATTTGAGGAAATAAATGGGGTCTGGGTTGCAAATTTATATAAGGAAGTAAGTAGCAGAGAGGAAAATAGAGAAATTAAAAGTCACAGTAGGAACTCCTATATACTATTGGTAGGAATGCAGAATGGTACAGCCACTTCAGAAAACAATTTGACTGTCTCTTAAAAGGATAGTTTGGATTTCAATATTATAATAAGGAATTGGAATATTAAAACACACACTTACCATATAATACAACAATTCCACTGTAAGCATTTATCTAAGAAAAATAAAAACTAACATTCACACAGAAACCTATAAGCCAATATTTATAATAGCTTTTTCATAACCATCAAAAACTGGAAGCAAACTGCTAAATGTCTCTCAACTACAGAATGGATAAAGTTTGTACATTCATACAATAGAATACTACTCAAAATCAAAAACGACTATTGATCTATATATACGACAGCATGGTGAATCTCAAATGCATCATGCTAACTAAAAGAAACCAGACTCAAAAGGCTATACTGTATGATTTTATTTATATGACATTCTTGAAAAGGCTGGATGTGTGGGGAAGGATTGACTACAAGAGTATTTTGCAGATAATGAATATATCTTGATTGTGTTGGTGGTTACATGAGTGTACATTTGACAAAATTTATAGAATTATACACACACACAAAAAGAGAATTTTGTTGTGTTTTTTTAAGTAAATCGCTTTTTTAAAAGGCAATGGTAGTTTCTGACAGCAGCAAGGAACCTCAGTCAAAGTCGAAAACTAAACTCAGGATACTGGGACTGAAAGTTCCACCCTCTTGTGCTTCAGCCATTGGCAGCAGCATCCAGGCCCTTAGTAACTGAGACGGTCCACGATTAAAGCAAAAATATTTGCAGACTAACAGATTCTTTGAACTTCTATAAGACTACACCTCCAACTCCATGACAGAGCCAAATCATGTGGATTGAGTGCAGTCCAGTACCACAAAAATGACAATCATTCAATGAGATAAATAACAAATTTTTTAAAAGCAGAATATCAGATTTTTTAAAGGGTGGAAACATAACATCTGCCCTGGAGACTAGGAGTCACATGGATGGTAAAAGTGTCTTTGATTGAACATGAAGAATTTAGAGTAGTGGAAGAAACAAAGACTATGGAACTGGAAAAAAAAAATTAGTTTGACCTCTAGATTTGACTCTGGCTCATCATATGACTATGGCAGATCAAATTTGGGGCCTCAATTTCTCCTACTTCCCTCCACAGAACCTTGTTTTTGCCATATAACTTCATAGTTCTTCCCCTTGTACTCTGGGTATAGGGTACTTCTCCAATCCTTAACTTTAGGCTTAGTAAAAAGATATGTTTTAGCCAATGGAATGTGGATGGAAGTGACAACATGACAGATCTGAGGACCCACTTTAAGTACTTATAAGCTTCTGCTTGCCATCTTACGTTTTTGCCATCTCCATGAAAAGAGCGTCTCTTGTGCCCCTAAATGAATTCACATGATGCAGGCCATCCCAGCTAATCTCCTGAGATATATGCTAGAATAAATGAATCTGCTTTTAAGTCATTGAGTTTGAGGAAGTTTGTTATGCAGCATTACTATGACAACAGCTAATTGATACAATGATCTCAGGTGAGTATCTTTATATCTCATTTATCCATTCACTCATCCAAAATATATATTTATCACACATACACAACATGCTAAGGACTAGAACAGGTGCTAAACCTCTGAAAAGCAATGAGCCTAATTGTCCCTTCTACGTGAAACTCAAAGTTCACTAACATGTGGGTCCAAATGAGGTCATTAATGCACATATTTTTTCAGCTTTAAATCTCCCCCTGCTTATACAAGAAATACAGTACATAAGCTGATTCCTAGTAGGTTCTAAATTAATTTGGGCTGCATTCATCTGACATCTCTCAATCCACATTCTGTTGCACTTTGTGCCTACTGACATCCACATCTTTAATTTGGTCTTCATGGGCTGCACTTAATTGTGGGATCCCACAGTATTGAAACATTTATCTGCGGTACACACTAGACACATGGGGCCACTTAATTAAAATTCAGTTTCTCAGTCACATTAGCCTAATTTTAAGTGCTTAGTAACCCCATGTAGCCAGTGAATACTGACAGCACACATATAGAATATTTTCATCATAACAGAAAGTTCTACTAAACAGCATCAACTAGAGTTCTAGTTTGCAGATATTGCACTTTTCTTCCAGTGGTTCATATATGCTGTCAGAGTGTCATGTGCCAACCTCAGTGCTAAACCCAGGACCAACATCAATACAGGCCCCACTGCAGAATCTGCCTCATCACAATGTTTCCTTCTGTTGGAAAAAAATTCTCACTGGGGTCTGCAGAATCCCTCCATAAAAGTTGGCTTTTGTAGTAACCCTTCCCCCTGTCAAGTCCATTCCAATTCAAGTTATTTTCCTTCTACAGGAAATGTTTAGAATCCAATGAAAATCAGTCATAGTAATCTAAAGGAAGACATGTCACCCAATTTCTCCTGTTTTATGTGTTCATACTTCAGATCCAGCTAAGCAGGACTGAACTCACATGGAAATTATAATGCTCAGGTGTTGATGTGAAGAATAAATAAAATAATATGTGTAACATGTCCAGTGTAGGATGAGGAGCATAGCAGATATCAAAAAATAATACTTTCCCTCTATCTCAATTGTGTTAGCATTGTACATAATTTTCTGATGCTTGAGACTGCCTGATTCCATTACAGTTTCCAATTAATGCCCACCCGGACAAGTTCATAGGTAACTGGAAATGACAGCACTATCCACACTCTTAACTAGGACCCACCATTATCTTCTTTCGACTTCATCGAGATCTTATCCTTTTGCCACCAGAGAAGTAGAAGGAAGAGAGAGACTTCTCACTGGAGAGTCTTGACTCCAACTGGGTGGCCACTAAATGATTCCAAATGGCTCTGAAGGAAACCCCAAGACTTCTCTTGGCTCCCAGTAGCTGCTTTCAAAAACATAACATGGCCATAAGAAACAATCCCAACCTCTCAGCTACTTCTATATCGATCTTCCTTCCTTAACCTTTGGGGTTCTTCAAAAAATTAAAATAGAAGGAAGCCGACCTGGGAAGAATAAGATCTGCCTTGAAAGAAGAATAGTTAACCAAGAACAAAGCTGCAGGAGGTTGTGTTTTCTTCTAAGCTCCTTGGAATGTCATGTCTTGGACGAACTGATCAGCACAGCACATCGTTCCCAAGTTTCCAACCCCAAAATATTTTTCTTAATTTTAAATCTTTGAAGGAGAAATGTTACATTTGCTTCATAATTTTTTACTATTGAATGTGATGGAAAGAGAATACTAGCTCCTGCCTCTTGTCCCCAAAAAGGAGTCATGCCAATGGAAAAAGCTGAGACTTTGCTTTTTTCTACCCATCTATTGAGATTTTCAAAGTATACCACTCAGAAAATATTCCTACTTGAAAAGGATTTCATCCCTGGTACTTATGGCTTTGATGACTAGGCTTGAAAAAAAAAACACTTATAATTCTTAAGTAAACTCTCAGTCCTTCCAAGATTCCAGAACCTAAATACCCCCAGACGCTTCCTCTTAGAGGAACTGGAAGAATAAATTTGTATTTGCCATTCTCTGAAAATGCTGATCACCAGACCAAACTCCTTTGAATAGTTCTTTCAAACTGTAATGCATCTTATCATACTGTGCATCACATTTTCTAGCCAATATTATTAAATTTTTGTTTATTCTTATTTACTTCATTTTCTTCTAATTCTACATTTTCTCCATTTTAGTTTGTACATTGTGGCATACTCCTTTTCTGTCTATTCACTTCCTATACTTTTTCTTTCATTTGTTTCCTTCTTTCTGTGATACATAAGATCCCTGCCTCTCCCTTGGTCCTTCCCATCTCAGTAAATAGCTAAAACAACTGCCCAGAGGCTCAACCCATAAAAGAAGGACTCATCCTTGATTTCTCCTTTTCTCTCAGAGCCAACATCCAGTTCATTAATATGGCCTGCTGAATTTGCCTTCGAAACATTTCCTGAATTCATTTACACCTATTTCCTTTGCCCCACTACCTTGTTCCAAGACATTATCTTTACAATGACCTACTAACTGATCTCTCTGCTTCCACATTTATTCTCCTATAATCCAGTCTTCACAAAGCAGTTGGAATGATCTTTTCCAATATATATGTATTATATTATACTCCCATGTATAAACTCACCAATAGCTTCCCTTGAGACTTAGAATGAAATCAAAATTTCTTAGAACACCTTACTATGGCTCTGAAGGATCTACCCTGTGTCTGCCTTCCAATCTTATCTTCTGGATTCATTTCCTATCATTCTCCCACTCTAGCACACTGGCCTTTCCTTGGCACTTTAAATTGCCAACTTTCTTCTTACCTTAAGACAGTTGCATTAGCTGGTCTCTGCCTGAAACAGCATTCTCCCAAAACTCCGAATGGCCAACTCATTTTGACCTCCAAGTCTATGTCACTTTGGAGAGGACTTCCCTGATCACTCAAATTAATACAGCTCTCAAGTCATTTGGATTCCATCTCCCTAACATATATTTTTATAGTATTTTTCATATCTAATGTTTGCTGGTTTTATTTTTTGCTTATTGTCTGCCCCTCTACAGTAGAATATTAGTCTCATTAGAGCAAGAACTTTGTCTGTCTTATTTACAACTACATCCCCAACACTGAACTGTGATGAGCACACAGTAGGTGCTAAATTAATATTTTTTGAAGGAAAAAGCAAGTAACCCTTTCCAAATGTTTTCTTCTTCTAATCCGAAGGTTGGAGATGGGAAGGAGAATAAATTGATTCTTTAGGGTAAATGTCCCTCACCTCAATCAGAGAGATGAAGTCACTCTCTTGAAACAGAATAGGAAGGGAAATAAAGTTAAAATTGATTTAGCAATTTCTCTGTGTTTGACTGGCTCTGTGTTTAATTCTCCGAATGCATCATGGAACATGTTTGGGGACCTAGGACTTGAATCTCAGGAAAACTTCAGAGTTGGGTAGCAACACTTGTGGTTTTGGAGAATATTAATTTCATTTATTGAGCACCTACTACCTACCAGATATTGTAACATGACTTTTCACCCTAGGTATTATCTCCATTATATAGGTGAAGAAATTGAGATAGAGAACTCAAGTAAGGTGTTCAAGGTCACAGAATAGACAGGTAGCTTTTGGGATATAATAAAGATACAGAGCCAGTCCTTTAACTGCCTCAAAATCCTTTAATGCCTCTTAAATGCCTGGAAGAGCGATAATAAATGTCTTGATCATCATAGTTTACATTTCTGTGCCAAGTACTTTATAATCATTATTCTGTACAATCGTAAGTATAGGTCTGTGTTTTTTAACACTCTTGACCATTTCGAAAGAAAGCAGAAGCTCAGAGCAGAGGTTCTCGAATTTTGGCATGTACCAGAATCACCTGGAAGGCTTTTTAAAATCTAGAGTGCTGGGACGCATCCCCAGAATTTCCAATTCAGTATGTTTGTGGTAGAGCCCCACAATTTGCATGAACCACACTTTAAGAACTACTGGCTTACAAGAATTACATAGCATTTTTAAGACTCCAACCCTTCAAAGAGTCTATTTACACCCTAAGCCTTACTGCTCTTAACTTTCAAAGGGGAGTGCCTGCCCACTCATAACCAAGGTATGCTCCCACTGGGCCACAAGAGCCAATTGCTATCAACTCCTCACAATTCATATCAGCGATGCCACATTGATAGCTTCAAATCAGCTATGGTGGGAGTATTTACACCATGGAAATTGGGAAACACCAAATCAAGGTTGGTTGGTTTGTTTCCAGGAAGCCAGTTATTAAACTTTCACCAGTACATCACTGGGCAAGACCATGCCTACAAATTTCTCTGCTCACTCTCTATCCTCTTAGAAAGAATTCATCAGTGACCTGTGACCACTGACCACAACTGTGACCAGGACGGTGGCACCCATTTAGTCATAACAGTTTTTAATAGCACATTCTCACGTAAGTCCATTTACTTTCCTCAGTTTTTCTTTAAGAATTGATCGATTTCAATGTAAAATTACTCCCCTGGAAATGATGGGCACAAGCCAGCCCCACCATGGGTTCTAGGGAGCTGCAAACTTCTGTGTAAAGTCACCTCACCCATTCCATGCCTTCATTTATATTTCTAACAAGTATTTTTGAGCCCCTTTTTGCCAGTTGCTAGATTAGGCAAAGGGGAGAAGATCATGGTAGGTTCTGGCCTCGAGAAGCAAATAGTCTCTCAGGTAGGCTTGAGAAAGAACGATTCCAAATTTTTAGACAGAAGAAAAACTAAAAGGAAACTTTATCTGGGAATTCTGATTAGGGCTCATATTTTTTAAGAATAACACATTCATATACGTAATACAAAATTCTAAAGATACAGAAGGATGCACAATAATTCTCTCTCACACCTCTGTCTTTCAATCACTTCTGGAAGAAAATATTACTTCAACTTTTTGTGTGTATCCAAAGACATTGTATGCACATGCAAACAAATACATTTTTTTTTTGTACTAATGATAAATTACAACACAAACTATTCTGCACCATGCATTTTTTCCATAACAATATATCTAGGGCATTATTTTACACCAGTGCATAAAGGAAAATCTGCCTCATTCATTTTAACCACTGTATGATTTTGTGTGTTGCACCATAATGTATTTATCCAGTGCCCCATTAATAGTCATTTGGAATTGCTCCAACCTTTTGTAGTTACAAATAGTGCCACAATGAATAACTTTGTGTATTCATCAATTCACCCATGGGTGATATTTCTGTAGGATAAATTATTAGAAGTAGAATTCTAGGTCAAAGGACATTTGCCATTTTTGTAGCCAGTACCAAATTGTCCCTCAAATTGCTTGGTCCCATTTACAAGGCCACTATAATGTGTGAGAGTTCCAGTTTCTTCACATCTTTTTGACCAAGTATAATATGAAACATTTAGGTGTTTGCTAATCTGAGAAGTGAAAACTATCTTATAGTTTTAATATGTATATTTATTATTATGGATGAGTTCGAGTGGCTTTTTATGCATGCAGGATTAATTTGTTCCATAATTTTCTTTTTAGTGAACTACCTGATCATATCTTTTGTCCATTTTTCTTTTAGGTGTTGTTCTATTCTTATTAATATGTAGCCACTCTTTATATATTATAGAAATCTCCCCTTTATCTGATGTAAATTATAATTTTTTCTGTATGCTTATTAGAAACTGAGGGAAAAAACAGATAACCACAGGAACTTTCTCCTTTAGCCAATAACTACCCCCTATACTTAAATACATTTGAGATGAATAAGAGACTTTGTGTCCAGAAGCCACAGATAATATTAAAAGTATATGTCTCCATTGAAACAACAGTTCTGTAAAATTGTGGCAATAGGCAAAAGCTCTGACCAGAGTACTTGACAGTAACATGTAGAATCTCACTCCTGAACTAAACAAGGAAAAGAATCTCAGAGTGCTAGACCAGAGAAGTGATAGATAGGGAGCAGCTTTAACCCATCCTCTCAGCAAATGTCAGAGTGGATTGCTAGAATGGTCTTGGGAAACTTTCTCACTTGTTTATTTTCAAATGCCTTTGAGAGCCCATGAGAGGGAGCTAGATAAGAATAGACAGAGTTAGAGATGGTGAATCCACTAGCCATGGGGGGCTCACATGAATCTTTAAAGAGACTTCCACTCCTACTCTCAACCCTATCAAGACATTTGCCAACTGGAAAAGAGGATAGCATGAATTATCTCCACATATGTCTCTGAATTTCTGGGCTTAGTTTTGATGGCAGCTTTCTTTTATGATTCGACAAATATGTTTCCCACAAATAAGCAACTTTCTGCTTCAGCACAGGTTTGCCAGCTCTGAGCTAGTGCCAGAGCTGTCTGGGCTGTCCTTTACTCCAAATTAATGTTTACTTAAGTACTATTTTCAGAAAGTGGGGGTTGCTCTTGTTTATTTCTGACAATCAAGTTTTACCAAGACTTCTGGCTAAGAAAACACCTTATAAGCCTCAAAATTCCAAAGAGGCTCAGTAAAACCTGAAGGAGAGAAGATAAAGCTCTCGATAGGTGCCAATGTACTAGGGCTCTGATCATCAGAGCAGCATAAAATCCACATTTCAAGGGACTGAGAGATGGAATTCCTCAATCTCTGAAAAATGGTCAGGAGACAGCATCTTCTGGGAAAACTGGCAATCAAACCCCTTGCTGCTATGGAGAACATCTGAAAGTATATGCATTGATCTACAATTTCATGGCTCTTCCTGCACCCTGCCACAAAGTAACATCTCCAAAAATACAAATGGAAAGAAATGGTAGGCCGACCTTATGTTGTGCAAAAGCCAAGATGGAACTTAAAACGACCTTGATACCCCAAAGGCAAGCATAACTCTCAATTTCATGAAGACCGGATAATATTTCCTGCTTCTTTTTCTTCTCCCGTAGTTCCCACAAGGCTTACTACACAGTAGGTGTTCAGTGGGCAAGAATGACCAAGAAGGCCCTTCCACAAAATGCCCCAAATGGTTCCAGCAACATTTTCCTCTCTTCTGTACTCCTAGCCATGTCTTGCCCATTCCTTAAGTACCATCATGATTAGCTTACTTTTAAGAAGTCTTCCTTGCTGTTTATTTTAGTCTTCATTGATCTCACTCTGTGCTCTTCCCACTTCTTGCACGAGGGTCTGAACAAATTCAGCAGTTAATATAGTTCATTTTGTGTAATAATTGACTTCTTTATTTCTGTGTTAATCTTGATGTCACAGCTACATAAGCAGCTCTCTAAGCAAAAGAATATTTATATTTATGTATCCCTGACAGCAGGTAGAAAAAATGAATTTTGGAGCTTCATGTTCCAGGTTTCTCATGTTCTTCCCTCTGCCTGAAACATCTCCTTCCATCATCTTTCAGGCCATAGCTCAGCAATATCTCCCATTAGGGAGGCTCCTCTGAGGCCCAGTATGTATCTCTATGACTATATGGTGATTGCTGCCACATTAATTATACTATCTATCTATTAGTGAGTAATAGCTGCACACAAATCTCCCCCAAACTCAGTGGCTTAAAACATTAGTCCATTTCACTGTGCCTAGCTGTGCTTGCTCATGCAACTGTGATCAGCTATGTGGGCACTAGCTGGTCTAGGATGGTCTTAGTGGGGCTGACTTGGCTCTGGTCCATGTGCCTCTGGTCTCCATCCCCCAGCATGCTATCCTGAGCTTGTTCACAAAGGAGCAAGGAGTCAAGAGTCAGAGCTGACGCAATGACAGGTAACAATAACAGGACAAAACTGGCACAGAGCAGTCTTATTTGTTAGATGCATATATGAATTAATTAACTAATAGCACTGAAAGGAAAGGAGAGGAGGGATGAAAACTCTCATGACTGAGTACCTATGAATAGTTGAATATTTTATTTAATCCTCCCAATATATTTCATTGGTTGCAGAAGTAGTATCAGGACTCTTGCCACTGGTACTGTCAACTTTAAAGTTGGTTTTCTATATGCCAGGCACTATTCTAATTGTTTTCTGTGAATTAGTCAATAAATTGCTACACAAACAATATGCGGTAGGTATTGTTATTGTTCTATATTCCAATATACAGATAAGAAAACTAAGATGCAGAGAAATTAAGTCACCACCACAACTTCATTGCTCAGAAAAGCAGAGGTGGTTTCGAATCCACCCACTCTGGCTCAAGTCAAATATTTCAATCACTACATCATATATTATCTCAGAATGTGTTGTTTACAATCTTTCCCCATCCCGGCTACTAGAAGAGCTTTCTACTTCACTAGGGTTGTCCAATACAGTAGCTGCTAGCCACATGAGGCTATTTAGATTTGAGCTGAAACTTAATGAAATTAAAGATTTAGTCCTTCAGTCACACTAACCACATTTCGAATGCTCCATAGTCCCAGGTGGCTAGTGTCTACTAACCAGGATCGTGCAGAGAACATCTCCTTCATCACAAAAAGTTCTATTGGACAGCACTGCTCTAGAGTATTCCACTCTCAGAGAATTTTCCTGAGGTCACAGGGAGAAGTAAACCTGATGAGGACGCAGTTAAGATCAAAATAGAATATACTGTCATATATCCATGTACCAGCTATGTGGGAAATGGACAACTTGAGTCTTAGGGACCTTGAAAGTAAATATGATCATGTGGGGGGCACTGAAGCACTGCAAGTTGTTTCTCTAATGAATATGACTTGTGTTTGCTATTTTGTTAAAATGCAGAATTCACACAAGCACATGAATTATCCAGTTTTCCTATTTTGTTATTCCTATTCCTATTTTGTTAACATGCAGAATTCATGCAAGCACATGAATTATCCAGTTTTCCTAAACCCATGTGATTTGTTTTCTAAGGAGCCCTATGCCTTGGTCCCCCCATTCTCAATTTTCTAAATGTAAACACCTATACAGCAAGGTAGAGAGGAGCATATTATCGGTATAGAGAAGATCTCCAAACAAGGTGAGGGAGGGAGGCGGAGAATATAAAGAAGATCCATGAGAAAACTTTTCTAGAAGAAAAGTGGGAGGAGCCAGAGAGCAAGATCAAGGGGACTTTTAGAACATCTGACTTGCAGATTTACAGAGCTGGCCTAGCCTTCTTGCTTCTCTAAATTTCACTTTGAATTTTATGTTAAATAATTCCAAACAGCTGAGGAAATTTCAGCTACGCTATCTGAATATTGCTGTTTTCACTCATCTGCTTTATACCCCTTTATTTAAATCCCATGGTCTGCTCTACAAATTTGATTAAGGTTTTCCTGAAAGCTTACATGGTATTGAAAGTTGATAACAATAGCTGATACTCAGAAGTTTGCCTTTCTTTGCGCCTTTTTTGCAACTTCCCAACAGCATTCTGAGAGCAAGCACCACCTAGCCAATAGATGACCCCCTTCTTTCTGCATCTGGGCATTTCCAAGAGTCCTCAACTACTGAGGAATTACAGTGAGAGCCCTTGGGGTCACCCTTGAAGAGTTATCCTTTTAATGTCTCAAAAATCAATCTTTCATGTTTTGGAAAATAAACAAAATTAGGACAAAGCACATGCCATAATAAAGAGGTTGACTTCACTATCACCCTCTTTTATTGTAAAGTCTGCTAAAAAGTGCCCTATGTTTTATGGTTTGCAAAATATGATGTTTCCACAAACTAAACTTTAACCCACTAATGGCATAGTTAAATAATCTGATATATTTTTTTAGTGCAATTCAGCCCCTTGTCTTTTCTCTTCCTCTTAGGAGAATATAGTTAGACCTGAACTCAGATGGTAAGAATGTAAAATCTGTTTTAAAAAAAGAATAGAATCTTGAGGGGAGATGTACTACTAATTTTAGAGCACTGCTCAAATGCACTTTAACAGGTTTACAAAGTCTTTGTGGTTAGATTCCCCACCTTTTCCATCAAGATGGTCATTTAATGCCTGTCATATTTTCACTTAATACTATAAGCCCCATACATCCAGGCACATCTACAGTCTCAGCTTTATCAAAAAAGCTTGAGAGGAATATGATCAGTGGCGAAGATTAAGGGGGCTTTGCAAACAGAGGAAGGCATATTGGCATATTCCATGTTAATTGCTAATCAGTTTCAGCCAATATGGTACTGTGCCAAGGCAGCAGGCCTTATCTAACATGAAGAGGAAAGTCATGCTTTTCTGGGGTACAATATGTCTAAACAGAAGAATAACCCAACAACCCCAGGTGACTAATTTCTCTATAAATATAATATTGACATAATAGAGGCCTTTTTAATGGGATTATAACTACCCAGACAGCTGCTCTGCTAGTTGAGGAGAACATGGTTGACAAAAAGGATTTAAAGGAAAGAATAGAGGAAAATAGCAAACCTCCAGCCAGGCACACTTAAATGACCTCATTGCTTCAAAATAATAGGATCACGTTGCTGATACAAAAAGAAAAGCCAATACGCTTAAAGCAATCGCTTTTTGCACGCTCATCACCATTTCTCTCCCACTGTTCAACTGAGAAGCCCCCATTTCCCTGTGCCAGAAGCAGGCCTTCCAAAGCAAAGGCCACAGTGTCTACTACAGTGTTCTTTAAAGGAATTATGTTTGGATTTAAAAGGCCTCTAAAGTGGATATGTTCCTTGCTTCTACAGCCAGGCTAACTTTTATAATTTATATAAAACTTTTCAAGTTTTCTTCAAAAAAAGCCATTCTCTCAGATGTCCACTTTTCAAAGAAAAAAAATAAGTATATAAAACAACTGATCGAGGCAAAGAAAATTGTCTTAAAATTCATTTCCACAATTAAATCACGCTCTAAGTTAAGAATAAAAGCAAAATATAATGGTAGTATCCTTTTATTGTTGTCCATTAAGAAAAAAGTGATGAAAAATATATGGTATTGTCTACATTCTTTTAAGGTTCACAGAAAAGAATGCCTTTAGATAAGACTTGAGAAAACATAGAGTCAAATCCATGACTTAAGTTTCCTTATATTTATCCAAAGTGTCTAGTGACTTACACACATAAGGCACTTATACATTCATTCATTGGATAACTAGAAATGTAGTGGAAAATGAAACAAAGTACATTTCTGCCCTTAGGAGCTCACATTTTAGTGAGAGGATGACTTAGATTGGGACCCCGTGGAGCAGAACCTGAGATGGGGATTCTTGTGCATGTGATTCATAAGGGAGGACTCTCAGGTGAAACCTATAAGAAAGTGAGGGACACAGCGTAGGGCAGAGGAAGGAGTTTAGGAAGGTTGTGGTTTCAGCTGATTCCACTATGAACTCTGGATGCGAGAGGTACCACCTCACCAAACCACCAATACTATTCCTATTCCTCCAAAGTTAAAAGTGATTAAAAAAAAAAAGCAAACTTTTAAAATCTCAAGGCTTAATAAAATAGCAGAGTTGGGGGGTTGTTTTGTTTTGTTCTTGCTCATATAATTGTTCAACGCAGGTATTTTTGATCAGGCAGCTTTTCTTCAAACCCTCACTCAGAGACTTAGACTCCTATCTTGTTCCTTCACTGCCTTCAAACACACAGCTTCCTTGGTGGAAAGAACAGACATGGAAACCCAACAGAGATGCTCCTGGGAGCTTTCAAGGGCCTGGAAGAAATACACATCACTGCTATCCTATCCACAGTGGAATTCTTTAGAGAGAACAAACAAAATATCAGAGAATTTAAGAGCTATGGCCCAAATCGCAACAACTAATAAGTAATGTAAGTAAAACTCCAACCCAGAATTTTCAAGTCCTGAATTGGGACCTTTCACTGTATTGCAAGACCTCTAGTATCAAATGTGAAATTTTGTGGAAGAGTATAAATCACTGCCTAGATGTAAGGTAGAATTTTTCTTGTTGCATACCTATTGAGAAAAAAAACATCTCTTCCAAAAGGAATGTTTGCAAGCTGGAGCAATCAAATGACAAGTAGGATCATAATAAAAGTAGACTGAGTCAGAAATCTTGCATAGAAGCCCTGAGATAGGTTGGCTCAGTGGTTCTCACCCTAGCTGCACATTAATATCACATGGGGAACTTTTTAAAAATGCTGATGCCTGAGTCCCACTCTAGATGAGGTAAATCTGTGGGGGTAGGGCCAGGGCATCAGTATTTTTTTGTTTTGTAAACGATTCTCTCATACAGCCAAATTTGAGAACCACTGGTTCTCACATTTGGATCTTCACAAAGACTTGTTGGAGAGTGAAGGGCCCCCCTTAAAGAAGGTAGGGGCCTGAAACAGGCAAATAAGAGGTTTGAGATAGAAGAACATCTGGACGCTAATGGGAACAGACACATGAAACCCCCACAAAAACTGGGACAAAGCTGTGCTTCCATATACTTTCTCTTGCTATGTCCCACTTGCTGGCATCATTCCTAGAACCATCGCAGGCCTGGGTCTTCCTTGGGAAAGTCTTACATAAATTGTTTCTAAGCTGCCATCAAACATCCTGAGTGAGGGTCTTCAGGACAGGAAGCCAGAGCTCGAGAATGTTGTTAATTGCTGTGAAGGAGCGAGAAGTTCACAGGTAAGATAAGAATCACCCCCATTTATTGGGCACGCACTATCTCTCAAGCATTGAGCAAAAGGCTTCAAATGCATTATCTCATTTAACCCCTTCACAATGCTGTGAAGTAGGTATTATGACACCATTTTACAGAATAAAAAACTGAGGCCAAAAGTAATTAGATAACCTGGCTCGAGCCATCCAGCTAATAAGCAGAAAAGCCTGGTTTCAAATTTAGACTACCCACTTTCTGAGTCCCTGTAGCTAACCAAAATGGTAGCTAGATGTAGGGACCTACTCAGTGTTTTCACCCCAACCACCCTTCAGTGTTGTAATCCTATAATAAAGGACAGGGAGCAAAAAAATTGTGAAATTGTTTTTAATAAAACTTCCAGTGATTAGAAAGACCAAATGTTGCACAAATTCATAATATCGGAAAACCAAAAGTAAAATTATGATAGATTCTTTAAAAAGTCAATTGCAATAATTCTTCTGGTCCACTTAAACCCAAAGCAATCGGGGCTTTATAAAAAGCTACATAAAATATGAAAGAAGGGCATAGTATAGTGCCCTAGGAATTTTATTGTTGTCATTTTTTCTTTTAAGAAGACAGTGGAAACCATAGGCCCAGAGTCATGTAAAAAAAAAAAAAAAAGAACATACACATACTTCCAGCTTAGGAAATTTAAGCTCCATAAAAGAAGGCAAGACATTCTGAGTCCAAGCATTTTCTTTTTTTTCTCTTTTTTTTTTTTTTTTTTTTTTTTTTGCATTTTTCTTTTTAATATATAAAAAAAGACTCAAAATATTGGGTTCTTTCAATGGAGAAAAGGAAGTCCTATGTGTCTGAAAGAAAGCTGACTTAACCAAGACTCATCTGTGAAGAGCTTTATTAATCAGAGATCTAAGGGACTCCATAGTCTACGCTCCAACAAACCAAACCAATTATATGTATATTTATTTTAATGAACTATATATAAGCCAACCAAGTGTGGTAGACAGGTTGTAAAAATGGCCTCAATTCTACGCCATTCCCTGGATCTTTGCTGTTGGCTGTATAAGAGTGCAGTGCCTGCCTCTTGTCTCTAGATTCAGCCATGTGATTTGTTTTGGTCAATTAAATATCAGCAGAGGTGATGTGAGCTGGGGCTTGAAATGCACTTGCATGTTTCCACTTAGTCTCTTGCTCTTCTATTTTATATGTGAGCATGCCCGGACTAGATTGCTTAAGGGACAGACATATGGAACAGATGCTACTTGTACCAGTGAAGATTGTGGACATGTGAGGGAGTCCAGCCAAGATCAGCAAGGCTACTCAACTGAATCAAAACTGATAATAGATATAGGAATGAGCCTGACCAAGCCCAGCTCAGATCAGCAGAACCACCCAGCCAAACCACAGATTTGTGAACAAAAATATTTATTGCCATATGCATTTCAGGCTCCATGGTTACTCATTATGGTGCATTATTGTGGCAATGGGTAACTGATTCATAAAGTAATAAAGATTACATATGGTAACCATTTCTAGGTACTATACAGATGCTACCATCACCATATCTTTTCAATAAAAGGTATCTCAACACACACACACACACACACACACACATACACACAGTGTTTCCCTTAACCCTGATTCTCTGAACCTCTTGGGTTATTTTGAGAATCAAAAAATTTGCTTTGTGAGTTCTGACAATTCAGCTATCACTCATAGCCATATCTACCTGAAAGTAGTACGTTCTATATTCCAGGGTTTACAGAAGACTTGACCTTTAATTTATATCTTTCTTCTCCACACAACTGGTAGCTGAACTTTTTTGCAGTACAGGCACAGAGTAGGCACTAATAAATATTACTTGAATGAATGAATGAATGAATGAAGTTAAAAAGTAAAAATGACCTTAAATGAAGGTAAATTTAAAGATCTACTGGTCTCTTTTGGTTGTGACAAAAACCACATGTTAAATTGGCTTTGACAAAAACAGGTATGTAAATGGCTAATGTACTAAAAAATTCCATGGGTAGTTGAATCCAAGAATTCAAATAATGCCATCGCATCAGCACCTGGTTTCTCCTTGGATCTTTGACCTGCTTTCTACTTTGTTTCTTTTTTCTAGTTTTGAGTGGTATGCTGGAAGCTACAGTTTTAACATCCTTTCAGCAAAAAAGAGAGGGTGTCTTTCTCCAACAGTCCCAGAAAAGCCTTGATTGGATCTCCTTGACTCTGACTGTATCATATGCCCATCCCTGGTTGGAGAAATGCAATGTCTTAATGAGTCAGGCCTGGAGGATAGCAGAGGTGGGAGATGTGAATGGAGGATAATTCCACTGGAAAAAAAGTGAGGGTCTGGGTTCAAAAATAAAAAATTGGGTTTAGAGTAAATTGGTGCTGCATCAACTCAGGTGCCAAGTTAACCAAACTAAACAAGGAAAAGCATGTATGAAATTACAATACGCACACACTGTATCTGGTCCCTCTTGTTCCTCACCTACAGTCTCTTCATCTTTCACTACAACATTGCTGCAGCAACAAGATGTATGGACATAATCTGATGGCACCTCACCTTAATTGCATTGCATACCTCTCACTTTATGTCCTGGGGCTTTTTCTGCCACAGTCACGAGGGATGCCAGCAGGAACACAACCAGCCATTCTGGTATATGTGCAAGCCTGGATATGTGAGGGAATTAGCAAGCCATAGGGCATCCTTGTCAATGAGGCATGGGAACCAGTGAATAAATATTCCTTTCTTCTCAGGAGACAAATATATATGGCTTCTGTTGAGTCTGGACTGAACCCCAGTTGCCCACAGCAAGAATCAGCTCAATAATGCACCCTCCCATTGACTTTCCTCCCCTCCTTGTTTCACTCTTCCTGGTCTATTCCTGCTCCCTGGGCTCATTTCCTAAAATAACCTACCTACACCCAAATCTTTGCCTCGAGCTCTGCTTTTCAGTAGAATCTAGGCTAATGCACGTACACACACACACACGAAGAGACAAGCACACACCCTTAAATGTCTGCAAAAGGCTAAGAAAACACAACAAATGGTTCTTCTCACTATTCTTTCAGCTCGGAATTCCTTTACCCGTCTACATTGTTTTCTGCTCATCTTCAGATGCACTTCGATAGCTTTAATCGTTTTACAAGAAAAAACTTCCTTAAGAACTCCCCTCAAAAATTCTCCTCCAGATCCTGAGAAGGATTCTCTCTCTGATCAAGCACAGAGCTTTGGCGTTATTAAACAGGAAAAAGCAATAGAAGAAGAAGACCAAGAACTGGAAGAGAAGGTTATGTGCAACTTGGACCTTAAAGGATAAATATGCAGAGAAGTGATGTGGAGACAACCTGGGCTGACACATGAAATGTGGAAGGCATCACTTATATTAGAGCTGAGTGAGACTATAAATTGATACAATGTTTTAGAAAGCCATTTAACAATATTATCAAGAGCCCTACATTCTTATATTCTCTTTGATCAGGCAGTTTCATATTTGGGAATCTGTATTAAAGAAATATTCTGGACACAGAAAAAAATCTGATTTTATAATTATCATGCCTATTTACAGCAACATAAATAGCAAAGAAATAGGAAACATTATTTTCTAATAAGAGAATGCCAAACAAAATTACAGCCCATTAATGCACTATATTATAAAACCATTTCTCAAAGATTTACAAAAATATAGATGCTTAATATCATATGAAGTAAAAAAGCAGAATACAAAATAATATATGTAAATATGATCAAATTATGTAGGAAGAACAGCAATGCATGTATAGAAGTTTGAAGAAATAAACGCTAAGTTGTTAACAGGCATTGTCTTTGATGTAATGGTATAATATTTTTCTATTATATTTTTAATGTTCTACAAGCACATACCTAAGAAGAAATTTTAACTTTTATTATTTATTTTTTTAAATTATTGGTTTAAAAAGTGCATCTATATGGTGAAGACCAAAACTGTATAAAAATATGTCTACCTATGAACATATGTTAGGCAAAACACAAAAATATAAACAGTTCTTGCATTCAGATCCGAGGACCAGAGTGATTTTATTTCTGTTACGGTCCTCTAAATTTTGTTTTTGCAAACCCCTCTACCACCACCAATACATACATACATAGAGAAATAATGTTGGGGTTGATTTGAAGGTGGCTGGACCCTCCGCTCCATAGTGATGAATCCTAAATCCAGAATCGAGTCAAGGCCCTGGAAATCATCAAGACTAAATGCTCACGAATATAAAAGCAAGCAGGATTTCCCCCAAGTCTAAATTAAGATTGATACAAGGAATTGAGACTTTCATCTCTGATCACTCTCCAAAAATTTAAAAGCATAGGCTTTTTGACTATCAGAACCTGTTACTACACTGACAGGACCCTCAAGAAGACACACTGAGGGAGAAAAGTCCCAGCGCATGTAAACACACTCTTGTGCATAAACACATGCATTCTCTTAATGGGGTTCAATGGGTTTGGCCACAGCAAGGACATGACCATTTTAGAAACTGCTGGCTTTCTCCCTTTGGACCCAGCTAGGCAGTAGTAGCTACTTTCAATTTCTGGATAATGAAGAGGACCAAAGTTTGCCAACCTAAAGCTGCCTTTTGGGATATTGACTTTTAAGCTGTTTATTAAAAAACAAAAGACTCAGAAAGAACCTTTTACCCTGCCCACTTTCCTGCCTAAGAGATTCAGATGAAAAAAACCTGCTTCAGGAAGGGAACCATAACATAATCACCTTAGCATTAGACAGAAAGACTCAAAGCAGGAGCATGTTTGCTAGATTCCCTCTGTGTATCATTGTATTTGAATTGCTTAGCAAAAATTTTCTTGCCATTCTTAGCAAAAATTCTCTTCCTCAACTATCTGTAAGTCGCTCGTTCTCACTTCTGAAATCTAAGATCTACCCTGCCCCTTTTTTTTCCTTCATCCAAAATGTCATATGTACCCAGTTTAGCCTCGTTGACTTTGAAATTTTTTTTATCTGAATTCCCCTTACCCATGTATTAAAATTTTGATTTTCTCCTGTTGATCTATCTCTGTTAATTTGATTATTAGTCCAGCTAAAAGAACTTAGAAGGTGGAAAGAAAAGTATTATTATTTTTTGGTCCCCACAATAACAAACAAAGTTGAAGTGCTATACTCCAGAGTGAAGGGCTTGAGAGAAAGGAGTTTGGGGTAAGCCAAACTGCCGTTCAATTTACTGAAAGCTTCAAAATATTACCAACTCTCTGTTTGAAATGCGTCAGCAACGGTTCATTTTTTTTTTCCTTTTATCAAAACACATTTAGACTGTGGTGAATGACAACATAAATCTTAAATAGAAAAGATAGAGGGGGAAAAAAAAAGACCACCCGGGTAGAACATAACTGTAAATGTGTCCATAAAACTATATTTGAATTCTGATCTTATACACAGAAATGCATTTAACCTTCTCAGCAAGACGCTTTCACCAACTTCCAAAGAAAGTGTTACCAATTAAGCTAAAGAAACTTTAAGAGTCAATTTTAATTACACCAAGAGATGCTCCAATCACTTCCCAGCTCCAGTTGAAGTTTTTACTAGAGATGGCTGGAACCAATTTACATGCTTTTATGTTGCGTCTAGACTTTAATAAGCAGTTTAAGCACAGAGCAAGCCGATGCCAGCATCCAGCAGGCTGCAGAGTATCCTGCACAGAGAAACACAATAGCCCTCAGGTTCCCTCCCAGGACTTTCTTGCTGCTATCAGAGAATCTCTCTCTGCTATGTGGTTTCAAAAGCAACAGGATCCAGTCTTTGTGATAAGATTCAGGGCCCTTTTCTTTAACCTACTTCAAGTTTTCCTCTCCTCCTCAATACCAAATGCCTCATAAGGCCTTTCACTCTAGCCTCTTATTCTTAATAACTGGGAGAAATGGAGATAAATGATTTGGAGACAGGTGCACCTACCAGAACAGAGCAACTGGAGTCAGGAGTCCAGGTGCTGTTAGCTACTAACTGAGTGAGCTTTGGAAATTCAGGTGGTTTCCTTGAGCCTCCATTCCCACATCTGTAAAATGGAATTCCTACATTAAAGGGTTTGTACCGGTGAAACATAATACTTGCCTGCAGTCAGTCAGGCCAGGATTGAAAGGGAAAGACGTTGAGCAAGGTTGAAATTTCCCACAAATTTTCAGCCTCTGCCTGATCCCATGGGGAGCTCTAGAGCAAAAACTATACCTCAGAGTTCATCCCGCATTGAGGCAAAGATGCTATGCTTTCCTAGTCTCACCCCTGACTAAAGATGACCATCTACAGATGGTCAGGCTGGGGCTGGCAGAGAATTTCAACTCCTAGGCCCTCAAGACTCTCAGTGTGGGTGAGGCAGCTCCGCGTGCCCAGAGGCGACTTTCTGAAGGTAACAGGTTCAAGATACTGGCAGAAGCTGGCATAGGTGCGCCTAGCAGGTAAAAGAGCACCATGTGTACCCTACTTTGCAAACTGTGTTGGGGGAAGTATTATACCAATAACAACTACAGTGGATCTTCAATTAACATTGTTTTGTTCAACGTCATTTCATTGTATATGCATCATTTCACTTAAAGTCATAGAACCTACCGATGACGTTAAGTGAGGACACATTGTACTATTAACATGTTTGAGTACCAGGTATCTCATGAAGCACTTTACATGTATTAGCTAATAAGCTATGAAGTATGTTCAGTTGCTATCACCATTGCACAGTTGGAAAAACTGAGGCTATGGAGGACAAAGTTAATTACTTACGCATACACCTAGAGGAAGTAAAATTGGATTAAGAACCTTATTTTTGTAACTCCAGAGGCCAGAGCCCAAGTTTCTAACTACTGGATTATTGTTTTCTCTGGAACCTCTAAATTAAGAGTCAAATGGCATCCACCTTCACAGGATGCAAGCACATAATGGGAATGCACAAAGCAGGTAGGATTTAGACAAAACTCCAAATGAAACCCTTTGATAAGGCTTATGTAGCCCACAGGCAGACAGTTGGGACTCTTGAATCTTCCTCATACATCTTATCTTTCTTGTTAATATAAGAGGCTCCATAGAGAATCTGGCCAGCATCAACTTAACTATTTAAGTCTGTGGGGCCCATGTTTCTAATAGTTACATATAGATTAGTTACTTATAGGAAGAAAAAGATGTTCTGCTTCCTTTACCATCAAACACATTAAATGGAATGTGAATAGTGCCTCCTGGAGTTGTCTGGTGCATCTGCACTTTCGGAGTCTTATTGCATCTGAGCAGCATGAACCAGACTATTGAGCTTGGTGGGGCTGCCTTCTCTGGATCTGATACTGACCTAATGACAACAGATATCTTTGGTCATTACTGTATGTCACATAATTACTCTCAAAATTGCTAATTACTAAAATCTACCATTTGCGGACTTATATTTTCAGGGATTTCTATACAAGAGGGCAAAGGTGCAAGTGACAAGTTTTTGACTACATATGTGAAATTGCCATTTTTGAGAGTTTAAAAACAGTTGACTATTGACAAGTTCACATGGTTCAACCTTATAGGTCACTGAGAGAAAAAGAAATAAAAAAATACCTCTTTGGTGAATCAAAAGAGATGTTTTTTGTAAATCTCCATGTTTTTCAAATGGCCGAATGACGTACAACATGAGTAAATAAGTACAGTTGTTTGCTAAAACCAATGCTGTCTTTCACCAGAGTGGTAGATAAATGACAACGAATAAAACTGGAAGTAAATAGTCTAGAAACTTTGGGCCACCCAAACATTTTAGCCAAACAAGAAGAAAAAGAGATTGATTTGCATTTCCTCTAACTGGCCTTACAGAGGTGGTCTTAACTGGTGGATAAATAGACCAAAGGAAGGTGGCAAAAAGAAGAAAAAGAAAGAAATCATAAGCCAGGGTAACTTTCAGACTGGATGACAAATGCTGAATGTACTTTTAAGAATCCAACCCCCTTTCCTCTCACGCTTGCTGCCGCGGCTTAATATGAATTACATGTATCATAAAAAGCTATATTTCAGCTAATCTGTGCAATTATGAAACTTGAAAACTCAAGATTTAAAAGGCAAAATCACAAGTGTTCCACTGTCACTAACAACAGTTGTAATCACTAAACCTTGGGGCTGAGAGTGACAGATAGCTTCTATTCCAGGGGATGACAAGTACATTTCTGGGTAGTACCTGCCTAGAACACTGAGTGAAGGAATCTGAGGTCTTGTTTGGGCTGCATGGAACCAGTACCATGATCAATTGTCTATCAAGGACATGGGAGAACTAGTGGTCAAGTATGTTCCACACATTTGTCATCCTGACCTTGGCATTAAGCCTTCTAGGCCTTAGTTTATCTGTACAAGTAGACACTTGAAATATGCTACATCTGAGAATCCCTCTATGTCTACCACTTGGGATTTTCTTCTAATTAACTGTAAATGTCCTTTTTCCTGATATTCTGTCTCAGGCTCTTGGTTGCCCAAACCTTTTTATCGCAAAGGGAGAGCAGCGGCAGTCCAATAAAAGCCATGCCATTCTTTATTTCTTCACACTTTAAGTTACCATTCTTGCCTTCCTCATACCTCTGCTCAGACCCACTCTATTATGTTGCTTTAATAATGTAATAACAACAGGTGCCCCATATCACACCCTTCAATAATATCACACATTCCCATCTTTCTGAATTTGCTACAGAAAATTCAACACTGTGCCACTGATGAGTCTGTTAACATCATTCCCATTATCTTGGAAGTGACCACTTTTAGGTTATTGAAGAAACTAGATGCGATATGTGAGGAGACCTTATGTCTCCTAGCCACATCATATTGCTTAGCTCCTACCCACAAACATGGCAAAAGTAATAACGTAGGAGCTTCAAATTATTGAGTCTCATAATGCACTTGGCCCTTAGGAACATAAACCCATTTCATTCTTAAAACTATCCCTGAAGTTGAGTATTTGTCCTGGTCAGCATGTGATATGTTTAGCTCTATCATACCTGCAATCCCTGTATCACCAAGGTTCCAACGAGTAAGACCTGGCCCACGCAGAAGGTTCTTTGATGGGGGTTAGATGAAGGAACTATTTGCAAAACTATGGTTAGAGTTAAGAGAACCAACCAGAGATGGTGAAGCCCCAAGGATACAGCAAAAGTGGGAAGCCATTACCCTCCAGGCGGGAGAAGAGCACTGTTACTCAAATGCTAGAGGGAGTGGTAGCTATGGTAAGAGGGGCTGATGGACAGAGGCAGGGCACTGCCAAAACCATAGCCAGGTGATGGGTTGCAGGGGGCGAGGAAGAATCAATACCCCAACTTTTCTCTCTTCCATCTTCTGACCTTCTTCCAATGCTTCCCATTAGCTAAACCCAATAGAGCACAGGCAATATAGTTTATAGAGGTCAGTCCCCAGGACACATAGCAAGGCAGAGAAGAATGGAGAATGGATTTGGAGGGGCAAATAGAGATTATCAAGCACAGTCCCCCTACAGAAAAAAAAAAATAGCCATGTTTGATGTCACATGATCCTGATGCCCTGGCTACTGCAGATTTTCCAGGGATTAGATCCTGAGCCAAAAGCAACCACCCATAGGTGGAGCCAGCTCTGAAAAAACCTGGACTGAGAACCATCCAATAGGGATTCCCTATTGGATGGTAACCTCTCTATTCAGTGAGATCCTCTATTGGTGAGCTTTGTATGTAAGAAAAGGACAGGGAGAGAGAGTGATAGAAAGAGTAGAAGAGAAGAAAAAGTCGTGAAGGCAGAAGGGAGACAGGCATACAGAGAGAAGAGGAGATGAAAAGAAACTATTTCGTGAACACGGCAGGGCCTCTTATGAAGGGGCTGCTGTATCCTGCATGGTGATCATTTGCCACATTTCCTAAGAGCTGTGTCTCTTTAGTAATCCCTGATCTCCAGTGTAACCTGAGCCTGCCTTTGATCCTTACTACCTGAATGACTCCAACCAGCAAAATGCAATTACCCTGATTTTACAGTTAAGCTAATTAAGCAAGGAGAATTAAGAATACACCTGAAGTGACACAGAAAATAAATAAGTCCCCACAAAGGAATTCAAATCTGGTTCCATCTGTCCCAGTAACAGAATTGAAGGACAGTTTTCTGATTATCTAAAGAAAATCCCCCAATGATTGTAGAATTTCTGCCACTTCCAGTTGATAAGTGTCCATGCTTTTTTTGTGCGGGGTGGGGGGAGCGGTCTGGAGCTCATGGCCTTTCAAGAGCCATCCATAACGGTCTGTATAACTCAAGGATATTAAGAGTACCACCTCAGTGATATTGGCAGATATTCCTGGCTTAAAAGGCTTTCCGGACTATATGAGAAAGATATTGCACACCAGTTTCCATTCTCTTTCCTAGATCTCTCTAGACCTAAATGTGACTGACACACTTAGAACGCTGTGTGACACTTCTTCCTTAACAAACAATACTTGAACTTAGGAAAGACAGAAACTATTTCCATTGTTTGCATCTTCCATTGCTTCAGCAGGTAGGCATAATGGAACCATACTTATTTAGCAATGTAAGTAATGTAACCATAACAAAGCAATCAGAAGACTGGTGGGCAGCTGAAGAGTGAGAACTGTGTGGAGAAGATGTCAAGATCTACAAGTTTCTGAGATCTTGTGCTTCGTGGAGGCTTTATTCTAAGACAGTGTAAGCATGTGTTCTGTAATTCCCAAATGGTCCCCTTTATGGCCTTGTCATTAATTTGAAGGGAAAGTTCATTTCCACAGGTCAAGCTTCTCAATAAATGTTGAGAACCCAGTTCAGCAATGGAAAAAGCTCTAACATGTTTTTCCACATTCAAACTAGGGCTTCCTTATCGAGTTCATCAAAGTGTTTTTTAAAAATATAAATGTCTTACCAATTTGCCCAGGAAGAATAAATCTTCACAGCCACCTCAAAGGCTTGACAACTTTATCTTCATTGTGTCGAGCTGGGTGGGTCCCCCTGAACTGGGCTTCCTAAAGAGACCCAGCCCTTCTCCAAACAGTCTCCAGGCCTGCCACTCCAGCGAGTGTGATCAAAGGGGGAATAAAGCTAAAATAACAGATTTGTTTCTTGGCTTCTCTCTTAAATACGTTCTGCGTGTTTAAAGCCCTGTAAGGAAACACTCTGGGGCCCTGGATGTGAGAGAGGCACATCTAAACCCTTTCCCAAGAGGAAATCTCTCACCTCGGTGGGGTAAATTAGCTCATTAAGAGCAGCCAGAAGCAGGCAGGAAACCTGGGAAGTAGGAGCTTTAATTCAAAGCACAGAAAATTATAGATTTCTTTACACATTAAAAAAGCATTTATCTTGGCGAAAAATGAAACGACTTTCCAATGATCAACACATGGTTTAAATCTGCTTTGCTAATTTATATCTATCCACCAGTCTGTCTAGCTGCTCAGCTACCAGGAAATTTAATTATATTTAAATAACCTTTATTGTAAACCTACTATGTGCCTGTGGCACATTTATAAATTGCATAAACACAACAAAAAATAGAAGGCAGGTGTTTACCTTCTTGTTCAGGAGGTGAGACTCCTGTGCATTAAAGATTGGAATACGTTTGCATTTCACTTCTCAACAAACCAGGCACTGAGCTCGAAAGGGAATAACGCAAAATGGAATGTTGAAAAGTACTGTATTCAGTGGAATCAAGTGTTAAGATGTACAGAGGGAGTAATGGGTCAAAGGGAGGTAGGGAGTTGAAACTTTCTCCGGAAGGTTTCCTAATACAGGGCGTGAACTGACTCTGAAGGAGATTAATGTGAAATAGCAAGAGTGGCCTCAAGACCAGGGATCCCCAACCCCCAGGCTGTGGACTGGTACCAGTAAGTGGCTGTTAGGAACCAGGCCGCACAGCAGGAGGTGAGTGACGGGCAAGCAAGCAAATTTTCATCTGTATTTACAGCCGCTCCCCAGCGTTAGTATCACCACCTCAGCTCCACCTCAGATCATAAGGCATTACATTCTGATAGGAGGACCAGTTTCTGGTGCCAAAATACTGGTGACCTCTGCATTGGCTTTAGTCTCTGGTCTGCTGCTGGGACTTCGAATTATTCCAGTTCTCTGGGCCTTAGTTTCTCACTTAAGAATAAATATATTGGACTCGATTTATTGATTTGTTCACTCATTTATTCAACTATCCATACCAGACAGTCTTGACTTTTTAAGATGCATCCAATGAGCTTGCTTTGACCCGACGCGTGAAAAAAAAGGCCTCTGCTCTCCAAGAGGGGCTCAGATATCCATGATGCCATGACAACCCCTGTTGTTATCTCTTTTTCACTTATCAATCCATCAAGGTTGGTTTAGGGAAACAGGACACAGCACAGGTAAATCTTATTGAAAGAAAGGGTCAATAAAAGTAGAATATGTCAATGGCTTGGCATCTACTGGGTGTATGTGTGATGACAGAATGAGGTGGGGTTGGGAATAAACCTAAATGATGGTGACAAGACTCAAAGGCAATGGAGAGGCTAAAAGGATAGCTGCCATTTTGCTCAGAGTAATCAGGTTTGGCCATTCGCTTGAGGCTAGCGTGCTGCCCTAAACATTGTGGCCAATTGACAAAAGGCCAGGAATAAGAATAGAGAAGCTTAGGATTTAGTCCCAGTTCTATAACTGGGTGACTTTATCTATATTGCTTGAATCCCTTGAACTTTGGTTTCTACATTAGTAAAATTGGGTTGATTGAACGAATGTATATTTTTCATATTTACATCTCAAAAAGAATTTGGAGAAATGAATAATAATAATAATATCCATCACACTCAGTATGCTAATTTTCTATCAGTTTTCATGTATTAGTTCTTGGCAGAGTCCATGTGGCTAATTTTATTTCAACATAGTAGCAGCCTCTTTGAAAATGATACCATGTGCAATTAGTTCAAAATTATCTTGTTTTATGAAATTTCAGAAAAATTTTCCATTTGAGGAATTCCACAGCAGTCCTTGGGTGTAAGACCAGTACACCTAATACTACTTATGAAAACGCAATAGAAGGGCAAATTTGAATAGAACATGTTGGCGGGAATGATTTAAACCGCAGTTAAACACCTCCCAGCATCTGCCATGGTTTTGATTAAACAAAATAAGGAGTGTGAACATCTGACAAGTTTACGGCACATGCTCCTCCTGTTTGACACGTCTATCCAGTCCCTTGACACTGTTCCAATTTGAGACAAACATCATGAGGTTTATAGAAAACTTCCTTCTGTGCTGACCCACAACCTAAACCAAAGGTCAAAATCACTTAAGTGTCTTCAAAACGAAATGGTTGTGATACAAGCCAGCAATGTGGTGTGGATAGAAGCCCATGCAATTCCTTTGTAAGTTGCAGAGTTAAGTAAACACTATGAAAGCCTGCTATTGTTTACTCTGATACCATAGTCAACACTTTGGAATCATTAGCTTCAGGCCCTTGGGTAAAGCAGTTTTTTAACTCTCTATTTCACAGTCAAGGTCGACTTTTTCTATAGCCAGCAGATTCATATCCTCCCCTCAGATACACATGTTCAGCTCCCACAGACATCAACAGGAGGGTCTCCTGAGACCCTGAGGCAAGATGGGGGTTACCTCCCTCTTTTCTCTTTTGCCTGAAGATTAAATGCTAAGGAATACAAGTTTGGGGTTATCAAATACTAAAGGCCAAAAGCAAGAAATAATATGTTCAAACTGAATTATAGATGATTCCCAAATTTCTTGACCACAGAAATTTTATCAATGTCAAACAATATAACTAATTGTTACTATATATTTATATGTATATATATTATGTATACATATACATATAATTGTTATGACATGTTAAATTATCTTTTCATCAAGTGACCCAACTGAGATACAAAATCCTCTGCTTCAAATGTCACCCATTTATGAAGAATGTAGTGACCACATATTATCAGTGGGACTGTAATACAATTACTATAATACATAGCCCTCCTGGCTTTCATATTTGCACCAAGATTATATATCTAAATGTTGTTCTAGAAGGCAGAAATCTTCCACCTCAGCTATCTAGCCAATGACACCAATTATTGGAGTGGCTTTCATGAGTCATTGAAACTCTCTGACATGTGTTTTCATTTTCTTTATTTTAAAAAATGGTCCCAAAAAGTACTCAATGCTATAAAATTCTGTGATATGTAAGAATCAAATGAGAGAATCTAACAGCACAAATCAATAAACATTGCTAAAGGAAACTATAAACTTAAAATAAAACCTCTGGGGCAGTATGATTATCTTCAATTATGAAGGACAGAACATTAATCATTAACAGTGCACCACTGGAGAAAGGAGATAAATTAAGTAAGTACTAAGGTGACTTTCTGGCCTGTGTCTAAGGTAGCCCCAAGGAGCTACACTGGTACAATATCCACCCTATAAATTAACTGAATGTGTGACCAAGGCCAGCCAAACCTAAGCTGTTTGGGATTAGGGAAGGAAGAGAACACATAGACACAGCATGTCTAGAAAATCCTCCAAGGCTAGGGCTTGCACCCCAGGCCCTGTGAGAGGACAACAAATACCACAGTCAGGGTATCTCTTCATTTTCAACAGGCTGGGTTCATTTGCAAGTCACACAGAAGGTATATTCTGCACAAGGGATTAGGGTCTTAGCCACCCCACAGAAGCCTCCTCAACAAAGAACACCCTCCTGAAGTACAGTAGTTGCAGAATTGTTTCAAGAGCCCTCAGGCTATATGCAAAAATTCTTCCAATGAAAAATATTTTCCAAGTACTAGGAAGAAAGCATTGTGCTCCAGCCACCACCCCACTACACGTGTGTGCATGTGCATGCATGCACGCACACACACACACACACACACACACACACACGCACCCTAGGCAAGCAGTTTCTTTCATCTTCAGGTACTTGTTCAAAGTGAGCACTGATAGTATAGCTATCCTGGATATGCTGGATGAAACCTGGTAGCAATTACCTTTTTATGGGAGTAAAAAGTCTGTGGATTGGTCAAGGTCATCTGCCCAACCTTGGCAGTTATCAGTCAATGGATCAACCTCAAATGTAGTATGTTGAGTAAAGAAAGTCAGACACAAAAGAATATGTACTGTGTGATTCCAAATGTATGAAGTTCTAAAACAAGCAAAATGAATTTACAGTGATAGAAATCAAAATAGTTGGTTTTGGCAAGGGGGCGAGGACTGTCTGATAAGGAGCCCAAAGGAACTTTCTAGAGTAATGGAAATGTTCTGTGGGTTACATGTGTATGAATTTGTCAAAAATGATTGAATTCACACTAAAGATTCATGCATTTCACTGTAAGTAATTTGTACAGCAATTGAAATATATGGGAAAAAATAGTTGAGCCTGGGGAGGGAGATGATAACTAAAGATAAAAATGACGATACTCCAATCCTCCAGGACGTTCCAGTGACGGAGGAGACACCGTCTTTCTGATAAGGTCAAAGAGCGTGGGGAGGAAAGGACAAAGCTGTTGGACACATTTTACAGCACATATGTGGCCTACTTTTTTTAACCTCTAGTGAATAAAAAGTATTTTTCTAAAAATAAGTTGAACTGGTAATCCTCAGTCTAAATTAAATTTTGGGATGGGAGCGGGAGGGAGGAATAAATGTGGCTGTCACCAGACAATGAACATCAAGACTACAAACTTCAATATCACCATTTTGATGTAAATTGTGTCCTAAAGTCTTCAAGTTTTAAGATTGTCCATTGCATTGAAGATATGAAGCCTCATTCATCTTTTCTGTAAATCACAAAGGAATATGTGATTTAGGGCCTGAGGATCATGAAAATATCTCCCCCACTGCCCTGGCCCAATACTCAAAATGCCCACATCACATATTCCTTTGTGTTAAAGCAGAGATAGGACTGAAGGACCCTATACCACATATCTTACTCACAGCCCACCTCCAACTCATAACATTTGAAAATTTGGTCCTCCCTTTGCAGAGACTCTCTTTCTATCCTTTAATGAGCTTTCCAGCTTTATTTTCTACATCCTTAAAGACACCCTTCAGTTGATAAATTTAACCCTCTTCACAGAGACTGAATCTTGACTATGAGATGACCCAACCTCTTGGAACCGAAGAAGGGAGGCTAGAGAGTTATATCTTCTGTAGATCAGGCAGGAGAAAACAAAAGACTGAAAAAGAGGCTGAAAACACCCCACTTCCTAAACTTTTAGACTACTCTTCTACACCTACTGTCTGTTGACCGTAAAAACATCATGGCGGCACCCTGTTTAAACTATTCAGAGTCACTGAGCACGCAGTCAAGTCACCCCTCCACTACTCCCACAGGTCATCCTGTCTTCATTAATAAATAGCAACAAACTAGTCTGACCCATACAAATAAATGCACTACAGCCCAACAGAAGGTACTAAAACTTTTCAAAAATGAGAAAAAATCACAAGCATTGAGAGGCAGAGTTGTGTATTTACCCTTTTCATGAAAAAAAAAAAAGAAGAAAGAAAAAAATCAAACCTGAGAATAAATCCACCTGTGAGTTCCTATCTCTCTTGAGGTCACCAAAAATCCCTCCTCTTTATTTGCAAACAGTTCAGAAGCTACTGAAGGAAGTCGGCCAATAAATGTTTTTCAGACCAAGATTAATGGCTGATTTGTCATCTGGGAAGGGAAAGGTGAGTCTGCGGCCTCCAAGAGGAAGCAAACCAGAGGAGTTGGGGCCGCTGATTAATGGGGTTGTGAGGAGGCTAATTAGAGCCTCATGGAGGGAGATAAGAGGGACCAAAGGCATTTGGGAACAGCAAAGAGAAAGGTGGGGGCACAGCAGAGGACAGAGAGCAAACAATGAGCTGGCAGGGTAAGGAGTAGGTGCTGCAGAAATAAGCTCCAGAAGCAAAGCAGAGAGACTGTAGGTGGATTCCAAGAAAATAGCATGTCTAGAAAGCTCCTAGAAGCCACAGAGAAAAGGCCCATGTTCCTGAATCTCAGACAAGGTCCTAAAACAAAGTCCTTGTGGCTTAATTTTGAACAGCTAACCACCCCCATGATTGCTCACAAGTGGCCAGCATGCTCAGGGTCACCCAGCATGCTTTCCATTTCCTTCCTATCCCAGTGGCCCTGTGAAACAGTTTGCTCAGTGGTCTGGTAGTTTATTTTGTGGTCAACCAAGATGTACCTTAACTTGGGAAAATCTGCCCTCACACCAGCCCCATATGTATCTCTCAGATGTCCTCATATCAAAGGAGCCATCGGAGACACAGTGGGGCTGAATCCAGGCCTGTGAAGAAACACAGGGAGAAGGGAAGACCCTCCAGGCAACAGGCTCCTGAGAGAGGCCCAGGCCGAAGAGTGCTGAGTGGCCTCTGCAGAAGACTGGCACTGAGCCAGGGTAGGGCCTCAGGCAGTCAGGACCCTGGAGTGTGGCTGAAGTGGAGGGGTGGTGAAAAGGAGAGGGCAACCTACCTTACTTTCCTGAGCAGAGTTTCCTCTTTTTAGGACAGCTGAGCACCATTTGCTCTGTGTGTGTGTATGTGTGTGTGTGTGTGTGTGTGTGTACATGCACGTCTGCAAGAGTTCAATCTCCTCTCTTAGCCTTCAAATGATAAATGTAGGGACTCAACTACCTTTATTGGGGTGTTGCATTTAGGTATAGGAAACAGGCACAAAGTTCCTCAAGCATCTACCTAAAACACAGCAGTATTTCTTCCCCTCTCATTTTATAAATAAGAAGAAAGAGGAGGCAGAGAAAGAGAGAGAGAGAGAAAGGCAAGGAGGGAGGGATAGTCAGAGAGGAAGAAAGAGAAAGAAAAAAGCAAGGAAGAAAGGGGGAGGAAGAAATAAAGAAAGAAAGAGAGGAGACAGAGAGAATGAAAGAAAGCGAGCAGGCAGCTGGTGCAAGAAATAAGTAAGGGTCTTTTCTCCCATTTCCTTGTCTTTTAATAAATCACTGTAGCAGCCTGTGACAGCTCTCTGTTATCCCTAAATGCTCAAGCAAACAGCTTTTCTTTGAGACTATTCAAGTGGCTGCCAGGGCGGCTGGAGCTGGGCAAGCAATGCGGGCCCTCAGACTGCCCCCCTGTAATTCAGTTAGAAAAGCAAGCATGAAGTCAATATTCATTGCGCAGGGTAAGAATTACCACAACATAATGAAATGGTAATGAGCCAGTTCACAAAGGAGACAAGGCAGATAATCAGTTTTTAAGGAGGTGCTGGGCACACGAAGCTGTCAGGGCCGGAGCAGGAGGCCCAGGCATATGGGCCCCCACCTGAGGGGCCTGCCCTCAGCCCTCACCATCTGGGGCATTGGCAAGAGGCCGTCTGGAAACTAAGGGAATCTTGCCAGGCCCTCTTTTCCCGGCCACTTTTCTCCGTTTTGCCATTTTGGGGCCTCGAATTGCCTCAAATGTGAGGACAAAAAGCCATTTCACAGCCATGGCCCCTATGCCTGCTTTCGGGGCGAAGGCCAGCAAATGGGAAAATTGAAAAGTGTGCAGCTGTACCTGGCATATGTGTTTAATGCACTTTCGGGTCATTACCTAGTTCAGGACAGCTGAGCAAGAAGTCACCAAAATAACGAGAACTGAGGAGTAGAATTAGACCCTGGATATTTATATATATATGTGTGTGTGTGTATATATATATATATATATATATATGTCAGCAGCTTCAAATATACAAAAGGATTTATTTGTTTTACAAGATTTCATTTAATACACTTTTCTTAACAGTCAGATTTTCAAATTCCTCGATCAAGCTAGAATCAAAGAAAGGTCCAAGTAAGATGAAGCCATCAGATGAATGGCCGCATACGAGATGCACTTAGATTGACATGGTGCTGGAATTGTTCTAAGGCGATCGGTGTCCCTGGATTTGAAGAGGATTTTTCTTCAGGACATTCAATTTGATTTTATCCTGATTTGTGATTGGCTCATACTTAGGCAGCTGTCAATAATCAACTATTCTGATTTTCCCAGAGTAAATCCGTTGTCATCAAAATCATCATCATCATTTATATTTGTACTCTAGTGACTGCAAAATTAATTTACGTGACCTACAAAAATGCATGTCAAAAAGCGAGGTGATGTACAATTAAAAATAAGGGTTGAAGGGGAAATAAGGGCAGGAGGTGAAATACAGCTCGAGGTCCTACTTCCTTGCAGAGGTGAGCTAGGACTTGGTTCTTGGCTTTCTAGTAATCACCTCAAAGAGGAAAACATAATATGTTCAATCAGTGGACCTCGACCCAGTCCCAAACAATCTGATAGATGTGGCCTGGGGATGGGGAACCCAGGCAGCTGTATTTGTTTAAAATTCCCCTATGAGATAAAACCAGAGCAGTTGCTCAGGAGATAATCATTGATAATGCTCATAGGAAGGAATTATGTTGTATGAGGGATAAACCCTCTCAGCAACCCCTTTACGGTGAGAGCAATAAAAACTGATATATGAAGACATGAATAAAGCCCATGGAACACACAGAAGATTGAGGAGGGGCAAAGGGTACTCCAGGGAAAAGGAACAGCATAGGGAAAGAAAATGAAGCAAGTCACGGAATGTTTAGAGATTGGCAATAACATAGATACATGTGGAATTCAGCATGTTGATGAAAGGGACATTATAAAAGATTCTGAATGCCCTGCTTAAGGTATGAGATTAAGAATGCAAGGAGTCCAACTACCTAGATGCAAATCTTAGCTCCCCTACTTACTAGCGTGTGAGAATTTCGGCATTTTTCTTGCCTTCAGTGGGCCTTGGTTTCCCCATCTGTAAAGGAAAAGAATACCTACCTTGTAGGAATAAATGAGACATTCTATGTAAAGTGTTGAGCATAGCATCTGCTACATTAGCTACTATTGTTATTATCATTATTATTGCTGGTACTACTCTCTATGTAATGAGAATAAGGGTATAAAATTATTTTCAGGAAATACCTTCTAGATATTTTCACATATTATCTTATTTAATTTTGTAACTTCCCAGTTGAATAGGCATTATTATTTTTTCTTCAATAAACCAATTGAGTCTCAGCATGGTTAAGTACCGTGCCCCAGTTTATACAGCAAGAGAGTGACCAAACTGAGATTCAAACCCTGAAACTGTAGAATATTCTAATAATAAACTGAGGCCAACTTACAGTAAAGAAAATGAAGCTTAAATTTCAGAGACACCCTTTCTCACCTTTCCAGGCCCCTCCAAAGCTCTGATTCTAATTTTACCTTCACATTTTTTGTATTCTTTTTCTTAAAGAGAGCCCCTAAATTTGTGTAAGTTTAGGATCCGCCTTGGTGATAACATGAAAGACATAGTGTGATCAGAACTGTGTTCTAAAAAATGAACAAGGGTGACCAAGGGTAAAGTGATAGAAGGAAGGCAAGGAGAAAATGTGTTTTGTGGGTAAAGATAAAGAGTTAAACATTAGCCACATTGTGTTTGATGGGACCACAGACCAGCCAGGTGGAGATGGCGCAGATATTTGTAAATATGGGTCAGTAGAGCAGACAGGGCAAGAGACACAGAGCATAAATAATGGAGTAGATAATGACTGAGCCTAAGGGAGAAATTATCACCCATAAATATTGTTCTACAGCTATGTCGTCTAATACGGCATGGGGCTATTTAAATTAAAATTAAATTAAATGTAAAATTCAGTTCTTCAGGCAAGTGGCTATGGTATTGGACAGAGCAGATATAGAACATTTCCACCATTGCAGAAAGTTCTGTTGGACAGTACTGGTCCAGAAAGTCAGAAGATGGTTAAGGACGGACTCACAAGGAAACATATGAGGGACAGATGGTGGAAGAGGGCGATAAATAAGACTGTGGCACATGGCCTGTAGAATCAGAAGGAGAACCAGGAGACAGAGACCCAGCTAAGAGACTTTCAAAGGAAGAGTTTATTCTCCAGTTCAGCAGTTAGCAAAAGAAACAACAACAGACTCTCTGCACAGAACTAGCATATGTGTAAACCAGCTGCCTCCAAACCTTCTGTTTTAGTCTGTTCAGGCAGCTATCACAAAATACCACACACTGAGTGGCTTATGAACAACAGAAATTTATTGCTCACAGTTCTGGAGGCTGAAAGTCTGAGATCAGGGTGCCAGCATGGTCAGGTGAGGGCCCACTTCTAGGTCACATACATCTCCTTGTTTCCTCACATGATAGAAGGGGCTAGGGATCTTTCTGGACCTCTTTTATAAAAGCGCTAATCCCATTCGTGAGGGCTCCACCACCATGACCAAAGCACCTCCCAAAAGCCCACCTTCTAACTTCATCATTGTTCAGTAGGAGCCCAACCTGAGAATTTCAGGGAACACAAATTTTCAGTCTGCAGAACCCCTGCATCAGTGCTCCCACAAAGACCTTGAAAAGGTACTGTTTTCTTACAGCCACAAACAACACACCCTGAACTTGGCCCTGCCCAGAAAGGAAACCTTGAGAAGGACAAATAGCAGCTGTAGTTAGAGAAGCAGATGCCCAGGGGCCTGTTTTCCGTCCCTGCCCTCAGCAGAAGCCTTTGAAATTGTACTCAAAGGGACAAGGCACACGCCTGCCAGTGCCAACACACACCTCTCCAACAGGTGGCTGCCTGCATACCTACGCAACTTCCTGTTAGCTTGTGCAATTACCTACAATTCACACAAAAATGCATGTTCTGAGCACAGCCTTTTCTGGCCCACACATGTATGTGCATATTTTGAAGGTGCAAATGAGGCACTGAGCATTCTTTTTTAATGTAGCCCTAAGGGGTACATTATTCTGATCAGCACTAACATAGCCTTCCTACATTAAGGCCTCAACTTAAGGCCCCACTAGAGGCCACAATGTTAAACAAGCAAACAAATCCAGTTTCCCCTGTTGCACAAAGCTTTCCCTTTGCCCTTCACTCCTGCCTTTTTCTATTAAAGTTCCATTGCCTCCCAAGCGCTCACCTCATCCAAAAATCTCTCTAGTCCTTCCCCAGACTCCAGCTTTATATTCCAGATATTCGCAAGGGTATCTGGGTCTGTCTCTCCTTCCTAATTATGGCCTTGTCTTTCAAAACTTTGTCTACCCCACAGTATCATGCATTGACATTTTGAAATGTGTCCAGTGCACCTTCTCCTGGAATGAGTCACAGAATCTATAACTCTAGCAGAGTCCAGCTAGGTATTTAGCAAATCATTTTCCCTTTTCCTCCTAACACAGCTGGACCATGTTTCCCAGCTTCCCCTGTTGTTCTATCAGGCCATGTGACCAAGTTCTGGCTATCAGAGTGATATGTATTACACCTCCAGGTGGGGGCAATTTTTTAACAGATGTTTCTGCTACATATTTGATCTCTTCCCTCATCTACTGGCTGGAAACAGAGGACTCAGTAGAAGGCTCCATGACCTTGGATGGCACAGCAACTAGATAGAAGGAGCCGAGGTTCCTGAATGACTGTGTGGAACAGAGCCCCTCCTCTGCCCACCTTTATTGGACTATGATAAAGAAATAAATCTTTTTTTTGTTAAAATTCTGAGACTTCGAGTTTGTTTCTATAGTAATCAGCCTCCTCTGATGTGGTAAATGGATTGCAAAATTTCTCCGTTATTTTTCTCCTAGGTAATGTGGTTTAGTAGCCTCTTTTATCAAATGTTGGAGTCTATTTTCTATCCCTTGAACCTAGGATTGGCCATGTGATTTGCTTTGGCAAATGAAACAGCAGAAGTGACAGTGTGCCATTCCAAGCCTAGCCCTCAAGAAGCATGTGCATGCTTTCATGTGGATATAAAAAATGTTTTGTGATTGTTCTGTTAAACCCTGCCAATGAAAGGATGCTTCTCATCTTTTAGTTGTCTTTAAATATTTAACCAGTTCTCCCAATAAAAATGTATTTAGTTGAGATTTGTTTTGTATATGATAGTTTCAATGGTCTTTGGAAAAGATAAAAAAAGAAAAAGCCAACTTTAACACTTATCTTTTACAAATATGTCAGAGACCCTACTAATAAAGGCTGGTAATGTTTCAAAACTAAGATTAAGAATTATCTCTGTGGGTTCAAAGAGAAGGAGGGAATTGGATGGTTTTGAGAACTTCTATTTCACATACATAGCAGCTTGTGAACAGTGTCTGGTGTTTTTCTTTGTAGTAATAACTGTTATGTCTAATAGCAACATATCTTTATCCTTTGTGGAATGAACTAAGGTATTACTATAAATAACATCTTCCCTTACAGTCATACCTGAAAAAAACCGAAGTAGGGTTTTCTTAAAAGTTATGTGTTTGATTTAACATTGTTTCAATATTAGCTCACCACTAAGCATTACATCATTGTATTAATTATTTGAATTACATTCACTTTTTCCACTTGTTTGCAAGGTCTCTTTGAGCAGTCTATTTTTGGCTGAGAGTTTTTCCAGTGGTTCCACTCAAGGAAGTACCCACTTGTTTTGAGTAGCACATCTTGTCTGCAACAGTGTTTCTCGAACTTTAGTATGCATATATATCCCCCGGAGATCTTGTTAAAATGCACATTTGGAGGCAGTAGGTCTGGGGTCAGGACTGATATTCTGCATTTCTAATAATCTCCTAAGCGATGTTAGTGATGTTAGTCCATGGACCACACAAGAGTCTACAGTGGACTTTTGCTATGCTAGACTTCCCAACACTTACAATTTTACTGAGATGAAACATGATATAGTGCATGAAGATCAGGCCAGAAAATAGGCAATGTTTGCATAATGCCTATAATTCACCCTGTGATCATCTGCCTGAACTCAGTCCTGTGTAAAACCAAACATGTCATCACCTAGCTAGTTATTTGCTGAATAAAATCAAAACATTTATTTGTGTTGACACAGAAAACAGCAGTTCTTGGACATCTTTTCATTCTAAATTCACATCTAAATTACTTTCACATTCTAAAGAGGCTGGATTCCTCCACTTCTTCCTGTAATTCTCTTTTCTTTCCTTGTCTATCCCTATTACCAACCTACCATCTTGAATATATGTCGACCAAGGCTAAATACTAAATATTAAATACCAAGGCTAAATGGTATCTACTGACTCTAGCACTCATGGTAAGGTATATACAAGTTGGGTTTTTTTATTCAGTTGTTTGGTCCATCTTTTTTACTTGATAGTAATTACTATATATGGGATTAGAAATTCTATTGGGCAGCACATAAAACCAATTCAGCAGGAGAGCATTTTTAAGGAGATGTAGCTTCTGAGATTTGGTTTAAGCCCTTAAAAGTGAGTGTCTTTCAATTTTATGGTCACAGTGTTTGGATCAAGTGGATCCTTCAGCCACTAGTCTACCATCGCAAAAGGCTTATTTTTGATAGCTCATAACAAAAAGTACGATTCATGGATTAATAGAAAGATCCATCACTTGAGCAATAGAAAACTAGGTTCTGGCTCCCCCTAATTATCAGGGTGAGCTTGCACAAGATGTGCTGCTTCTCTAAGTTTTATTACTATTGATTATAAAAATAAGTGTTCAGGTCTAACTTTTCTTCCAGCTCAGACTTCCCTTGACCTGAAATGCCTCCAGACCAGAGTGTGTTCACAGCAAGTGACCCACACAGTACTATCAGCTCTGTCATCACACCTACTTCAGTACATGGATCCTTGGCCATAAACACTTTAGGCAAGAAGGTCCCCAGAGTAGCTTATGCCAACTTCTTCACTTAGCGTGAGAAGAAATCAAGGTCCTGAAAGGCAAGATAACCTTTCCAAGGTCACATGGCCAGTTAAGGGCAGAGTGGAGATCAGAACACAAGTTTCCTAATTCTCAGTCCAATGGTTTACATGACAACCTGTGAACTCAGGAAGCCAGGCTTTAAGAAGTCACTGCAGGGTTAAAAGTTGTCCCTCCATGCTGGCTACCATGGAGCTCTTATAGGAGAGAAGTGTCCACGCACTGGCAAGGCCACCAAAAACAACACAAACTCATTCTTTTCCATGTTTTTCTGCAGTACTGGGATATAGGAAAAGCTATATACACATTTGTTGAATGAGAAAATATTTTATCATTTTATCAGAGATATATATGAAACCATTGGAAGAAAAATGAGCCAGAAATCTGCCTAGCCCAGTCATGCTGCAAGTTGACCTAAAATGTTCAGTGGTCACATCAGTTTCATAGCTCCCCTGTCTTCGACACCCTCTCCTGGGGGCCGGGCGGCTGTCAGGCTCACAGGACCGCACAGGCGTTTTCTTTGATGCCTCCCTGTTCAGTGTCACCGAGACGGCCTGATTGGGGGGCCCCGAGGTCAAGGCACTATCAGGAGTAAGGTTTCTTAAGTGCCATGTGTGAGACACCATCTGACACTGTTTATAGATCGATTTAGCCCCTTATTGACCATGGACAGAAGTTAAAAGCATTGCTTTTGGAACTCAAATGTGTTAACTTCTGAAGTGATGTTTGAATTAGGGTTAAGAAGGGCCCAAAGTTTTGATCTGCTGATTGGGGCGGGGAGGGAGGAAATGGACTAAAAAAAAAATTTTTTTTTTTCCAGAAAAGAAATCAGACTATTTTGACTAAAATTAAGAGACTGGCTTATAATGAATCTGTCAACTTCGGGGTTGACATGAGATGACTACAGAAGTTTCTGAATTCTGCAGCTGCATAAATGTAGATGATCTATTAAAATGTAACTACTGATTCTTGAAGTCGCTCACTGAAAAAAGTAACTTCCCTCTTCAATAGATCAAGGCCAGAAAGGGAAGCATCCTTTGGATTCAGACCCAAAGCAATCACATGAAAGTCAAATAAAACAACATCCCACGCCTAAAAGCTACCCATTAGGGATAGAATAGTCTCACAGTAAAAAGACACAGACACTCCACAAATCCCACTGTTGGAATTTGGCACTGATTCTCTGAAAGGTTTTGGATTCATAACACAAAAGATCTAACAAATGAATTTGCCACATTTTAATAAACTATATGATTAAATGCCTATAATCTATGTGTTACATAGTGGGATTGACAATTTTCAACTGATGTATTTCTTATCTAATCATGTGGCATAATAGGAAGCAGTGGCAATTAAGATAATTAGATATCAATAGGAAACAGCTCTTCTGATTAGAACCAAAGACTGGGCATGCTGCATATTCAACACATGGAAATCAACGTGTGTGGCATGTTATGAGCTGGCACAGACACACTTCTGCAATGTAGTGATGATTATTGCATTAATGATGAGCATGAGGCATGACAGGTGCTGGGGTCCCTTTGTACCATTCAGAAAAGAACAAATGATGCTCAACAGGGTTTGAAAAGTTTAATAAACTCTATTATGCTCTAATCCTTTTAAAATTAACAAAGTGAATTAAATATTAGTTAATTCTCTATTAAGCTATATATTGATGAGCCAAGGTTTCACCAGAGAAGAGTTTGCTGTGGAATTTACCAACCCAGTAATAAATAGACCAGAATCCTTAGAAAATTAATGAAATGATATCTATAAGTAAAATGTCAAGAAGGAAAAAAATGCAGTGTTGATAATTAACTAGGAAATATATATAGGCAACTCAAAGGACACTTTAAAACCATTTTTGGACTCCATTCACAATATTAAGAAGCATTAAAGACCTAAATTTTTAATAGCCTCTAAGCTAAATGTAATGTGGGCACAGATATTTCACAGGATCAAGATGTTTGTTACAGTACAGTACAAGATGGCTTTGTACAGTCTTTGTGTCTTTTATAAATCATGTTAAATAAGACTTGTAATTCATCTTGAGCTCTGTAAATAAAAACTGAAACTTTCATCATTCATGTAATTGTCTGATAAATATTTGTTAGACGTCAATACTGGTGTCCTATCAACATACACATCTGGAAGAGTCCATTCGAATGTCCCTACCTTACTCAAATGCAGGGACATTATCCAAATGATCAGATAAGGAGCATGCCCATATGGCCTAAGCATGTTTAATTGTGTGTGTGTGTGTGTGTGTGTGTGTGTGTGTGTGTGTGGCAGAGTGAGGGATGAGGCAACGTGTATATATATTATGGCAGAAAGAACTAGAGTTAATCATTTTTCAGGCCCTTGAATAATACTTGTGGTTCAGTAGGATGAAAATTTAGAATGTGGACTCTGATAGCTATCAGGTCTACATTCTCTGAGAACCGCCCCAAACCCATCCATTCTTTAATTGTTTAGTCAAGAATTCTTTATTGAGCATTTATTAAGTACCAGGAAATATTCTAAGAAAGTAATAGTTCCTGAGAACAAAGACAAGTTTCCTTCTACCTGGTGTAACAATCAAAGTCAAACAAATTTTTAGAAACAAGTAGATCTTCTGATCCATATTTTTCATCATAACTTTATGATATACAAAGACTTGATACTGAATAAAATGCTTATATGGCAATCCCATTTTAATTAGGCTGAATTCCGTTCCTAGGGAAATAATGTGGGCTGAGAATGAAAGAAAGAGAATCGTCTCACATGTAGGAAGGAAAATTGTCCATACAAGTGAGGCTTTGGTAACTCCTCTATTGCTTTAAAGACTGAATTGAAATTGCGCTAAAAAGTAATATTTTTTTCTCCCACTTCCTAAGTTCTTCTAACTGGGCTAAAAATCAAATTAACAGAAACAGATTAACAGGAGAAAATCAAGTTTTAATACAAGCACACGGAGAATTTACATAAGCATGAAAATGCCAAAGGCAGTGAGGCAACACTGGGTATATATGAAGTTTTGGACAAAGGAGAAAAGGGGTGAGGGGACAAGATCTTAGACTGCAGAAGTAGGAATAGGAGATTTACAGATAGTGGAGAAAGAGTGGAACACACACTGCAGGCGAATTCTTGCTAGGCAACTCAGAAACAAGGGGACACAGGGTATCTACCTAACAGGACCCTGCCTGAAGCTCTGTTTTGTTTTTTTGTTTTTTTTACCACACTTAATTCAAATTAGGCTAAGGAGAACATCCTGTTTCCCTTCCTGGAGCAGACTTTTCCATCTAAATCTCTTAGGCAGGAAGGAACAGAGTTAAAGTTTTGGAGTCTTTTGTTTCTTAACAAACAGCTTAAAATCAATATCCCAAAAGGCAGCTTCAGGGTGGTAAAACTTTGTCCCCTTCAAAATAAAACAGTTCAAACCAGCATGGAGAGAAGAAAAGCTGATTTGGACTAGCGCCCTCCTATAAATTAGCATGATTCCAAAGTCTGCATAACTAGTTCTTCTGTCTTAGATGCGTTTGTAAAAACGGCATCCCAACCTAGGAGACAAAGGCATCATTAGTAGACATTAGTAATGGTAGAAGCAACAGCTCCCAGCTCAAGTTCCTCTGTTGACATCTGAAATGCTCGTACTAACTCAAGCTTTTTGCTCTGGTCACATAACTCTTCCAGCTGTGGAGTATTTCGAAGTACAAGAGGCAATTCTAGAGCAGGGTCCACTAGATCACCCTTCAACATTCAGTTTCTATGTCTCTAATCAATCTAAAATGCCACAGAATGTTTCAAAAATATATGTGTACCTGATGCCAAATTGCTTCTATGGAAACCACGATCTATTTAGACTTATACAAGAAAGCTGGCATTTGCCAAATTTAAAATATCAGAAAAAAATCCTTAATTACAATCTTGTTGGGATCAAATGGTGTAACTGGAATTTTTCCATTTTGACCTACTTTGGGGTTAGCTAGTATGAGTATTAATTCACTTTTCATTTGCTTAACAATTCACTTCCAAGGCAGCTGTTAGTAATCACCAGAAGAAATAAAAGAACTAGAATAGATATGCAAGCATGCAATCATAGTAAAGAACAGTGAAGGAGAAGGAGAATGGAGAAAGACTAGGCCACACTTGCAATGTTTTGCTCATTAAGGAAGAACAAAAAATGTCCACAGAGTGACTGGATATCTGCCCATAAGTGAGGCATCCATGGTGATGGCTGGAAAGTTTTTAAGGACGGAAGATATTCAAAATACTCATTCGTACTCAGCGAAGCCTGATGATTCCTTCCTGGTGGGTGGCAAAATGTGACAAAGAACCTGAGTCATCGAATATTTTTTATTTGCCAGTTGTATATGATTCCTCTGTGTACATGGGTTTATCTGCATAGTTTGATATTAAACAAAAAGCTGCAAGCACTTTACCTTAAGAAAAAAATAGAGGCTCCCAGATTCTAGTTCTCCCATTTACATATCACTTTTTCCATCTCTCTACAAACATAAAAAGCTTCACATCAAGGAAAATAAGGCTTCTCAATTCATTACTCACGCATGGTACCACACACCTGTCATTATTCAACTCTTAGTTTACGAATAAGCCACAGAACATTTTACAAGCACAGAGCAAGCCATTTTATTGATGGGAATGTAATTCAACATTCTTTTATACTTTCCCTTGTTTACTTCCAAGCATAGGGTGGCTCCATAAAAAAGACTGGCTGGGAACACATGCAAATTTCCAATCAACACCTGTCTTTGAAAATTCCCTGGGTCTCTTGTCAACAGTCTGACTTACAGAATATCATGTTCCTACTCACCTTTTTTAACATCTAGTAATTAGCCAGAAAGAAAATCCATCAGGACTCTTTACCACTGTGTAGTAAAGGAAGCATGAAATGCAGGTATCTCTTAACCTTGCTCTTAAAGGCCATTGAAACTACTCCTCTTACACTCTGTAAAACATTTCTGGGGTGATGACAGTTCTACAGCAAAACAAATAAGCAAACAAAAAACACATTTTCCTTCCTCATTATGCTTTTCAACTGTAATAGAAAATAGGTTTTGCTGGTGTCTTGACTATTGTCAAGAATAATGATAATCCTTACATAATGTAATAATGCCTTGTATCTGTATAACATCTTTGCCTTCAAAAGCTCAAAGCACCTTCATGAAGCACTAGCTTTATCACCTCCATCCTCACTGACATGTACTTAGGCATATATGCAATCCTCACATACAGAACAGGAAAATAGAGATACTCAGAGGTTGAGCTGATTCTCTGAGTTTGCACAATCTAGTTAATAATGAGGCTGGAACGCTTCGTATTCATTTACTGAGTTGCTTTCTCTTCTCCTTAGAAGATTCCAAAACACATAAGTAAATTAATCTGACATTTCTGAGAAATGAAGAATAATGGGTGGTTAAGGCAGAAAAATATTTTACTCTTACCATCTCATAACAATACATACTATTTAAGGGCCTTAAAAATGTTCAGACCCCTTATTTCTAGATGAGTATTAATTATAACTTGGAGGCTGACCATCAGTAGATACGTAGGACAGGAGAAGAGGCAGAGATATGAGTTTCAAGAGTGTTACTTCCAGCCTCACTAAAGTAGGATGCCAAAACTACCAATCAGAATTCAGGCACCACAACAAACACTCTATGCATGATTTCTCACTTAATCCTACATCAGCCTTCAAGGAAGGTAATAGCATCCCCACTTTAAAGATGAAGAAAGTAAGACTTGGGAGGTTAAGTTACTTGTACAGAAGCTCTAGCCAGGAAATGGCAAACTCTAGGTGGTCTCACAAAGGAGATGATTTGTTGAGCCTGGAAGTCCTTAAAAATAATCTGTCTTCAATTGTGAGTAAGGCAGAATGATGGGTCCCAGATAAGTGACCTTGAGTGCGTATGTTAAGTTGAATCATAAGAAATTGCTAATATTCACCTGCTTTTCACCTATAAGAATGGATATTTTATATGATTCAAACTATTACAAGAGGTGGGGAGAGTCCCTGAGATGTACTTAGGGAAAAAATCTCAAAAGTATTAATACTAAGGGTAAAGTCAGAGGCTGCCTTTGAAAACACAAACCAGGGCTTTAAATAAAAGAGGCCGGTTGGATGGAGAATTGTAATTCAAAAAATGCACCAGTTCATAATAAGCTTAGTGAGAAAGGGTGTGTTCCCACCACTTGAGCAGAAACTTCCTTTCCCAAGCCCTTCTAGGATTTTGCCCTTCCCATTCATCCTTTCTGATCAAATTCATCCTTTAGGTAAACACAGGAGGGATTAGAGACCTTTAATTGGCTTTGAGGAAGAAATGGTAATCTGAGATGCTGGGGCAAGAACTATCTTGTGTCTTGTGGGAGAGAAGCAGGGAGAGAAAGAGGAAAAGAAATAGCTGCAGCTTGACAGACTGTTTCCAGCCAAGAATATTCAAGAACAGACAAGACTGTCAAACCATTCACCCAAATTTGGCCATGGGCTATGAGCATGCCATCTTGGATTTCTTTTTTCACTCCAGCTCTTCCTGTGTGAAGTAGGGAAGTTCAATGGCAACCCAGAGTCTAAATAAGTGGTTTTCACACTTTAGCATGTGTCAATATCGCCTGGGGCCTCAAGCAATAGGGTAGATTTTGCTTTATTAGGTTTGCAGTGTGCCCTAACAAGTTCCCAGGTGATACTGATGTTTCTGGTCCAAGGAGCAGACTTTAAAAACCACTAGCCTAACTTATAGCTATGTCATACAATTGCATTGCATTTTCTTGCCATGCAATTACCTGAGCCATGCCTGCACATACAGAAGCCACACATGATCCAAGAGGATAAACCAAAGAGATGACACTCCCCCAGGGATGGACTTTGGTGCAAATCAAGTTGCAATGATAAGGAATTGGCTTTGATGCAAACTTAGTTGCAATACAACTGACTCTGTGGGATTTATATTAATAATAAGAGCTAACAGTTATTGACCAGGCAGTGTGTCATCTCTACCTATATTATCTTTGAGGTAAGTGTACTGTTATCACTGCCGTTTTATAAATGTAGACTCTGAGCCTCACTGGGTTAAGTCTATGGTCACTCAGAGAATAAGAGAGCTGGATGTAGAATCCATGACTCTCTGACTTAACTGCTGTACACTGTACTTCCTAAACTCAGAAACACTAGACCAGGAAGAGAGGTCCACCTTCAGTGTTCTTTGATAAAGGAATAAACATAGGTGAATGGGAGGCCATAGCTCTTTCTTCACTCTACTTTATTATGTCTTCTCTGGGTAATGCAAACATTCTCCTCCAGCCCCATTTCCTCCTCGACCTTTCCCATGCTAGCACATGGGAAAATGCTTCATGTATTACAGTGCAGGAGATTAGAAAAGGGGGTACCTGGCTACCAGAAGTGGTGTCTCAGTTTTACTTATCTTCTCTGGTGAAACAAATACCTCATTCCATGTGGGAACATCACCTGGTGTTTGGGGACTCTGGCCCCGGAAATATGATTTGAGGCTCCAAAGGAAGTTGATTGCAAGGAGTGGAACACCTTAAACAAAAAAGCTTCTTGTTTTTATAACACCCAGTTCTTGCATTGTCTATCCCATCTCTTTGATGTTGTGGGATAGGAGGTGGGAGAATGGAGCTGCAGAGATACCAGGCTCTTATCTGAATATAGAATTGCTTTCATTGTTACTGCTCTGACTTCGATATGCTTCTTAACTAGTCTCATAGCTTGCTTCTTCATCCTGAAGTTCCTACTTTATAGCTTAATTCGGGACCTGGCTTTCAGAGCCACTTGCCTGGGACCAGAAGCTTCTAGGGTAAGAGATGATGAAGACTCCCCTCTTGATTGGAAAATGCTGAGCTTTCCCCAGGCATTTGGCATACAAAGTTCAGGTAAAAATTATAGACCAAATCAGTGGCTAGGGACAGATCTTCAGGAACACTTGCCACACAATGGCCCATCACTAGCTCCAGAAGAGTGATGTTGCATTGTACTTTTGTCCTAATTCACCCCTTTGTTTCACCAAACTAAAGTACACAGATGTGTGGCCACAAGTCTGCTTCTAGCAAAACACATCCTACTGTCCCTAGTGATACATTTGGCCCAAAACAATCTCCCTTTATACTAACTATTTTCAAATCTGTGCAAATATTTCCACATTAAAATTTCACATACCCTTTGACCCAGCAATAGCATTTCTAGATATTTATTCTACAGATATACTTGCACATGTCCAAAATGAGGTATAACAGAATTGGCTATAATAATAAAATACCGGAACCAATCTAATCCATCTGATCCATCAGTAAGAAACCAGCTAAATAAATTACAAATAATGTGCAATCATTAAGAATGAGGCAATCTACCTGTACTGACATGGAACAAATCACCAAAATGTAGAGGAAAAAGAGGAGAAGAATTTTATACATAATGTGGCACCATTAGGGTGAGAAAAATGAAAAGTGTATATGTATGTATACCTATATATGCATACATATATGTGTGTATGTATGAATATGTGTGTGTGTGTGTGTGTGTGTGTATGTATATGTGTTAATATGTATATGATGGTAATAGGATATGTTTCCAGAATATCTCTGGAAGGAATCATAAGAAACTAGTAATGTTGCCAGTTGCTTCATGATAGATATTAGATGATACGACCTAATTGTTACTCATTCTTCCTGAGAGGACTTGAAATTGATTTCGAACATTATTCCATGCAGCCTGAAGTAGATTCAAAATGGAAAGGTAATAATATGGAACAAATCTCATGCCTCCTCTGACCACAATGGAAGACCCCCAGGGTCCACACATGCTGGAACACTATTGGCACATACACCACCTACTCCAGTTTCTATCAAGATCACTCTTTAATAATCTATAGCAGAATTTTCCTATGAGAACTGCTAGGTTTTATAAAGAGAAGAAAGGAGATGTTGACATAGTAAGGCAAAAATACAAAATCCCAGAGGACTTTGAGACGGGCCTACAAAAGAAGGCAGTGTCCTCAGGTGAATGCAGTTGGGTGGAATGAAGATTCAAGGGTCACATTTCTTAAAATATAGAGTTGCTGGAGACCTTGAACTTCTGTGAACAAAATCTTCGGAAATATATAGCAAACCTATGATATTTTCTCTAAATAAAGTAATATTTCTCAAAATGTGCTTCTTAAATCACATGTTCTGTCCATGTATACTCCATGCACATGTATTCAATTCCAGCCCTCATGTATTTTCCTTTATTTTTTTTTCACTGTTTGCCTGCCAGGTGCATGGGCACAGCACCCTTTGCTGGTACACTCCTCTGAATTTAGCGGGCACCAGAATCACAGCTCTTTTAGAACCAGAAAGGAAATTAGAAATTGCAACTCAAGGAAGCAAAGGGATTTATTTGCCCAAGATCCTGTAATAGCGTCACTGGACATAGAATCTTTGAATCTTTCTCTCCTAAAACATCTACTAGTCTCTCTCTACTGGCTCTATTATTCCAGCACAGAAGTAAATTCTTATTTCCCTCTTACCCCTCCACAATCTAGAACCTATGTCCTCTTTTAAGCGACTGTCTTTTATGTCTTCTCTCCAACAAGCTTCTGGATTGTTTTATCTCTGCTCTGTCTCCTTAACTCTGTTGTTAAGCTTGCTCCCTCACCAATCCACAGAAAAGTCTCTCTCTAAGGATACCTGTGACCTGCCATTGGCAAATCTTATAATACAACCGGTTTCGTCCTTATCATAAGAAAGTCTCTGAATACATAACACCCTTAACCACTTGCTCCTCCATCATCTTCCCTCACTCCTGGTTTTCCTCCTGCCTCTCTTCCTCATTCTGTCTCTCCTCTGCAGAATCCTCTTCCTAATCCCACCCTTGAAATGCTTACTTTCTGTCTTCTTGTCTCACTCTACACATTTTCCTGGGCTTATCTTTTCCTATTCATTTTATTTGTATCAAAAGCTTCCAAATGCCTTATCTTCAACTTTAGTTATTTCAACGATCCATAACTCAACCTCCAACTTCTTATGGAATATCATCATTTGGGTGTTCCTCAGGCACAACAAACTCCACATGTGCAGAAATCTGAATGCATCATCTTTTTTTATCCCCCAAACCACTAGTACATTCCCTATTTTAATGAACAGTAATTCCACCCCCCTAGTCACCGAAGGCTGAAATTTTAGAGTTATCTTTAATTGGTACTTCTTCATAAACCTCACATCCCATCAGTCACCAAGTCTTAATGCCTCCATCTTTGAAAAACCCGTCTAATCCATACTATTTTCTCCATTCAAGGGCCATTAGTTTAGGTCGTCATTACTGCTCAATGTGCTGTTACAGAAGTGCCCTAGCTGCTGTGCTTGCCTCCCTCCATTTCTGTCTCTTTCTATTTAACAACTCTGATTTTTTTGTTGAAGTCCCTTTTATGATGCTGAGTGACCTTAAGATGGCATTCCCAGATCCTTATGTGACCTACAAGGTTCTCCATGATCTTCCCTCGCCTACGTTTCTAGCGTCATCTCCTGCTTCTCCCCTACCTCCATCTGTATTGAATAGCATACAGTCTCCCAAAGTTCCAGCCCGCAGCCTACCGGTAAGTGCTAAATGTGCTATTGCTTCTGCACATTGCCCTTCCCTACCTCAATCACTTGCCTGATTTCTACCCATTCTGTAAACGCAGCTCAATTATAACTTCTTCTCACAAATAGTCTTCTTCATACCAATTTCAGCTGAGTTAGCTGTTGTTCATCTCTACCTCTAGGATTCTCTGTATTTCCTTCAATGTTTAATGCTGCGTGTTGCACTTAAAAGAACTTATCTCTTTTTAAATTAATCTTTTCTTCTCTTATAGTTTTTGCACCTTGAGCATAGGGACAATTTTTTTACTTCTCTTTCTATCCCTAGGGTCTATGTAGTGTCTATTACACAGTTCATGCCCAGTTCCTCATAAGTGATTAAAGAGTAGGATGTCATTCTTTTGGTTTCTAGAACAGTATTCTCTACACTACATCTAAATAAAAATTGCCTGATTGATTAAAAAGGAGGTATATCAGTAATCAACAGTGATTTGTAAAACATGAGGTTGTTCTTTACACTATACAGAGACGTAACTGTACAAATTTCCCATTATTCCAAAGACCTGATAATTGGAACTATGTTCCAAGAACTGATTTAATTACTATTTAATTGTGCCCTAAGTATTAAGTTATTCATTCAAGTATTTATATATGCTGGCTTCTTACTACTGGTTAAAGTTTGAGATGCCCCTTCTACCTAGATTAACTTACTGAGGTTCATTTTCAGATTCAATTGCAAGTTATAATAATTTCTGCACTCCCAGGAGTCTGATTCCATGACTCTCATCCAGAGAATTCCTCAGCTGACTTGCAGGTTTGTCTAGAAATGTCTGGTCCTTGAGAACACCCTCAATTGTCTGTAAAGACACAGATGAAACACTTTGAGGAATTCTCTCGTTCCACACCACCCCATCTTCTCCCATCCTCTTTCATTTGACAATGAAATGTGAGGGTCAGTGAGTCTGATAAATCATGTTTAGATTCACTGGAAATTTGCAACATTTTTATTTCCAGATTTCATGCCATAAGACCAACTTACAGGGCAAACTACTTTAGAGTAAAGATATTTGGGGTCTAAATAATGAAACCCATCCAAGTAGACACCAAGATGTACTCATAACACATAACTGTAAAACAAATAGAAACCACCTGCAAAGAGCCCACTAAACTCCAGAAATTAATTTGTACATAAATTTGTTTAGAACTCAAAGTTTATTTTCCCAGCCAAGCTATGTTATACATCATGAATACCTGCTTTTAATAGGTATTTAATGTCCTTTAGTTTAACTCTGATAGAATCAAAGAATTCTTTTGCACATCTAATAGTATTTATGTGTACAACAATGTAAATCCAACTTCCAGTGAGTAAAGTATCTGATTTTTCCACAACCCTTGCAGAGGTTGAAACCATGTTTGAGGAGGATGAGGAGGAAACCCCCAAGACAGGGCAAAGGGGAGTTTGCTAGAGCTCTAGACTGCTGGGCTGTAGAAGCTGTTTCCTGCAGCCAGTCACATCCCAGCTGGGCATTTGTACTTCAGGAGGCGGTGCATAAAGTTAAAAGGAAATTCCACAGCATCAGACAGACCCAAACCGAAGGACATTCCACAAGATAACTGGCTTGTATTCATCAAAAATATCATGAAAGACAAAGACGAAAGACATGTTAACTGAATGCAACATGCGATCCAAGATTTTCTTTTGGTACAAAGAACATTACTGAGACGATCAGGGAAGTAAATGAGATCTATAAACTAGATAAAAGTACCATATCAATGTTAATTCCTGATTTTGACAATGCTAATATGATTATATTATATAAGAGAGTGTCCATGTTTTTAGGAAAGAAGCACTGAAATATTTAAGGGTAAAGAGGCATCATGTTTGTAACTTATCCTCAAACATTTCTTGAGAAATTACATATATACATATATATATATATATATATATATATATATATATATATATATATATATATATATATAAGAGGAAAAGAAAGGAGAGAGGGAGGAAGCAAGCAAGGAAAGAAGGAAGGAAGGAAAGAAGGAAGGAAGGAAAGAAGGAAGGAAGGAAGAAGGAAGGAAGGATGGAAGGAAGGAAGAAGGACGGATCTGAAGAAAGGAAGGAAGGAAGGAAGGAAAGAGGAAAGGACAGAGGGAGGGAGAGCAGATTGGTAAAACTCTGAAGGTGAATGTGAAAGATATATAGTAATTTGTGCACAGTTTTGCAACTTTTTGGTAGGTTTGAAATTATGTTAAAATTAAAAAAAATTGAAATTCCACTGTTATTATAATTCTGTCATGTGATAGAATTCTGTCATGTGGTATTAGAAGCCTAACATGCTTTTTAATTTTTTTTTTTACTGGAGTAACAATGAAGCAATGCTACAAGTCCTCCAAATTGTGAAGCCACACCTTTGAAAGTGTCTTTGCCTCTGGTTTCTCTATGCTAAGCTGGCTCTTAGAGGGAAGGTAGAGCCAGCCTACGGCCTATAGCTGCCTCCAAAGGTCACTGTTTTGAGTGTTCTGAACAGAGCTTGCCATTCCGAAGGCATGAGCAACACTCAGCAATTTCACCCAAAACTTTGGTTGAGGCTATTTAATTTGGCTTTCCTTATTTTATTCTGCTATGCTTGGACAACTGTGTGGATCTATTTACAGCTTTCCCGATTGTCTGAGAATGTGGCTTTGAGACAGTGTCATAAGCCATTTCCAACATGGACACTAATGATTTTTTTTATCATACCTAGATCCACTTCTGGGCCTCCCCTCTCCTCTTCTTCTGTAGGGTCGTCTGTGCCACGGGACTTGGACTGGTCCTCTTCATTCTAAGCAGCTCACCCAGACTGCCTCTCTTGGCCCTTCATTCCAGCAGCTCTCGTAGTGAAATGCTTGACATGGCCCTGCTCGGGCTTGTCCACATGCCAAGATCAACATGCAATACGTACTTCTGGGTTTTTTAAAGCTGACCCCGAAATATCTATTTACCCAGACATTGACATTCTCATGAGTAATAGGCAAAGCTCTGAGTATACACTGTTGGTGGCAGAGTAGAATTCAGAATGCCACTCAGAATTTCAGATTTAGGCAGGGATGTAGAGATTGTCAATTCCAACCATCTCATTTTAGGATAAAGAAAATGGGCAGCAAGTGGTAAATAGCTTGCCTACTAAAACCAGCATTAGAACCCAGGTACTCTGTTTCATGATTCATCAGTTCCTTTTGACTCTACCAACAAAACGAACGCACTTGGGTAAAATGACCCCAGGAGCCTGAATTATTAAGTAGGTAATGGCAAAGGCAGCCTCCCAAATACATACTTTGGGATTAGAGACAACATTTCCGAATCCTTTTTCATAGTCTTACATGAAGAAACCTCAAACCCAGGATTCTAGCCAAAAACAATGATTCTCAAGTCCCTATGAAATCCTGGATGGATGTTTAACTGGGCAATGTACTAACTGCCTCCCATGGCAGATGAAGGCCTCAACAGAGTTCCAGAATTGACACTTCAAAGGGAGCGGATGCGTGTGTGCATCTGAATCACACACAGTAGGTTATTTGCTCTTATCAACTGGATGAGTGAGTGCAAGAGAACATGAGAGAAACTTCTGAAAAATAATGCAGAATGATATGTCTCCTATTAACTTGATTCACACGTTTCTCACAGATACAGAGAAGTTTACTGAGAAACTTTATAGGGAAACTTCCAGAAACTTCCAGAAAATATATACTGGAAAAGGAATATTTTATTCTTTCTCAGGTCCTAGTACTAAACAGGACAAACAAAACTATTAACTCATGTATTCACTCATTCACTCTCAATCATTCATTCACTCATTTGTTTATTCATTCACATGATAAATAATTGTTGATTTCCACTTTGTAATAGGTGTCATGATGGATTGCAGTGCAGTATTTATATACCCATTCTTGAAAGTTGTTGACGAGGGTCACTTCTAGGGGCTATTAACTCTCTAATACTTCACGTCTTCCTCATGCCTGGGAAGAGTGGGCTCTAGTGGTCAGAGAGGCCCTTGAGTAAAGTAGGCTGGAATTTGGGCCAGTATGTATAAAAATGTTAAATGTCAAGGGAAAGTGCCTAAGGCACAGAGATCGTTGTTCTTAGTGTATTCTTCCAGGACTGATAAGGTGCTCGGTATGGATGGGGAACAGATGGTGTCGGAAGAGGTGGAAGAAGAGACCTCTGAGATCAGAATGAGGCTGAGAGGTTAGGTCAGTAAAAAAGATCTCTTCCATCATATTAGTAACTTCTTAACAATGGGAAGCTACCAGCATGTGTAAGTATCATCATGATAAGACCAGATTCATAGAAATTAATTTTATAACTGCAGGTTTGATTGTGGAGGTTTCATTGTATTCAAAATACTGATGTGTAAAGATCCATCATTGTGTGTGTGTGTCACAAGTAACACTCATCACATATCTATTGAGCACACACTATGAATATTATCAAGTGCCAGGAATATGCTTTTAATAATTTTTTAAACACAGAGTTTACAAGTGATTTCTCTTAATGAAATACAGATAATTCCACAATCACCATGTAATATCAGTTCTACATGAAGTCCCATGTGGTCTCTTGAGTGGAAACACATAGGAAAGGAGCCACAGCCATAGGGCATTATGCTAGCCGTGGGTAACCACCCCACCCCAGGGATATATATATCTTACACACGAGCACCATCTGTCAGCATTAAAATTGTTTTAAAATGTTGGTTTTTAAAATGCAGTGAGATCACAAATGGGACAATTAGAACAATTGGGAAGATTTTTTTCCTGCTATCCAAGAAAGAGATAATGGTCTTGAACTGAGGCTGAATTTTCAATAATCAAAGCAAGGAGATGAATTTGAGCTGGTTACTCTCCACTTGCTGCTTATCCCACCAGGCCCCTTTTACTCCCATCTCTTCCCTTTCTGTGCCCAGGAGCCTGACTTCTGTGACCTACAGCACTAAACTCCTTTACTCACCAATTTTTGGCTAATCTTTGCTGACTGGAGGCAAAGATGGGCGGGAGGGCAGTCAGGGCTATTTTTGCCCCTGCACCTCTCTTGTATCACCTCAGTTCTGGCAGTGGCTGCATTATACTGTTTCAGCTCTCATTGGGTGGCCCTTCTTGCATAGCTCCAAGCTCACATAGAAGGTACTTTTAGGAATTCCATGGCTTCCCTTTTCCCTCTTATTTACTATGGTGTTAGCATTTCACAGTAGTCCTTCGGTCTTTTATTATTCTTTCTCAGCTTTGTCAACCCTATTTTGTAAGTGGGCTCTTTATTAAACTGTCTGCCACTCAGCTCTTTGAATGTTTCCTGCAGGAAAAGTAATTTTTCCAAATAATGAAGATCGTTTCCATGGTTACGTGGTTAGACTTTGTGATCAACTGGATGTGTGCATCGGAGGTTGAGAAGAAAGAAAAAAATGAGGACTCTCCAGGCTCTGGCTGGAGCAATGGGGCAGATATTCAGTGGTGTCAGGGATAAGCCAGAGTGGAACAGAAAGAAGTAGCCTGAAAGGCAGCAGGAGGAAGGAGTGGGCGGGGTCACTTACCAGTGACCTAGTATCTTAGATGTGTTGACTTAAGTCTCCAAGTAGAGGTGCTGCCATTGGAACAGAGGTGTTAGAGTTGGAGCTGAGGAGTGGAATTAAGACTGGAGATAGATTTGGAAGAATGGAAAGCAATTAAGAAAAACTCAGGCAAAATTTGCCACTTACACTTCCATTCTTTGTCTTCTCTTCTGCTTCTCCCTCTGCTCCACTGCATTCCTCCCCATCTCCCCATCTCTGATTCTCCACATCTCTACCCAAGGTTACCCTCCCAGAATAATACTGTATATTTTCAAGCCTCACCTTTTTTATCAGCAAAGATTTCTAGTTCTTAATCCCTCAGTGACCTGAGTACTATTTTCCAAAATGACCATGAACTCCTCTAACAAATTACCTCCTCCTAATGTAAAAATGAACTATATGTCACTGTTCCAAGGGAGGATTTGTATATTTCAAAGGACAATGGCTGGACCACCACTTGGACAAAGACTGAAGTCCTTGTTTCTCAAAATAGGAATCTGCTCCTTCTGAGGAGACAAGACAGTGTCTGGAGAAGTGCTCAGGGCTGCAGGATAAACATGGCCCATCTTCCTGGAACATCAATTTTACTCATAGATTTGAGGATGGCTGACATTTTTAAATTAAATAAGACATGAATATGTTATGGAAAGGATGTAAAATCCCCAGCAATTTTTAAGATAAAACATAAGCCTCCAAAGCATTCCCAGCCATAAGGTTCACACTGACTTTGACCTGCTTATGGGGGTACTTAGTGGGAAAGTTGAGCTAAGTCAGTGCTTCTCTGAAAACTGTGCCAAAGATGGGAATTTCTGGACATTGGAAGGCAAAATATTTTAGAGCCAGCAAGACTTATGATACCCTGTAAATCATATCTCTTTAGCCCACCCAGACAGCATATACCATAAGCCTGTGACTTAAATGAAAGTTCTTTGTTTAGCTGGCTTGCCTAGTTTTGGAACTTTGTGCATAAAATAGCTTTCAGATGATGTAAATCCATCCACTACAAGCCTTCTTTAAGTTTTTCTGTCATACACTGTTTTGAATATAACTTATTTGCTCTCTTCCTGCAGAGAACATATCCTGATTCCAGAAAAATCTTCCAGGAGAGAGTGAAAAACTGCATACACCAACTTCTTAAAACATTTGGCACCTGCCACAATCACCAATAAATCTAAACTGGACAGCTTGACATTTCCTCAAACAAGACCCCACCTCTCAAAGAACTTTTGTCCTAACATGAAAAACAATAAAATCCCAGCTGATAGTATGCAAAACATTTTCCCTTGTCTAACTAGAGAAGCAAAAACAAAATAATTGCTTGCTTAGGCAGTGATTTGAACTGTTTCACAGTCCATGAATATTATAATCCTGTTCAAATAACATCGGCAATAACCTTCAATAATCTTCAAATTGGAAGAATTTAAAAGCTGTCCCAACACTCAATTTTTTGAAAATTACCTATCCAAAGAAAATTGCACTCTGATCTTCTTAAGCATTGTATATGCCTAAATGAAGGCTGTGGAACTCATTGCATCCTTTTTTACTTTGTAAAAACACAGTTGTCAGTTCCGGCCTTAGAAACAATTCAACTTATAAACAATTTAATGGAGGTTTCCTGTCTCCTCCTTTCCCCTTTAACATGGAGCCTTCCTCCGTTGTTTCCAAAGGGAACCTTAGCTTCCCCACCAAGCCCCCACTCCCACAGGCCCTCCTCCCTCTCACCACTCAAGGACTGCCAAGTCCTCCCAAAAGGAGAAGGACAGGATATGGCAGAGCCTCTACCAGTTTCCCAATCCATCGAGCTGTCTCGCAAAGGGTTGGAAGTTTGGGCCTCCGCAGCCTCTCAGCCCTTTCATTCCAACTCAGCCACTTGGGGAATCCAATAGGCTTTTATAATGGCTTGGGAAGATAACCGTCCCTTGGAACATTGTTCTGCAGGAAAAATGCATCCAAAGTTCCAAGGAACTTTTGGAACAGAACATTTTCACATGATAGGACTTCCGTGATCTACATAATATGTTAGAGACTTACACATGGTTTCCATGGGCCCACAAGATTTATTGGGAGTTCCCTAACAATGTCACCAAAAATTAATCTAGATGCTTTTGGGAAGGGCTGGGAAAATCATCCACTTCCTTAAAGCACTCACAAATTAGGAGCAAAAAGTTCATTCTTTGAATTTGATTTTTATTATTTTGTAAAGTATCAGAAATAGTCATACTGTGGGAAATTAGACCTCTTTTGGACTTCCTTCACTTATTTCATGGCTTGATATTGTTATTTTGAATTCTATGTGGGGAAACCAAGTTACAGCCTTTTAGCAATCTTAAACAGACCTGATACTAGATAGAGAGAAAAAAAATTAATATTTGTACAAAGACCAGCCTTGACTTCGGCCCTAAGCAGCTAACATCTGGGTGTCTATTTTCTCATGAGTCGGGTTTGCCTAAGGATTCCTTCCAGTTTAACATTTCTAAGGATTCCCTCCAGTTTAATATTTCATGGTGTCAATCATTTCTCTCCTGTCTTCATGCGAGGTTCTCCAATGGGACCTTCCTGCCCTGGATGAATCTGTGCCAAGATTCCTCCTGATTTAGCTATAAACACAGCTGTGCTTCCTGGATTCATAAATTGACATCCCCAAAACCTAATGAAGCAGCAGATAACATGGAGGACGTCAGCAGATACTATCTACAAACCTCAGTAGACAACATCTGCAAATCATCCTGTGACCATTCATAACCCAAGTCAATATTCACAGTATTCCAAGTTAGACAACCTTTGAATTACATCTACCAGAGGTCAAGCAGTTGGCAGATTTTCTCAACTCATCACAATACAATAAATCCTGATGTTCATGTTATTTTAATTCCCTTCCATTTTAAAAGACAGGTAGTAAGACATTCTAAGTTTTGAAATAACAAGGCCAATAATCTGTCAGTTGGTATAAGAGAAAACTGAGTTAATGCTTTTTGTTATCTGTTCATTGTGCCTCCGCACGCGCGCACATGCTCTCTGTCTCTCTCTCTCTCTCTCTCTCTCTCTCTCTCTCTCTCTCTCTCACACACACACACACACACACACACACACACACCTCACCATCCTTCCACACGTGCCAAAGATTTCAACAGTCAAAGCATGTTGAGCATGAAGCCAAGTCTTGCTTGGCATGGAGGTTTTGATTCCAAGGATAGATAAAACAACTGCTATGTCGAAACGACTTGCATTTGCTTTGGAATCAGATGAGGCGAGGGGTCAGTTAACTGTGGCCTATGGACCAAATTTGGCTCACCACCTGTTTGTGTATACCTGCAAGCTAAAAATGGTCTTTATATTTTCAAGTAATTGAAAAAATTCAAAAACTGTATAATAGTTCGAGATACATGGATATTTTATGAAATTTATATCTCAATGTCCATAAATAAATTGTATTGGAATATACCTACTTGCTCATGTGTTGTTTATGACTGCTTCATGCTACAGCAGTACAGCTGAGTAGCTGCGACAAAGACTGTATGTCCCATAAAGCTGAAATATTTACTAGATAAGCCCTTTACAGAAAAAGTTTGCCAATCCATCTGATAGACCTACACTTTGATTCTCCTAATTAATATTTTTGTGGCATTAAGCAAGTCTCTTGACTTCAATTTTCTCTTTCTAAATCAAGAGCAATGTTATCTAACCTGCAGGTGTCTAGGATGATGCTTGGAACCACATAGATTGGTTCATTTGCCACGTCTCCTTCCCATGCCTTTCTCTATGCAGCTTAGAGGTATCAGGCCAACGGATGTTGGCAGAGTTCTAATTTACAAAGAAGGCAGACCACATCATATCTCGGTTGCAAAGACCAGAGCTGGGCTTCTGGACTTATTTTAGTGAAAGTTGTTTTTGGCCAGTACCTGGACTTTTTATTATTTTTCTTTCGGCAGAGGTGAAAGTGGATATTAACAAATTTGCATCTACTATTTTTTCCATTATACCCTTGGGAAACTCTTGAACAAGAAGAAAGTATGTTTTAGTTGTTAAACTGATAAACCATATGAAATAAGTCAATAGTATTAAAAGTTGGAGGATCCAGACAGCCCACTCCATGGAAATTGGAATTATTTATTCAATACGCAATTACTGCATAGCATAACAACCCTCACAGTGAGAACCCAAATCACATGGTCCTTTGAGACTTCCCTGCTATTCTCCAGATCCCTCTGCCCACTTTATTCAAAAATTATTTTACCGCTAAGTCAACTCAGCAAGGAAAATGGAACTCTGAAACCAGCTGAGCAGATGATTCCTACCTCAGAAGGAAACCGCTATGTTTAGAGAAATTAAAGTTACAACTTAGTCATTTTCTACCTAATTGTGAGGTAGTATGCTCTGGTGGAATAAACTTTGGAAGTAAGCAGGCCTGTATTCAAATATCACTGTGTCCCCTACTCCTCTGTGGCATTACCCACCTGGCTCTCTGAGCCTTAGTCACCTTATTTGGACAATGAGAGAAATCATTTTTACCCCACAGGGTTGTTATGGGGTTAAATAAGATGACTTATAAAGCAACTTAAGAATTTATGAGCAATGCCTGACACATAACAGTTGTTCAGCAATTGTTCATTCTTCCTTCACTCTTTCAATTCCAAACTGAATTAGGGGTTCAGGATTGCCACCATTCTGATGCCTGTCAGAGCCGGGAACTGTGGCTATATGAAAGATCTCAGTTACTATTTGCAATGCCCTATGTGGGTGATATTTCTAACTTCGGCCTTAGATGAAGATATTGACTATACCATCCTGAAATAGTCATGTTAAAGTGCTATTCTGTCTGGAAAATATAAATATAAGTACTGAAGGAATTGTCTATAGCTGGTTGGCTCAGCCAGCTAGCTTTGTTACACAAAAATTATTAACAGTGTCTAGAGCTATGAAGGTGGTAGAAATAATAAACCTATCTTGCCAACCTTTAACAACGTTTTACTGAAATATAATATACTGAAAATACACTTACTCTGAACACAACCTGCAATCATCACCCAGACTAATAAACAGAACGGGACTTGTACCCAAGAAGCCACCAGTCATGCTTTCTTCTGGTCACACATCTTCCAAGGGTAACTGCTGCCCTGACTTCTAACAGCCCAGGTGAGTGGTGCCTATTTTTATACTTTACATACACTGTTTTATCTTTTGTGTCTGGCTTCTTCTATTTAACATTTATGTTTATAAGACTTATCTATATTGATGGATGTCATTAAGATTAGATCTGTGACTCTCAATACTGCAGAGTGCCCCGTTTTGTGAACACGCCACAATTTATTTATCCATTCTATAGCTGATGGGAATTTGGGTAATTCTAGTTTGAGAGTATTTGAGCATTCTACTACATGTCTTTTGGTGACTATTTCATGCATTTCTTTTGAGAACATACCTAAAAGTAGACTTACTGAGCTCTGAGGTAGGTTATGTTCAGCATTAGTAGCTATAACCAAGCATTTTTCTAAGGAGTTGTAACAATTTATTGTCGTACCAGCAATGCCCCACATCCTTGCCAACAACCAGGCTCTTCCATTTTTTATATTTTCACCATTCTGGTGACTCGTCCTTGCATTTTTATTTCCAACACATTTATGTAAAATATTCAACTAAAGAATGAAAGATGAGAAATGAATATAAAAAGAGCAAACTGAAGAAGCATCACAAAGACTTCATTAAAAACATGAGGGCCACAGACATGTAATCAGCCACTGGACAGCATCATCGTCATCAAATGTACATGGAACTTACTTTAGCATTCAATGACTCAGCCCCCCTCCCCATGGTGCATTTAAATTAAATTTCTGTAATAAGATTCTGTTTTTCCAACATCTCACATTTTGACTTCAGAATTACATTTTTTCTTCCCACCACTGACTGCTTGGGTCTCCCAGGATAGCTTTAATGAAATTTGTGATATTGGCAAAGAACAAATAGGAAAAATTGGAAAAGATTGGTCTCCAGATCCAGTAACACTCAGTAAACATAAATATGTACTTCAAAATGGGAAACAGTGTGGAAGGAAGGTGGAACTTGGGTTGTGCCCAATATGCCACATCTATAGGGACCACTTCACTAGTTAATACATGGTAATAGTAATATTTTGCATTTGTATAGCATTTGCAGTTTATAAAATGTCCTGGGAACGGATGGAGCACCTAGAAAGAAACAATTCTGGTGAAAGCAACAAGATAAAGGACTGCTGCTTAGCTGGCTTCATACCAAAACCTCTCTGCAGTTGTCAGGTAGGGTCTACCTTATGTAAATAATAGGAGCTGTCAAATGTGCACGCTCTCTCTCTCTCTCTCTCTCTCCCCTGGTCTCTGTGTTCTGTGTCATGCCATTTGACCTTGGAGACAAGCTGAAAATGGACACCTCTCTCTGCCCCACCATGACATTTCCTGTGCAACTTGTATCCCCACCACCCACAGCAATCCAAGGCAGTTGTGGTTTTACCACTGACTCCTTTAACACATGGTCTGTATTCCATAGCTCATAATAATCACCAATCCTTACTGAGTGCCCATTACCTGCCAGGCAGTGTGCTAAACACATTACATGCATTATTTATTTTGATTTGAATTAATCCCACAAAGCCCAGAGTCACACAGCACATAATTAACAAGGTCCAGCATGCATCCTGATTTGTTCCCTCTCACGTCCAGTGTCTCTTCTATGTGGGCCAGGTGATCTGAGGAACATCTTTCTTCTCTTTTCTCAAAAATATACCCATGCCTGTTGATGCTTAATATTCCACAATTCTATGTCAGAAAGGATGTTTGTGCTTATTTGATGCATTAATGTTTAATGAGCACATTAACTGTAGCTCCTAAAAAAAAAAAAAATCATGTTGAGAAGGAAATTGACCCTTTGTAAACTGGGGGCCTCGATAATGGGCTTCTGAGAGGTAAGGGAACCTGAATTGCTGGAAAATTTTCCCTGCCATTTATATGTCTAAATCAACAAATATTTTTGTAGATTTCCTTTGAGATAGCTCTCTTAGACACTGAGGGAAAGATTAGCTTAGAAGGTAAAGATAAGATAGAGATCAAATTATTCCCTCAAAGCCAATATAACAGAACAAATGAGCCTCCTTTTATTCTTTACTCGGAGTTAAGTTTAATTACTTTATCCAAAAATATATTAACCTACATGCAGATACAATTTAAAGAAACAAAATAGACATTTTGAAAAAGGTCTTGATAATTCATGGTTAATGGAGGCATAATGGTTCCATTTGGCCCACTGGGCTATCATAAGGATGCATGTTGATGGTTGATTAAGATAAGCAGAGGTTTCTCCACCATCAGCCTGATACCATCAAGGTAGGAAGAACACCTTCATCTCTGCCTCTTGAGCTAAGATCCCAAACTCCTAACATTGGCAGTCACCTTAGGTGTCTGGCTTTTGCCTACTTTATGTGACTCATCTCTCACCAGTCTATGTGGTAATCATATTGACATTCTTTTTAGTTCTTCATATACTCCCAAGTGCTCAATATCCTCAGGCCTTAGCTTAGATTTCTGCAAGAAATATTTGTCAAGTCCCCACATGTGGATATGATCCCAGTCTTCTTAATAGTCTCCCATGCATTAACCCCAGGTTCATTATTCACACTGATCATAACTGCCTATTCATGTGTCTATACCTTTAAATATTTTGTTCACCAGGTATCCACGACCTAGTGCAAAGCCTGGCCCACAGTGAGCACTAAAATATTTTTTTCATTTTGAATTAACTGCAAATTTGTTTATTAAACTAAGATAATTTTTCTAATCAAACAATAGTAAGTAGATCTCCAAGCTGCCTTCATTCTTCTAAGATAAGCTTGCCATTCTTTTGTGGAAGGAGGGAGAAGAGAAATTTAACAGAGATTAGAGCTAGACTCTGTAAGACCAAATAAATTAATTCTACTTAGCCAGCAGGTAAATACAGGATTAGGAGTCAAAAGGCTGCAAAAAAATCCTCTTCCTTGGCATATGCAGAACGCATGACCAGCTCTGAAACATCTTCTATTTTTCCAGACAGCTATTGTTGCTTAATTGTGCATCAAAAAAAAAAGAAGGAAATTTGGGCACTCCCAAGTCTCTCTCCCACAGAAACCTGTTTCACTAGATGCATTTTACATTGCTGCAGAGGAATTTATGGAAAAGAGCAGGGGCTGACAACATGCATCCTCACAACTCCAGAACAGACGTGCAGGGCTCATAAGAGATTCTGCTTTTGGTGTTTTCCTCGTGTTCCTCTTAGAATTGCTGTGTCATTCATTGAACTTGTATTTTGGTACTTGTATAAAGCATTCCCTTTGTGGTTCATTCCCAGTCTTAAACCTGGCATGTGACCACATGTAAATGTGTATTTTTATGGTCCTATAATCTCAGGACTTTTAAATCTCCATTGCTTAAAGGCATACAGTGAGCTCAAGTGGAAAACTCAGGAGGTTTCTGATCATTTAGAAGCAGTTTATGTGCTGGTTCTAAGTGCCTTTGCAACTTCAGTCCTTGCAGGATCTAGGGCATAGCAAAGATTAGGTCCTGGCACCTAATTAACTCTTCAAGGCCTTAAAACAAACATCAAAAATCATTGGAAAATATGCAACCTCTTTCTATTTAAATACTTCATTTGCAGATGCCGTATCTGCTTACTCACAGGAAGGTGTTCTTTATAAGAGTTACTCCTATTATATTGTCAGTCTATCTTCAGAACGCATATTTTTTCCCCAAGCTTGCATGGGTCTCCTTGGACAGCCTTAAGGAAAGGTGGGATATCATCAAGGAAATAAAATAGGAGAGAATTGGGCTCAGTATCCAGGAAATGGATTCTCCTATGTCTGCAGAAAACCTTTCTAATAGCTTCTCAACTCACATTTCTTTTATTCAAATCTCTTCTTCATTCCTATAGTTGAATATTTTGCGATCTGGGTCAAGATCCAAAAGGTAGGCAAAATGCAGAAACAAACCAAAAAAAACCCCACAAATCTATTTCATATTCAGATTCTGTTTTTCTCCAAAATAAGTATCATTTCCTTGGCACTGACCACAGGGGATTACAAATCCAAAAAAAAATTTTTTTTTGCAAATATTAATTTGCTGTATCTATCTGTCATTCAATTAAATTTTCTATCCCCAATACTCTTAAGATGTTTTTCCATAATAAAACTGCATTTTCCATATGCATAAACTATTTGCTCTTTAAGCCAAATTGGTCAGTTTTTTTTTTTAATCCACTTCAACTTTTGTTTCTCTCTTCTTTTTTCTGCTTGTTTTTGTTGTCATTGTTTTATTTTTAAAAATCCATTTGTTTCTGAAGATTATCATAAGAAAAAAAATAGGCAGCAGGTTTTGAAGAATAGTATAAAGTCATACTTAAAGTCAGGTCACTCAACTCCACTGACCGTGGAGATATCTGTTCTGTGGGTTTGCTCAAGAATTCAGAAGCTGACAGCCTCATCAAACCACTGTGTACTGGGTCCAAGACCCCCCAACCTTTTAGTCAAGGTCTTCACTTCCAGATCCCTAGATTCTGCATTCAAGGACTCCACGAGGAATGGGTGGGAGAAGTTGGATTTCTACCACTTCACATTTCTATCATGAATTTATTTGTGGTAAAAACTCCCAACCAGGGTTTGGTTTGGTTTTATTTTTCCTCTTTGATGTGTACTGTTTACGCTGGCAGACCATTTTTGATCCAAGTGGACAATCTTACTTATAGCGCTATTCATTTCAACTTGTTAGATTTGGCCCAAACTCGGCTGTCATGACCTTTAGATTTTAACTCAATCTTAAAATCAGCTTAAGTCTATTACTCAGAAATTGTGTTCTCTCTCAGCATTGTGAACATACCACACTTGATAATCATACTTTCAACTCTTTATCCAGAGCTCTGATTACTGTGTTGGTAAAGGCAGTTCAAGAGACAAGTTTTGGTGTCCACTGTTATGACTGGATTTTAAAAGACTGGGTTTTTATTGATACAGATCTTCAGATAGGCATCAGGAAGAAACTTTGAAAGTAAAACCTGGTGAGGGATGATGGAGGTGTTACATTTCCAGCACATGAGTTTTCTAAAGATGGGAGGGCTTGCAAAGAGGGCTAACTTCTGATGAAGTGAAGGTAAAACTAAATAACCTCTTTAGGTCTTCACTGGGTTTGTGAAATTGTTTTGTTTGGTATCTTGAAAAAGACAATGATCCCTTCTATACAAACATTTCCATTTTGCATATCTATACTTTTATAAAAAAAAAAGCCCTAGAGAAAGAAACAGTCTTGTGGGAAGTTGATTCTCATTCACATTTGGGGGGATTGCCCTACAGTGGGGTCTTTTCACTATCTGGCTCTATGCATTTCAAGAACAAGTAGGCAAGACTCTTCTTTCTTTGGTGGAGATTCACATATATCTGAGTCTCTAATAGTCCCTTCCAACATAGTGAGCAAATGTCTTAGGCCATTTTATTTATCTGCTTATTTATGTATACCTGGAGTTGCACTACAAATTGAAGCGGATATCCAAAAGTAAATGCAAGAAACAACCCTCTTCAATGTAACCTTCCCTCTCTCTCCTTGAGGCTCCAACCCACTTTGATGGGTATTAGAGCGCAGCATGAAACTTATGTCATTGACACTTGCATAAAACGGAAGTTTTCTTTCAATATTATGTGTACTTATGAGGTGTCTGTGGCTTTGAAGGCATAAATGATTATGCTCTGCTGTACTCATGGGATGTGATCAAGTTACATCTATGCACAAAAGAATCTACATTGCACCTTTTTCTGTATTCTTAAATACTTGAAATCCAACAAGAATCTTCAGGAATTACCGCACCTGTTTTTCAAGTATATTTACATTGTGCGCACATTCATAACTGTCACATTCTCGTGGCATTTATAACTTTACGTAAATATTAAGAGAAAGGAATTCAGTGGGGTTATGAATGAGTAATTATGAAAAACAATCTAGATCTCAAGAAAAGGAAATTTTGGATTTTATGTTAAATATTGAATCTTGTCTATAATGAACTCGCTTCTTTCTTATATAAACCTAATCATCTATTAAAATTAGTGTGTGAAAGTTTGATGAGAAACAGAATTTTTACATAGTCTCAAAGTATCTCCCCACAGAATAGATATTAATTACAATAAGAAAATTTACAACTTAATAGTGAAGAAACCAAACAGATACCACCTTAACCAAGTGATCAAAATTAACATCAGTAATGAGATATCAACATCATGTGCCTCTTGACACGGTGTACTGAGAAGGACACAATATCTCTTCTCTGGTAGTCCTACTAAAAGTGCACAAGCTGAAAAGAACCACAAGGAAACGTCAGACAAACCCAAACTAAGAAATCTTTTGAAAAATAACTGGCCAAAACTTTTTTTAAATTTTAAGGTCACAAAAGACAAAGAAAGCCTAGTGAAATGTTTCAGATTAGAGGAGAATGTGTATAATTGAAAACTAAATACAACATATAATCCTGGATTGTATTCTGGACCAGAAAAAAGATATTAGTGGAACAATTGGTAAAATTTAAATGAAGTCTATCGTTTAGACAATAGGGTAGTATCAATGTTAATTTGCTGATTTTGATCATTGTACCGTGATTATAAGAAATATTAACATTCTGGGAGTCTGGATGAGGGCATACTGAAATTATTTATATTACACTTGTAACTTCTTTATAAGTCTGAAAATGAAAAAGTTAAAATGAAAAGTTAAAACAAAAAATTAAAGCCAAAAATATGAATAAATATATTCACATGTGTGTCACAGCTGAAAAATTGCTAATAATAATAATAATAATAATAATAATGGCTGAAAAATCTAGAAGTCTGAGAACTACCGAATTAAACAATATGTAAGGACTCCTTCCATGCTAAAGTTTTGCAATTCCAGGAATCATGAAGTATAACAAACCAGACTGTGTCCAGATGAATTACTTTTAAAAAAAAATCCGGTTAAAGGTGAGAGTGAGAATTTATTTTAATTCCTTACATCTTTCTGTTTATACCAGGGATGTAGGATCAGCTAACACTTTCATGAGAGAAGGTGGTTGTTTGAAATGAATGTGCTCTTGTTTTTTCCACTAGTAGGAACATATCTACTATTTATATCATTAATATATTTTATTCTAGATAATAAATAATACATAATGTTGATAATCCAAATTATCCATACTCATTCCAACCTAGATTGGCCTGACACCCAGGTTCTTGTTTCTCACAGTTGGAATGTTCGCAGATTAAAATTTTCATTTCAATTCCCTCAAATATTCAGGAGACAAATTTGCTATTAGGAGCGCAAAAAATAATATATAATATATTATGTGGGACCATTTAAATATAACACGCATCATCGTGCCACAATGTTAATTTTTTAAAATAATGTATGTACTTAACTTGGCAATATCCACACTCTAAAATGAAGGTAAAAACATATTTGAATTTGAAAACAAATTTCCTGGCTAAAATTAGCTTCCAAAATTGTTTATCATCCTTGATTCTTACACTTAAAAGCGTTGTTTTAAGGAAGTGTTTCACGTTGTTTTTACCAAGCGTACTCTCTTCTGCTGCAGACTCCTGCAACGGTGGGAACAGACTGGAGACAGCATCATGGCTTCTGGCTTTTTCTCTGCTACTCACCAAATTTCCTCGGCTTCCTCAGCTGTAAATAGAGGATATTGGGCAAGGAAATCTTAAATCTTATAATATGGACCTCTTTAGCAGTCCAATGAAGTCTGTGATCTCTTCTCAGTATAATGTTTTTAAACAGGTAAAAGAAAATACCTACAATTACCAAAAAAACTAATTATATAAAAAACAGCACTTAAAATAATTTTGAATGTGTGATATAGTAATATATGCATTTTCTTTAGTAATGCATTAAATAATAATGTCTAGCAGTAGATCTAATGACTACCATAATTTCAAAGAAGCGATGAGCATTAATGATATCTTGAGATAATCTACAACACTATAATGTGATATAAAGACATCTTTGATTTCTACTATGTCAAAAGTCACAGGAGTAGGTGATGTCCCGGTGGTTTGTTGCCCACATTTGAAATGGAAAAAATAATAAATTTCAATTAGAGTTTAATAAAAACAAAAATTAATTATTTTCCCAACCGCATTCACAGATTCCCCTAGATTCTCTCCAAGGATCTCCTGATTACAAATTTCTGGACCAGATGACCTCCAGGTTCTCTTCTAGCCCTGTGAGTCTGTCATTTCTGTAATCTTCTCCAGCCAGGCACCTTGAGCAGGACCCTAGGCAGCCATGTGTATGTGTGTGTGCCTCTCTCTAGGGACACAAGTTTAACGAGATATCAAAATATTTCACTTGCAAGTCTTGGCTGCTGTACAGCACTTAGCAAAGCAGAGCCAGTTTTCCTGGTTGAGATTGGTCAACATCAGGTTCATTTGTCTAGCATTTCACAAAATATTTTCCCACATTTGTCCAACTACAGTTTGAAGGCTGTAATTGACAATATAAATGTGCCCTAAGGTAGAAAGTCCGACCCCATTTCCCTGAGTGATCTCCAGGGTTGGCCATTACCATGCAGATGCCCAGAGTCAAGGGATCTCCATGGATCTGCTAATTATTCCCCAGGCTTTTTCACCAGCAATAAAAATCCCATTTGTGGCAGCTCATTTGCAGAACAGCCCCCATTTTCACAGTGGTGGCATTAATTAGCAAAAACTTGTGAAAATGACCAGAGTTTACAGGTTTTAAGGGGAGAGAAAGAAAGAACCCTGAGCCACTTCTAAATATTCTTATAAATTCCCTCATAGCTATCAAGGGCTAAAAGCCCCCTTGTCTTAGTTGCTGTGATTTTTCCTGTTTGTAGTCCTAAGTAGGAATTAATTGAGGTTTCCATTAGAGTAGTGACTTTGGTGAATCCTGAATGCGGAAAGATGGTGAATTTCTCAGATAATCAATCACCATTTTCTGATGGCCTACTGATGCCTCACACTGGGGCTGGAAAAATCCTGGATGTTCTATTCTTGAAGGGAAGATCCCCTACCCAGTGGGGTGCTCTAAAAACAAACCATCTCTCCGGTGTTCCAGGAGCTATTCCAGATGATGGCATTGGGCTTTGAGGATCGGAGAGTGATGAGAGGAATCCCTGCCCACCCCCCAACCTGGAAAGATACACAGTCTTTAACCTTAGTGATATCTGATATACCCACACAAAGACAGAAGCCGATGGAGGAGGAGGAATGAAGCTGGGAACATTTTCATCAATGATTTTATCAAGTCTTTATTTTAAAGCAGTTATGGGGTTTTTGTCTGTTTTTGTTTTTAAGTTATGGAGCCTAATTTTCTATTTAACAGCTATCCACCAATAGAAAACTGTCTGTCCTACTCTTAAAAATCCAGGACTTAAGCACATCCAGAGCAAGTGTGACTCTAGCTCTACTTCTGAAGGGTTAAACAAATGGATAAAGGGTAATAAATCTTTCCTCTTCACTTTCAATGAGTTTCAGAATATTTTCGTCCCTAATTCCTACCCTGAGCCAACAATCACTGCTGACTTTAGCTAAGAATTTTATTATTTAATTTTTTTATAGCTGCAATGCGAGTTTCCCATGCAGTTTTTATTAACTCTGTTTCATTGCAAGGCCTTGCAAGCAAAAACAGCCCTTATTTTTATTTGGAGAAATCTATTTCAGTGACAATCTAGCCTCAGGGCAGCTATATGTCAATCTCTTTGCGCTTTTTTTTTCTGTTGAAACAAGCATGGGAAAGTTGCAAGACAAATGCCACACAGGGCAGGGCTGAAGGAAGGAGCATACCAATCCTCATCTCTAGTCAGCTCAAGACCAGAAAGCAAAAGAAAAGGGAATGAAGGGAAGGTCCAACAGTATAAGGTGGAAGAAAACTCCTATATGTCTACCAGCTTTTATTCCCAACAGATGGAAGGCCTTAAATTCTCACCATTTTTCCCAGGACTGACATTATTTGGGATAAGGCTGGAATATAATATTTACAATAAGAAGCATGTCTTCTTAAAAAGGTAATAGGAGCTAAGTGCCTGATGTTTCTAGGTTGCCATCCCGGGGCTTCCTTCCTGAATTGTCTTGACTATGATCCCTGAAATAAAGCCAAGTCAGTCAGAGAGGCACCTGAAGGTTGAGGGTAGGGATTATGAGAGATCAAACTCCAGCAACTCACACTACAAAATGGTGGTGTAGCCAGGTGTAAACATCCTGAGGCCAGGTTCCCTAGACTTACACAAGCTTGTCATAGGAAGCCTCATTTGCTTAACCGAAAACGGTATTTGAAACTTCAACCCCTAAAGCTAAATTCTAAAAACAAATGGGAACCTATTGTAATGAGTGTAGGATGGGGACATGAGTGACTTTGAATGAACCAAGCATTGTCACAGATGTCTACATCTTTATATGATTTCATTTAACCTTCCCATCAATACTACCAAGTAGGCTGTATTTTTACCATTTTATATATAAAGATGAGGTTGGCAAGAAAATTAGCAGCCATATAAACAGTAATATAAGTTATATGTTCTCTTTATCGGGCATATAGGAAAAAAGAACCCTTTCTCTTTTCCCAAGAGAAAGTCAGAAGGAAACCTAAAGACCATCTGGTCTCATTTTTCAGCTGATGGGTAATAGAAAAGGAACAAATCTGGCCCACAATCTGTTTTTGTAAATAAAGTTTTTTTGAAGCATGGCAACACATGTTCATTTACATATTGTCTGTGCTTTTATATTACAAAGGCAGAGAGTTGAGTAGCTACAATTAGGATCATATGGCCTACAAAACCTGAAGTATGCACTATCTGTCCCTTTACAGAAAATGTCTGCCAACCCCTACTAGAGATCAATTTGAGAAGAACTGACATCATGATAATTTAAGTTTTCCAATCCATGAATATGTGATATTTTTCCATTTATATAGGTCTTCTGTTCCTGCAATGTTTTGTATTTTTTAGTGTACAAGTCATGCACATTTTTTGTTAGAAATAAATTTAAGTGTGTTATGCTCTCTTATGTTATTGTAAATGGTATTTTTTATTTTATTTTCCAATTGTTTGCTGTTGGATATACAAATGCAATTGATTTTTGTATATCAACCTTGAGTACTAAAATCTTCCTAAACTTACATATTAGTTCCAGCAGCTTTTTTGTAGAGTCCTTAAGATTGTCTATGTAGATTTAAAAAAAAAAACCGTCATCTGTGAATAAAGAGTTGTATTCTCCCTTTCTATTTTTATGCCTATTTTTCTTTTTCTCACATTTTGCACTGGTATGACCTTCAGTAAAATGTCAACGGTTGTGGTAAGAGTGGACTTTTTATCTTTTTCATGATCTTGAGGGGAAAACGTTCAATAGTCATCATTAAGTATGATGTTAGCTATTGCCTTCTCCTTGGATTTTAAAGTTCTTCACTCTTTCATTTCTTTGTACCTTTTCGCAGAATGATTTTTTTTTTTTTTGAGAGAATGAATGAGTGAATAAAAAGCCTAAGTAATCAGATATCGGATTGTTTACTAATTGAGTCCTGCCTTATTGGTTAGTTAGCCTGTTTGATAAAGAAAGAAGAAGATAAGGGAGTCAGAGAGAGTAGTACAAAGAGTCTTCTTCCAGTACTGTTGATCTTTCAAGAGAAAACCTTGAGTGGGAGTGGAAAACAGCACAATTGCTTTGGAAAACTGCTTTCTTATGGTGGTTTCCTATGAACTTAAACATATATCTGCCCTCTGACCCAAAAAATCCTCTCTGTGAATCTGCACACGAGAAATAAGTGCATGTTCCAACAAAAGACTTGTACCTAAACTTTCATGCTAGCCTTATTTGTAATGCCGAAAATTAGAAGAGATGACCTAAATGTTCAGCAAGAATGGATTTTAAAAGTCATGGTGTATTCATACAATGGAATAATACTCATCACAAAACAAAACAAAACAAAACAAAACAAAAACAAACAAACAAACAAAAACTCCTGGTATACACAGCAATGTGGAAAAACCTCAAGACCATTAAATTAAGTGAAAGAAGCCAGACTCAAAATAGTGCTTACTGTTTTGTTCCATGTATGTGAAGTACTAGAACAGGTAAAACTAATCTATATTGATAAAAAATGAGAATAGTTGTTATGTGGAGTGAGCAAAGGGTCAGGAATTGACTAGAAAGAGGCAGAAAGGGACTTTCTGAGGAGATGAAAATGTTCTAAATCTTGATTGTTCTGGTGGACCCATGGGAGTATATATTTGTCAAAACTCAAACTGTATACTTAGGATCTGTGCACTTCACTGAATGTTACTCCTCATAAAAAATAAATTTAGGACAAGCAAACCTCTGGAAAAGGCAGAGCATTAATGAATAAGTCTTCAACTATGTAATTTTAGACAGTTGGACCTCTGGTACAAAGAAGATGTTCTGGAGGCCAAGTGACAGCACCAAGGATTAGCTCAGTGAGCTGGGTTTGGGCCCCACAATCTCTACCAACAGACATCCCCCAACCAATAAACACACAAACTAAGCAAAAATTATGTATGTGTCAAGCAAACAGCTTCAAGATAAGTTTTATATACCCTTTTCAAACTGGATTGCAGGTCCCTAGCCCTCCTAATCATAAATTCAGGGAACCTCAAATCACTTAGGCAGCCAGTCACCTGGACATAAGGTACCTTTTTCTATCTGTTTGCAAACACTTGTCCATCCTTCCAACTTGCTGAATTCACTCAAATGTCCCATGCACTGCTGTAAATCATTAGGCTAATTGACTACATGAGTAAATACAATCCAAGTAACCTCCTTATGGAGGTGCTGAAAATGTAACAAATGCCCAGGAAATGTCACATATCACTATGGCTTTCGTTTCTACCTTTCCCTCTAGCTCTCCTTCTGTCCCACTAAATCTGGAGGGGCACTTGAGGAACAGCATCATGGGTATGTTTTCTTGATATCCCTAGAATTTTGGAATGAACCATAGGAGTCTCCCGGGAGATAAGAGACCAGAGAGTAGAGTTTTACTGTGAGGACCTAAACTCTCACCCAGGTTCACCATACCCTAGAATTTCCAGAGGGCTCTTGAACACCAACATTTTATACTTAAGCAAATTGAGACCCAACACAGTAAAATGGGTTTCGCCAAGCTCCCCAACCTGTCAGAACCATGTTAGGACTTTGTACCTTGCTACACTTGCCCCTTAGGCTTACACTCAGCTATCACATTTGGCAGGTGCTCAGGAAATGTTTTCATGAAATGTGTACTGCATGGGGAGAAGGTGGTTCCTTTTCACAGTAGTGACAAGTTCAAAATGTGCTTCAATAAATTGGTTCATCTATACAAATTGAAATGTATTGAACCATGAGGATATACTTTGAATTTTTAGAACTAGATTCTTTTTTTCCAGGTGAGAATATGTTTTGTTTTCTTGGGTTATAAAGAAGAACTTAAACAACTGAATTGAAATATCTGCTTTAATTTTTAGTGCAGGAAAGGCAGTGTAACAGAAGGGAAAAATTAGAGACTTGGGGGTTAATTCACCCTAGGTTCTGAGCTAGAACTTGTTACCCAAAGCTACTTCATATCTGTGGATCATAATTGCCTACATTGCAAGGTTATTGTGGGAGCCTGAGACTGTGACTAACATAATAAGATCACAATGAACAAATGTGTTTTTAGTAAAAATAGAGCTTCTACTTTCTCTAGGCACATGGGACAATTGGCTCTGAGCCCCATCACCCCCAGCCCATCACCTCCTGACCTAATCCAAATCTATCCCCAGGTCAGAGGTTCAGAAGCAAAGTGGATCATGAGGACAGTCTTAAGCCAAAGCAATGAAGTCACATTCTGGTCCCATTAGGAAACTAAAGAACAATGACGCTTAAAGTATCAAGAGCAAGCAAACAAAAGAGGCGATGGCAGCCTGAGCTCCAAAATTCAAACCTAGAGCAAGCAATGATTCCAAAACAGCCTCAAACTGGGGCACAACGAAGCATTATGTAACCAGAAGGCTCCTTTATTTATTCCATTGGCAAACATTTCCTGCTTGGTTTTATATAAACATGGGTGCAGAATTTCCTCACAGTCGTATCTTCTGTGGGGCCAGCTATCATTACCCTGTTTGGTTCAAAAGGTTGACCTCATTGTTTTAGCTGTTCACTTCTCCCTCTCAGACACTTGGGTGAATTGGCTCCATTTAGGGATGGAAGTTTGAATTAAAGCCTTCTGTATTACCAATGCAACAATGTCATGTTGTCCCAAGTAGTATCAGCAACACGAAAGAAAGCCTTTTTGCCTGAGAACTTGAAGCTCAAGTAGTTCCTTAGCTTTTCTGAGAGGTGAAAAGAATCTAAAGATGCATAAGGGCTTAATCTAGGTGGGGTTCCTTCCTAGTAAGACCCTGCGTACGAGAGAGAACTTGATATGTTCCAGGAGCTATTCTAAGAACTTTGCAAATACCACATCATTCCATGCACACAGCAATCTTATAAGAGACACACTATTTTATTTTCATTCTGTAAGTAAGAAAATTGAGGCACAGGGAATCAAAAGGTTAAAGTTAATAAATGGCAGAGCCCATATTCAGATCCAGGCAGGTGAGCCCTATACTTTGTGGTCTTATCCACTATGCCATACTACCGAAATAAAGTTCTTAGAAAAATTAAATAGAACAGATTTGAATTGTGTCTTCCATGCCACCCCAGCCCCATGCCTTATCAACATGCTCCTTGCATACAACAAAGAACATGTACTGAGAACCACCACATCTTGGGCTATATCCTAGGGAATTCAGAGCTAAATAGGACATAGATCCTGTTCTCTAGATCTGCATGGCCCAAACATCTGCCATGAAACACATTTAATTAAGGGGAAATAGAGTTTTAAATTTATTTCCTCAGCTGCACTAGCCACATTTCAAGTACCGAATAGCCACATGTGGCTAGGGGTTAGTATACTGGACAGGTATAGAACATTTTCAACATTGAGGAAAGTTCTATTAGAGAGAATGTTCTGGACTTTGCTACTCAAAGAGAGTTCCCTGGATCAGCAGCACCAATAACACCTTGGCGCTTGCTAGGCCCTGTCTCAGACTTACTGGATTACAATCTTCATTTTAATAAGATTCTCAGAAGATTCATGTGTACCTTAAAATTTAAAAAGCACTCAAGCCTAGAAACTTTTTTCTGCACTTAACTTCTGTTTTGCCAATAATCCCCCAACCCTTTTTACTACACACACACACACACACACACGTGCACACGCACCTCCTTCTTCCCATTCCCTGCTAAAGCAGTCATTGATAACTAAGATGGTTACAATCAAATAGCATGATTCCTCCCTGGCTCATTGGCCTTATAATAAATAATTTAAAGAACCGAAGCTGCCTAAATTAGAGAACTAAAAGATAACATTGGAGTAACAGGCAGTGAGAGTCTGTCTGACAATCCCTCCAACTCCTAAGTATAAGGAGAGTCTGGACAGAAAAACTTAGACAGGAGGGAGCAGTGGAAAGAACCTGAGCCTGGTGATCAGAACTATGTGCCAGTCTTAGATGATTTCTAAGTAACTGGATAGTCTTAGGCAAATTACTAAAACCCTCTGGAGTCTAGGTTCCTCACCTGAAAAATAAAAGAGACTGTGTGATGGCCCCTTCTAGATCTAAAATACTGTGTTCCCATTCAGCTGGTGGGGAAGAAAGTAAAAAGAAGAACTAGTCTTTTGGAGTGGGGTGTCAGGCCTGGTTAATGATGAGGGAAGGATTATTTCACTCATGTATAAAAGAATCTCAGTATAAAGATTCTTTCTTTATAAGCAAAATTCAGCATTGAATAGAGTCATCATGAACTCTGTATCCTACGGTGTCAACTGAGATTTGTTATAAAGCGTCTCCCAGTGCTAAAGTGATTTCATTAATGATCCATTCATGTCTATATCCACATTCATTATCATGTGACTTTAGGGCTTCTCCCTTCAAGAGATGCGGCCTTTTCTTCCTGCCTCATTTAGTTCTACAGTGTAACTTTGTAGTACCCTTCTCCTTTAACTCTGGGACTGGCCACATGATTTGTTTCGACCAACAGAAAGAAGTAAAATGGTGGTGTACCAATTCCAAGCCTAGGCTTTAAGATTCCTTGAGTGTCTCTACTTGTTCTCCTGAGCCTCTATCATCACTGTGAAAGCTACCCTGCTGGAGGATGAGGGACACATGGAGCAGAGCTGAGTGTTTGCAGTTGACCTAGCAAAGATCATCCTAGATTAGTCAACAGACAAGTGACATCCAGGTACATGAGTGATTCCAGCCAAGATCAGCAGAGATGGCTGGCTTACTCATAGCTGAGTCTTGATGCATAAGCTGTAAATGTTTAATTTTGTATGTCACTGAAGTTTTGTGTTGTTGTCACATGGCATCATTGTGGTAATAGATAATAGACACAATCCCCTAGTGTGTCTTCCTAAATACATGGTAAAATTTGTGATTGAAGTCATCATCATAGCAAGAAAGCTCTTTTTATTCATTTCTAATTTAATGCTCACAACTACCTTATGAAACGGCCTCCTACAAATGAGGAAACTGAGACTCAGGAGGTTAAGTCACTTACGTATAATCACACAGCTTATAAGGATTTGAACCAGGTTGTCCAACTCCAACTCTGACCCAAATTTTAAAATCACAATGCTATCTAAACACTGATGGCATGTAAAACCACCAACATGAGAGCCTGGCTTCTACTCCACTTCTTGCCATTTAAAGAATTGGGTGAATTTGAATAAGTCATGACTCTCTATGCCTCAGTTTCCTCAACTGTAATAGGATAAAGATGAACACACTGATAATTGTTTTTCTTCTATTTCAACAGTCCATGAATTCAGTTCTCTAATTATCTAGACCCCTGCCTGGAATGACAGAGATATATCTTAGATATTCTATGGTACCATTCCTAATAAATTTGGACTCAGATCCAAGTCTAATGGATATTGGGGTTCTGCTAAAATCTCCTCCATACCCTGCTTGAAGTTAGATGAGCTGAGTTGGAAACTCAAGAGTGAATGCAGGAACGAGAGTGTTCTCAAAGGCTCAAAGCCAAAGGAGCCAAATGGGTCTTGCTATCATCATGGACCTCAAAATAGAAAACAGCACTCTTAGAGCTTATGCCAAGCAAAGGGGGAAAATAGTCCATTTAGGAGTGGGCAGGGTGAGGGAGCAAGAAGAGGGCAGAAATAACAAAACTGTATATAATAAACATAACATCAGTGATAACCAGCAATAATCATAATAACTATCATTAACTAAATATGTACAATGAGCTAGGTTCTTGTAATTGACACAGAGATGCACCACACAGATCCCTCTTCAGATTGAGCTTGTGGTCCAGTCGCAGGTTATGCATTCTGCACACAGCTTTCAGCTGCCTGCTTCTTCAGACTCTGCCTCAGCCACAGAGTTCCCAGGCCCTAAACACACCCTTTCTTGGGGCAGCCCACTAAAAATGACTGATCTAAGAAGAAATTTACAGAATTGGTCATCTCGACCCAACTCAGGAGAGCTCTGGAAGGCTATTCTAGCTCCAGAGTTCATGCCTGATTGACTAAGACTTCATCAGAACTGTACCACAAGCTGACTTCTTCTTTTTCTCTATCTTTAATAAACATCTTACATCCAAAACTCTGTCTTAGTGTCTGCTTCCAAGATCCCAAGACAAATTCACTGTAAGAGTCAATGGTTATAGTAAGCACTGAGATACAATCCATCCACCTGATGAAAGTCCCATTTTATTTTAAAAAAAAAAAGAAATGAAAGAAAAGATAGAAAAAGAGAGGAAAGAAAGAAAGAGAGGAAGGAAGAAGGAAGGGAAGGAAGGAAGGAAGGAAGGAAGGAAGGAAGGAAGGAAGGAAGGAAGGAAGGAAGGAAGGAAGAGAGGGGGAGGAAGAAATTAATAGAAGTTATACACTTCCCAAGATTCGCAACTCACTACAATAAACTCTGAGAAAATGGAATTTGTGACACTTTTAGACCACTATGGAAGTAGCAGTCAAAGGTCAACTGAGCACCAGCCTGGATGAGGAAGAAGAAACAGAAACTTCTCCCGTCTGTTCCCACATTGCTGACAGTCTTTCAGGTTCTACAACAAGAGTGGAAGAAGTGGGGCAATAAAGGACAGACTCAGGGCATGTTGGAACATGAATCTCAGCAAGATCTGAGTTCCCAGAAATTCCTTTGTTTTTTGCTCTCTTCAATTTGTGGCACCATTTTTTTTTAAAGAAATAAGAATGACTGCATATTGATCTTTTACTAGGTAACAAGCAAATGTGCTAAGAGCTATACATGTATTATATCTCATGACAATCCTAGGATAGATATTATTGTTCAACAACGACTCACTCTTCCCCCCTCTTTCCATGGGAAAAGTATGATTACCCCCCGCCCCCACCTCAGTGTTGAGCTTGGCCAAATGATTTGTTTGACCAATGAAATGTGAATGTATTAATGTAGAGGCTATGACTGGGATTGTTAAATGGTTTGGTTCATTCTCTTGTGATCTAGACATTCCTCTCAGAGAACCACTTCTCTTTTCACCTTGTACCTGCCAGGAGAGTAGATTCAAACCCAACTTTCATCCCAGACCAGAGCTGCCACAGTTGACCTACAGACCCTTGAGGGAGAAAGTCAGTTATAAGCCACTGAGATATGGGAGGAGCTGTTTGTTTTACAGTATTACTGTAGTAAAAGCTGACTTATACAGACATGCTCTGTAATTATTCCCAATTTTAGATGAAGAAATTTAAGTACACGGAAGTTAAATGACTTGACCAAGATCACACAGCTAAATTAATGGGAAAGCTGAAATTTAAATCAAGCAATAAAACTCTAAAAATGTTCTTAATCCCTGCTTTATATTGCATATTTAGTGTTTGAGGTAAACATTGTGATCCCATTCTATGTGAAATATTGAGATCTTTAAATTTCTCCTCAAACCAAGATTCAGTTATTTTATATCTTAGGTCTTCTTAAGCATTCTTAGATAATGTCTATGAATGGGCCAGCATTTAACATATGATTACTATGAGTATCATAACCAAATAAATAACACTAAAATGTCCATCATTGGTTTAGAAAATTATGCATTATTTTTTTCACAAAGTAATGAGTTATTATTGAAAAATACCTGATTTTTTTAATTAATAAAAAACTCAGGGCAACTCTAACTGCAAGAGAGTAAAGAACAGGTTAGAAAAGACGTATCTCTAAGCCTGCGAGGAACTATAAACTTGCATTTAATTAAAACTTTTAAATTAAATAATTAATTATATGCTTTCTTTTTAATTGTCAAAAGTGGAGATCATAAAAATCTTCTCACTTGTTATTTCACACTTATAATCAAGCTTTTCCTATATGATACTGAAATTATACAATTAAGTAAAATTATTTATGTGATACCTGCCCTCCTCTTTTTTTTTCTTTTTTTTTTTTTCACTTACTGAATAGACTACAAGAAATTCTTGAAACTTCCTGGGGAATTTCAAGACCCCAACAGCATTTCCATGCACACCCTTCCTCAGGACAACTCAATTCATCATCCCCTGCCACTGTGGCTGCTTTAACAGCCCTTAGAGAAGATAAACTTGTGACCCAAACTGGGAAGTTGGGGCTGACTCATGCTGAGAAGTTGAGCAGTATAAAGGGCATCTGGTACTTTAATTTATTCCTTCAGACTTCCCACTGCCCTAACCAGAAGCTTATTGCCACAGTCCTCTGGGCTCTTTCAACTCAAACCATTTATACACCTCGCTAGAGATGCATTAACTATAAAAGTTCCAAGCCATTAGTTTAGATTCTTTCCAGACCCCTTCGGAAGGTCTGCCCTAAGACAGTGACATGCAGTAAATGACTTCAAATGGAACATGCCACAAAATACTTACTGGAAAGATGACCTAGGAAGGAAGAAGCATAGCCAAGGAAGGCATTTTAAGATTCTGCCTTTAATTGCCTGAAACATATTTTAGATCTTTTTGCTGGTAAACACCAGAACAAAACAGTGATACTAATATTATTCCCCTCTCCTCCACAGTGGATGAGCAAATTGTTCTTTTGTGCCTTTCCAGAGGATCTCCCATCAGTGACTTTCAAAAGGCAGGTGAAAATGTAAGAATATATATTACAATTACAAAATAAATGAAATGCCTGCCAGTTTTATATACTCGATATGAGGTCTGCTGTAAGCCCAGCCTCACCAAACGCATGATGGGAAATGAATGATAATGATGAAGCCTTTATCCCTTCCTTCAAGATGCTTGCAGAGCCCGTATTCATTCAGCACATCACTGTGAATAAGCTCAAGGTGTGTCCCAGGCCCTGAGAAAGAATACAAGGGCAAATCAATCAATTATCCTAATCTCAAGGACTTTACAGACTACAAGGGGAGAGAAAACCAACATTAAATAATTCTAATACCAAACAGAAAGCAATACGTGCCTAAGACAGACCCAGATAATGGACTATGAAGGGAAAGAAGAAAGAAAACTACTTAGCAATAAGGGGGAATGGATTGAGGAAAGAATTCTCCACTGAAGAAGCCTTTGAGATGGGTCTTAAAAGACAGGATGTGGATGCATGCAGAAAAAGGGAGAGCATTTTAAACAGAAAAGAATTCCACTCAAACGAGCAAAAGACAATGTGGGGAAACAGAGGAAATGTATAGAAGTTCCCTCGACTCAACTGTAGGGTACATAGTTGGTACGAGTGAGAATCAAGATAGAAAAAGTAAGTTGGGAGAAAATTTCAGAGAGCCATGACTACAAGGGTCAGGAAGTTGGCATTTATTCAAAATCTCTTCTGTTGAGTTCTGGGTGTTGTGAAGACAGAATAGGCAATGATCCAAGATACTCCCCTGGTGCGACCAGAACAGCCTGCTTTTACCTCCTTGACATACTGGAGTTTCTGGACAAGATTTCATTCTGGGGACCATGTATGAAATCACTGCTGTCAATGAATTGAAGCTGTGCAAAGTTTTAAAGAGGATCAGGTAAGTCAGAAGATCAGATACCAAAAAATGAATCTGGTAGTAGCAGTGTTTGTGATCAAGTAGAGGGAAAAGAGTGTAAATCTGAGAGGATGAATTAAGAGGTGACTGCAACATCCCCAGGTAGAGGTACTTGGGGCCTGAACTCAAGCACAGCAGTGTGGGAAATGAGTAGTGCACAAGTAGTACAAAAAGGTCAACCTTCTGGGCCTTGGAAGCTAGGGGGATGCAGAGAGAAATCAAAGGGTTTGAGCCTGGAAGATGGGTTACTGTCACAAGAAATAGAGGACATAGAACACAAGACAAAGTTGGAAATTGAGAAGCCAAGTTCAGTTTAAGAAATACTAAGTTTGAGGTTCCAGCAAGATTTCCAGAGGGCAAATAGCATGATGAGAATATCTTGTTAGTAGTTGTGGAAAAAATCTCACTGGATAAACACGCACATAAGAGATGAGAACATAAAACAGTTAATCATATAAAGGAAAGTATTTTTTAGAAAAGTGCAAAAGCTCATTACATGCCAGACTTCATTTAACTATTTATCTCCCTGGTTTATCTTCCTAACCCCTAAATATGTCAGGTGCACAAGGTTTGGTCCTGGACCGTCTGTTCTTCTTGCTCCTTATTCTTTTACTCAGAGATGTTATTTATTACTAACTTCAAAAATCCACATTCCATATCTTTATCTCCAGCCCTATAGTTCCAACTGTCTGCTAGAGATGGCCACCTTACTTGGGCATTCCAACCCAGTCAAGACAAAGATAAACTCATCTTCTCCTCTCCTCTTTAACTGCGGCTTCTTCCCAATGTCCCTACTTCTCTGGACTGGAACTTCAAGCTGTGGTGCCTGAGACTTCCTCTCATGTATCATACAGTCATCCTAGAATGGCACTTTCCAACATGTTGTTCCCCTGTTCAAAAGCCTCTGGGAGCTCCTAACGTGCAGAGAATAAAAGCCACGGTTCTCAGCTCAGATTTCAAGGCCATCCACGGGTCCACACCCACATCACCTTTCCAGTCACAGTTACCACTGCCTCTCTGCCCAAGCCTGTTCCAAGGAGACCATCCTGCATCTGACACTCAAGCATACCCACCTTGATTTCTTCTCACCTTTTCAAGTATATTGGCTTTCCTTCCTCCTGCCAGAGACCATTACTCCCCAGCCCTTTCTTCATCTGCCCTGTACTCATCCTCCAAGCCTTGGCAAAGGTCCCATCTCGCTTGAACACCTTACTTGTTCATTCCAGGTGAGAGGTGGTGTTTCCTCTATACTCACAAACCAGATGGTGTTTGCATATCTACTTCTTTATGTGTACCTATATCATAAGATTCTTTTGAAAATTAAATGTGCTCAATAAATAATTATTATCAGTATTATTATATGTTAGACATTGAGCTAGGCATTTAGGGATACAAGTAGGAATAAGATATAGTCCCTGACCTCAAGATGGTCAAAATAGAGGGAAATGGATTTAGGAGGAGAGAAGCAAGTAATAAAATGATTTTTCACTATCTTTTCTATCTTTTCTAGGATGCAAAGTGTGACTCTTCTACATGATTGTAAGCAAAAGAAGTTTAATATTTTCTTGAATAACTCTTTGGAAAGCATAATTTATTTTTCTTTTTTGTGCTTTTTTATTTCTCCCATGAGACTGTACACTAAATAATTATATTTTCACAGGGTAAATATTTTAATTCTGTCAGAGTTTTTACTCATCTGACTATACTTCAAAACAATAGTATTATTATTAATAGCCCAATATTTAACATGTTCTACCGATAAGTCCTCATCATTACAAGCTTGAACATCACATGCACATGTGCACTCACACACACACACACACACACACACACACATCCCTAACTGTCCAATGCATATGTACGACTTAAAAAAGTACCGAATCTAGAGCCAAAGAAAAAAAAGAAAAAAATTCCAGCCTCAGCTCACCTGTAAAATAGGAATGAAAATATTTATTATTCTTGCCAAGCCTCAGTCTACTCATCTCTTCAATGTGTACAACTAGATTGTGGCTCCTGGTTGATCATACAACTCCCATCTAGAGACATTTAAAATTCGTATTCCTAGATTCTAATCTGGACCTGCTGAATCAGAACTTCCAGGGGAGAAACCTAGAAATCCATACCTTTAAAAAACACTCCAGGTGATGACGATAATCAGCCAAGTTTGAGAATCCTTTTTGCAATTCTGATTCTCCTCACATCCTCTCCAAGGAGCCTCTGATGGCCTGGAGTCTGGGATCTGAGGCAGAAAGAGTATCTCTCCTAAAAGAGATGCTCTAATAATGGACAACGAAGTCTCCTCCCTCCCTATTTCATGCTCACTTCCCAACTGTGGTTTCTGAACAACATAAATGGTTCGACCATTTATAATTCTTTCACAAGACTGCAAAGAGCAAAAAAATACTTTGATTATTTTGATACCTCATAAGGACATAAAGCCAGCTTTGAACGTTCGACACAAAATCTCTTCCATCAGATAATATTATTGCAGTTGCTGAATTTGATTTGAATCAGATGCATATCTTCGATTGTTTCACTTACTCAACTCTGTTATTTTAAAATCTTATTGAGTCCTCCCTGTTTACATAATGATACATTTATGGAATTATCCTCGGCTTTACTGATTTTGATCAAATCTCTTCTATAAAATGCCACTTTGCTGGGGCTTTCACTCAATCAGCTTAAGACGAAACTTCTTTCCATTCTCCCAGAAGAGCTCCAGGGCTATGCTTTGCAAACTGTAGGGTATGAGTTTTTCTAGAAGAGCAAAACCACCTATAAGAGTTTCGTAAGCAGAAAACTTTCTAAACTCTGAGCCAATTCCCAGGAAGCATGTATATGAGCCTATACCATATGACTGGGTACCAATACGCAAACAAACAAAATCACCCAAATTCTCTAGGACCCTAAGTTTTAAGAGTGATGTTGTGCTTCTGTCTCGCAGGTTGTAGTATAAAAATCTTGATTCCAAGCAGCCCCATTTCATGGTTAGGGGCTCTCAACCTGTGAAATCTGCCTTCCTGGCTTCACTTTTTGCTAGATATGTGAATTTAGGCAAGGTACTCATGCTTTTTGTATCTCAGTTTCCCCATCTGAAAATAATAATAATAGTGCCTGTCTTGAGAGGTTACTGTGAAGTTTAAATTAAACAGTACTAAAAGGCTAAAAATAAATCCCAGCACATGGTAAATATCGTATTATTTCTTGCAGGGCTTTAGCATTTGACACAAAATAAGTAAAAAGAATCTCTACGCTGCATCCGTCCCACCACCTCAGCGGTGGCCAGCTATCTTATTGAATGGTTTGGTTTTGTCTATGCTAAAAAGCCCATTCGATCAAGTGAACAACTTCTCTCATCAGTAGACGCTTCCGTTTTCTTCCTTGAAAAAAGACTTGAAAGAGTCCCCCTTCTTGGATGGCCGTTATTCTTAACTGAAGGGTACGACTTCATTTGCTCTCTTTCCTTATAGCCTAAAGGACACCAATAGCCAGGTCCCAAGTGTTCCATTGCAATTTGCCACTGTGAATTCATCTCTAATAACTTTTGCACACCAACTAAGTCAGAACACTTTGACTTCAGCTTATCCCTACTGCTACCGTTCTCGAGGAGAGAAGCAAAATTCAAACTCAGTTGACATCAGTGGCTGGCATCAAGTAGACATCCAACAAATATTTGAATAATTAAAAGCTGCTCTCCCAACTTTCCGTACTAAGGCACTCAGACTATGTGGCATGGCACTCTGAAAAATTATCTATTAATCTAAGATTGTCCCTTTAAAAGAGCAAAGGAAGTGAAGAAGAAAGAAGAGGTTAGGTTTGTGGATGTTTTATCACGAAAAAGTGGGCAATGTTCTATCTGTTGGAAAGGAGGGCACGAATATGAAGTGGTACACATTTAAATAGAATTCTGTCTATTCTATGCCCAGATTCAAGTCTTCGATTGAGGTAGATGAGAAAGCACAGGACTTTAAGCCATTTCCAGGAAAATGACAGGAAAAGAACTACCCAAGACTCTAGATGAGTTTCTTGACAAGGAAAACTGACAAGTCAAATGGTCAGTTACATTTAAACAGCCAAGGGGGCTTCTGCACCAGAAAGGGTTGACCATCTTACCCATAAGCCCTCACATGCTCATTTCCTACTGAGTATGGTGACCCTGCATTCAACAAGGGTGAAAGAAACCAATTATGCAGAAAGCCAGTTTGCCGGCAAAGCTTCCAGAAGGAAAAAAATTTATCACTAAGGGTAGGAAATTAGGCAGAAAAGAGGGAGGGAATTAAGAAATACAAACTTCTGGTTATAAAATAAGTCATGGGGATGTAATGTAGAGCCTAAGGAATAGAGTCAAAAATATCATAATAACTATGTACAGTGACAGATGGATTCTAAAATTATTGTAGTGATCAGTTTGTAAGGTATATAAATGTTGAATCACTATGCTGTACACCTGAAACTGATAATATTGTATGTCAACTATAATTTGAAATAAATTTTAAAAAATAAAAATAAAACATGATTTAGATGGATGATCTCGATTTACTTCAGAGCAATGCATAATTAAGCTAAGATTGTAAGCTACTTTCCCTCAAGCAGTGAAAAACAGAAAATTAGTGAAACATAATGTTCAAAGTATGTGGCAAAGAGTTGGCTCTTTATGGAGTTTTGATTATATCCTGTTCACTGGGAAACTAAAAACTCAGTCTGTGCCCAAACCTAGTATCATGGTCAGAATTCTGATATTCAGAAGAAATATAATGAAGCTTCAATATTTACTTCATATCTGGGGGAGGAAAGGAATAAATAGTTCTAAATAGAAAAAATATGAATTATTCAGAAGAAAATTCTCCATAATAGCTTAATCTTCTCTGTTTCCACATATTTGTAACTGATATAACTTCAGGAAGTAAAGAACTTACACCCATCTTAGTTTTAACTTAAAAAGGCCATGGCATTCTGGGAGTAGTCTCTTATCAGTGTTACCTTGGGGAACACAATAGCTTCTAGGTAATATCAGTCTTCTAAATTGCTAATTCTCTTCCCCAAGAGAGTGATTTAATTAACATAAAAATCTCCAATATAATGCATTCCATTATCCTAAGGATGGCTTTTAAGTTTCAAAATATCCCAATAAGTTTTCTTTTTATTAATAATAAAGGTAGTGTAGGTAGCAAGGAAATAACATGAATGAAATTTTATTTATGGAGAATTTGTTTATTGAATATATACTTACTTTTAAGTCTGATCAATCTCTAGATAGAAACCCAGCTTAATATGCTAGATCTTTTTTGTCTACTCTCTTCGTATATATTTTTGCAGTCATTTCTGTCACCAGGGCTGTGACACCACAGGAAAACGTGTCTGTTCTCGGCTTGGCTAAATGAGGCACAGTTGTTGGTACATGGATCAAGAAGGTAACAGTGGAAACACAAACAGGAACAGTGTCCGATTTTGCATGTAGAAAAATGAGCCACAGATATCTAAAGAATGTATTACTTAGAGAAGATAAAATGTAAACTGATTATAGATTTGAAAAAGAGCAGGGGAGAGAAATGGTTAAAGGAGCCGAGACTGGGCCCCTCGGGGTGGCTGAGTAATATATGGAGTGTTGTTAGATCAAAGTTCTCTATCTCTAAGGAGAAAACAACCAAAAATTGGATTTAAGTCAGTCCAGAAAGATGTCAGCTTAGCTTTTAGGATAAATTCTTGGTGTATAAATTGATACATATCGTATTAAGTTACAAAGAGAAGTCGTAATCTCCCTCCGGGGAGATGCCTGAGACAGGAAAAGCCCACATAGCGCATGCGCATGAGCGTTTCCATGGCCGCTTCACCCTGAGCCAGAGAAATAAACTTGAAGATTTCCTGGGGTCCTTATAGTCTTAGGACTTTCTAATAATGCAACAAACAGAAGGCTTTAGTAGTGACTGCTCTGCCCTGTGTTTAGCAGTTTTGGCAAATTCCAAATACTTTTCCTTCATACAAATGAGGTTAACAGCAAGAACAGATTTTACAAGAACATTTTACAACCAATCAGCACCTCACAGATGGGATAAATACCTACTTTATTCTTAATATGGTAAATGGCTGGACACAGTATAAAACAGATCCAGAACTCGGTTCAATTAAAAGAACTGGTGAAAAAAACACCACTTGCAGGGCAACCATGTAGATAGTCAGCCTTTCAGGAGGAAATTAGCAGTCCTAGTGTTCACAGAGGAGCTTCACTGGATTTATAAAGTCAGCTGCTGCACTGAGGAAATGCAGGGTCAGCCATGACGGTTTTGGTCCCAAGGGAAAGCTATCTAGTTGCCAGAACATGATGGAGAAAGAGAAGGAAAAATATCTTTTCTGTCACAGCTGTGAACAATGACTGAGGAAAAATAGATCATATGCTAAGGTCTACAGAGAATACCTTCTGATCATCTCTCACTCTCTAGTTGAGACTTACTCTTGCCACGCTAGAGAGGCATGAGTAGAACCACAGACTTTTCTTTTTTAAATTCCCATCCCCCCACCTCATCCCCTTTGGCAACCATTAGTTTATTCTCTATATCTATAGATCTGTTTCTGTTTTTGTTTTGTTTATTCATTTATTTTTGCTTTTTTTAGATTCCACATATAGATAAGATCATACAGTATTTGTCTTTCTCTGTCTGATTTATTTCACTAGCAATAATATCCTCTAGGTCCATCCACATTGCTGCAAATAGCAAGATTTCATTATTTTTTATTGCTGAGTAATATTCCATTGGGGGTGTATATTTGTGTGTGTGTGTATATATATATATACATACATATGTATATATATGTGTGTATATGTATATATATCTCACATCTTCCCTACCCATTCATCTATTGATGGACATCTAGGTTGCTTCTCTATCTTGGCTAGTAATGCTACAATGAACATAGTTGTTCGTATAATCTTTTCAAATTAGTGTTTTGTTTTCTTCAGATAAATACTCAGAAGTAAAATTCTTGTATCATATGGCAGCTCTGTATTTAATTTTTTGAGGAAACTCCATACTATTTTTCATAGTGGCTGCACTGATTTACAATCCCACCAACAGTGCATGAGAGTTCCTGTTTCTCCACATCCTCACCCACACTTGTTGTTTTTGATTTGAGGACAGCCATTTTGACAGGTGTGGAGTGATATTTCACTGTGTTTTTAATTTGCATTTCTCTGACATTTAGTGATTTTAAGCATCTTTTCATATGTTTGTTGGCAGTCTGTATGTCCTCTTAGGAGAAATGTCTATTCAAATCTTTTGCCCATTTTTTGAATTGGATTTTTTTTTTGGTGTTAACTTGTATGAGTTATTTATGTATTTTGATAGTAACCCCATATTGGATGTATTATTTGTAAATATCTTTCTCCACTCAGTAGGTTGTCTTTTCATTTTGTTGATGATTTCCTTCTCTGTACAAAAACCACAGACTCTTAAGAATGAAAAAAATTAGAAATTGTCAATTAAACACACACACACACACACACACACACACACACACACACCTCCACTATCTAGGAAGACAAATAGTCCAAGAAATCTTTTTTCATTCTCTCACAAGAAAGTCACAGTCTAGGCATACAAACAAACAAACAAGCAAACAAACAAACAAAACAGTGGGAGGATACCCCATGTCAAAAATTCCAGATTGTTGCCCCAGTTTACCCTCCACTTAAATAAAACCTCCTGCTTCTTCTCCAGGTGGCCATTTACCAAAGAGACACCAGCATCTCTCTGTTCAGAAAGAGATCTCAGTAATCCTCCTTAATTGCTGGGCTTCCAAACAGCTTTTGACTCCACTATAATTATGCTTTAAGAATCCCACGCCCAGTTTGTGTTCTAAGCCATGAAATTCTTTATGACAGTTAAATCAGAAAACTTGGGCCCATATTACTCTGCCAAATAAATCATGTACATGGAAAATAAACTCCCTGCTAGAAAGCCCCAAGCTGTGCCTAGGTGTGTCAGTTGTCTATTCTATATTTTTAAAAATACATTCCTTCTGTGCTATTATTTCTTTTCTTGGTGCTCAATGAAAAAGTAGAGAGTTTTGTAACCAACCCCCAACTTGAAAGGAGAGCCCCCTATAAAACAATTCATATCATGCAGAAAAAATAACCACAATGCTATCCATTGAAATAAAAATGGAAACTTTTTCAACTGTTACTAAGCAAAGACAACAAAGGTGTGCCCTTTCAGAGTTGAAAAGAGATCATGAGGTTGAAATTCTGCCTAGCACTTTGAAAACTAGAAGTTTTCGTCTTAGGACCTCATTCTTCTTTTAAAGCAAATAGCTTTGAAAGCATGCTGGATTCATAACTAGCTCCATCCTATGCTATGTTTTTAATCTATGACACACTAAAACAATTACTATTATAATCAAATATATGTTGATTATTTATAGCCCTCTATGCCATTGACACTTAAGAAAAATAATTCCTGAAGCATATCTATATTAGGACAAAGCAAAATGGCTTTGAAAATGAACCAATCCTGCACAAAGCCATTTTTTAAACAACAAATTTTAAAAAAGGAAACAGATATTTTTGTTTGAAAGCTCACAAAATTGGAAACAAGGCAGGTCAATAAAATTTTTTCCAAACCACCCTCCCTACCCCTGGAAAACATTTTATGAGATAATGAAAACCTCTAACATTGAGTGATGTGATTAAGTAATAAAGCATTGAATTTTCCTTCCAATGTAACTCCACAGGGTGCTTCCAACAGCATGGCAAAAGTCTGCATAAGGAGTTAACCATGTGTTGTTGTAACATCAGATTACAGGTGTTTGTTAAAGGAGATCCCACTGAGCTTTTTCTCTAGGCTGGTGAAACAACGGCTTCATTCTCTCTCCCTCTAATGGGCTGGTTAGCAAGCCTTACTTACCCTTCCTAGAAGGCTCTGGGTGCGTTGCCTCAGCATTGAGTCTACAGAAAAGCAAGCTTGCACACTTGAAATCTCATGAGTCACTGATGAGCACAATTTGGGTGAGAGATCTTACATTTAGAAACAACTTTCCCTCCACAAGTTTCACAAGAGACTGTGGGGCTCAGTCACTGCAAATATTTCAGTCCACTAACTGAAGATGTATGGCCAACCTCCAACCCCGGGAAGGCAACACTTAAAGGACAGCTAATGTGCTTTTTCCCTCTGGAGGGACAGTGCAGGGCACACAGGCTTGACCTAGACTGCTGCTCTGAGAGTTCCCGATAACAAGCAGGTTAAACCAGCCAATAAATCAACCCTCAAACCAGGGCTTCATCACCCTACACTCTGGACTCTCAGAGCCTTGCAGCCAGCTGAAATTTCTTTAATGGGATTACCCTAGTAGACACAGAATTCCTGGAGTCTGTCATTGTGAAAGGACTGCTACCAAGATTATCTATGGGAAGGTGCTTTTGTGGCTCATCTTCACATTTTTCTCCTAATATTCAAACTATTTGTAGTCTAAATTCTCCCATCAAACCTTTCTACCAATTGATACGTGTGTGTCATGGGAACATGGGCTTTATTTTTCAAAGCTTATTATTTTGAAATAATTTCAAATTTAGACACAAGTTGCAAATCTTAATACCCTTTACATCAATTCAACAAATTTTAATATTTTGCCAAGTTTGTTTAATCCCCTCATCCCTCCGTGTATATCCACACATACATATGAATATCAATATAATTATTTCCAAACCATGTGACAGTAGGCTACATGCTCAATACCTCAATGTATGTTTCCTATGAATAAAGAGTCTCTTATATAATCACAGTACAGTTATCAAATTAAAGGAATTTAACACTGATGTAATAATTTATCTAATCTACAGTCTGTATACAAATTTCATCATGTGCCTTCAACAATGACTTTTATAACAATTATTTTTCAAATAAATAATCCTATTTGGGATGGCATATTGCATTCAGTTGTCATGTCTCTATAGTCTCCTTGAACTTGAGAGCAACCCCTCAGCCTTTCCGTTATTTTCTAGTGAAGGGAACCAAAGTTTTGCCACCCTAAGGCTGCCTTTTGGGATGTTGATTTTAAACTCGTTGTTGAAAAACAGGAACTCAGAGGGAGCCTCTGGCCCTCCTCCTTTCCTATCTAAGAGATTCAGATGAGGGGCCTGCTTCAGAAAGGAAATCTTGGGGTGTTTGCCTTAGCCTAATTTGAATTAAGTATAATAGATAGGAAGGCCCAAAGCAGAGGGGACTGGTAACTAGGTCACATCCTGTGTTGCATTGAAGCAAGAATTTACCTGCCATGTAGGTTCCACTCTTCCTCAACTACCTGTAAATTGCCTACTTCCTTTGAAATCTCTTCAATGCTCCCATCTCCTTTGTCCAAAATGACGTATATACCCAATTTTGTCTCACTAACTTTGGAATTTTATGCTTATGTGAATTCCCCATGCCCGTGAATTAAAGTTTGATTTTCTCCTTTTAATCTATCTCTCTTAATTTGATTATTAGCCCAGCTAATCGAATTTAGAAGGTGAGAAGAAAAAAATATATTTTTTTAGGCCCCACAATAGAATGTCTTTCAATTTGTCCTCTGATATTTCCTTGTGATGAAATTCATGGATCACATTTGGGGCTGAAATACTACATAATCATGTGTTCTTCCCATAATATCCCATCTCAGGACCCAGGATATCCACTTACCCTTTTGGGATAATGCTAATTTCTATCACTTGGTAAAGATTCTATTAAATGTTTTCACTGTTTAGTTAACTATTTTGTCCTCTGCACTTTTAGATAACTTGAGATTATGTGAGTATTCTGTTCTTTGTTGAAACTCCACCTCTGGATTTAGTATTCATTGATTATTCTTGCCTGGGTTCATTTTTATTCTAATGGTCACATGTTTCATTTTTTATTTAAGTAGGATTGCAGAAATTTAATTCACTGAACACCACCACAGGGTAGGAAAAATCTTTAGACTGCATTAGCGCACAACTGACTGGCCTTCCTCATACACAGGATGGTGACATCCTGTGAATTAAGGAGGAAGAAAGAAAGACATGCATACACTACGGATGGGCCAGGTTTGCCACAGTATGGTTTCCTTTTATCCTAGTTTCTCCAAAAGAGTCTTACCACCAGAGGTGAGAGTCCAAGTCTGAAATCACCACACCATCTTCTCCTCCTATGATTCAATATCACGCATTTTTCATTATGATTACATGCAGTCACCAGTCCAGGGCATTTCCTCCCCTTTGTTTAAATTGCTTATAGAATAAACATCTCAGAACTTAGGATGGCAGCCAACGGAAGATAGTCTCTCAGGGGAAAACATTGGAATCCTCACAACTTCCATCAGTAAGAAGCAGAGGAAAATGATAAGTTGCCATTTATTTTCAAAGAAATTACACTCCACAGTAAAGCTTCTCACCTTTAATTTTGTGAGGGTCGAGAGCTAGCATCCCTAAAATGTGCCACCCTAGCATGCAGATTGCTTTCAGTCCAAAGCAATGAAAGCCCGACAATCTCCGGAAGACGTTTTTACTTCTCCATTATCTGCCTAAAGAGATTCAGCGAGAAAAAGCGGCTTCAGAAAGGGAACCTTAGCATATTCACTTTAGCTATTCACCTTAGCACCTATGAAATAAATGTGGCAAACAGGGAAGATCCCGAGCAAAAATCTGTTCTGCTAAATTCCCCTTTGTCCCATTGTTTCTAAGAGGCTCTGCAAGAATACTTTTACCAAATATTTGCTTTCTCATCTTTCTATGAATTGCCTGCCTCCCTCTCCTTAGTCCAAAATGACATGTAACTCATTTTACCTCCCTGTCTTTGGAATTTCATGTTTATGTGAATAAACCATGTGCACTATTAAAATTTTATTTTCTCCTGTTAATCTGTTTTACGTTAGATTATTTGACCAGGCAGAAAAACTAAAGGGGTAAGGGGAAACTTTCTCATCCCCAACAACTCCATGGAATAAAAGTTAGTCGTTCAAAATGTTAAATTTTATATATGGCAGATAAATCATATTGTAACATTTCCCATGGAAACAGAAACACACACATATATATATAATATATAAAATTCACACCCATCTACACTTTTCCTTGTAAGAGGAGATCCATCTTATAAATGTGATATGTTAATTAACAAGAAGATACTATACTACTTCCCATGAAATGAAAGAAAGGGGAATCTACTGGATAGGGGGATCTATCACATCCCCTCTAGGATTTACCTTGTTCACTAAAAATAAACATATTTCCTTGAGAACAGATGGAAAATGTGAGGTAACAATTTATTCTCCAAGAAAGCACATTACCTCCCAAGAGGCAAATTCTCACTTCAAGATGTGGAATATCTACATGTATAAAAAACTCTGCAATCTGTAGGCAAGGAAGCCTACTAAAATGAGCATTATTCTAATAAAACAAGAGTTTGACTGAAAATAAAAAATAAAAAAGACAAAGTGGCCAGGTCCAACATACAGATGCTCACATGGTTGGTCTGCTTCCCTCATTACCAATGAGAATCTGGCAACACGAGTTACATCTTATCATCTGACAGACTTTTGCTTGTCTTTCTTGCATTGGCATGTACAGTTGGCCCTTGGACAACAGGGTTTGAACTGCATAGGTCTACTTATATGTAAATTTTTTTATAAATATGTACAGTAGTATAAATGTATTTTTTCTTCCTTATGATTTTCTTAATAACATTTTCTTTTCTCTAGTTTACTTTATTGTGAGAAGACAGTATACAGTACATGTAATACACAAAATATGTGTTAATCAACTGTTTATGTTATCGATAAGGCTTCCGGTCAACTGTTGGCTATTACTTAAGTTTGAGGGAAGTCAAAGTTATATATGAATTTTTGACTGTGTGAGGGGGTCAGCATCTCTAACCCCTACATTGTTCAAGAATCAACTTTATTGTGTAAAGATTCTGCATCAAAATCCGAGCAGACTAGCCAAGTGCAAAAGACTACATACCTACATATAGAGTGAAAGCATATTGTGCCATGTTGTATGGTATCCTATCATGTCAGGTGTCACTGTATTTTAAAGCTGGAAGGAACTTAAATATCATTTTACAGCCCCCTTACTTTATAGGCAATGCGACAGACACTTTTTGAATACATGTTCATTTTGTAAATATTTAAACTTATTTAAATATTTATTTGTTCAAAAAATCTGTATCAAACCACTACTTTGTGCCAGGAACAAGGCAAGGTCCTAGATAAATGACGAGGAACAAGACAGATATAATCCCTACACTCACAAATATCATAACCTACTTGTGCAGTATTTATTGCTGATAAAAACATCACAGCTTATTAATAGTTTTTATATGGATCAGTAGTGCCCAATACAAATATAACATAAATCACATATGTAACTTTAAAATGACCAGTAGCCACATTTTTTAAATATAAAGAGTAATAAGTGAAATTAATTTAATAATAATTTAACTCAATATGTCCAAAATACTATCATTTAACATATAGTCAATATAAAAGATTATTAATTGTTTTCATACTCAGTCTTCAAAATCTAGCATGTACTTTACATTTACAGACATCTCAATTCCAATGCTAAATTTTAAGCAGAAACATTTGATCTGCATTTTGATTTTTTAGACGTTTACGGCTAAAAAAAAAAAAAAAGTAGATAGATGAATTCAAGTTATACCAACCATTCTTAAAAGTTTTCCAAGAACTATATCAAGGAGGTTTAAATTTTAAATTAGCTAAAATTAAATGCAACTTAAAAATCCCATTTCTCTGTTGTACTGGTCTCATGCCAAGTGCTCAATAGACCCATGTATCCAATGGTTCCCATATTAGTGGGAAAACTTGAATGGTATCATTTTATTTTTCTAGGAAATAAATGAACTAGGCAGGGCCGGCATTACTACCCACATAGTACATATGAAAAACAAACACAGCTTAGAGAAAATAAAATCACTCATCTGAAACTATAGAGTCACCATAGTGAGTGGTAGAATCAGAATTTACTCCCAAGACTTCCAGAGCCTAATGATCTCTCCCTTATATCTTACTGCATTAAAAACAAGTGAGGAATCTTAACTCCATTCACAGCACTGTGTTAGACTATAGAGAATCTTAAGTGTTAAATTAATAAGTTTGTACTTGAGCTAGCCCAGAGGTGGCACAAAGGTGGTCTAAGGCCTGAATTAAGCCATAGATGTGTTCTGTTGGCCAGGTCTAATTTTTCTTTTAAAAATCTGAATTTGAGTATTTTTCAATGAGATATGCATTTTTCAGTTTACCACAGACCCTATCATCCACTATAACTCATAACTATACACCTCTACTTACTGTTCTCTTCCTTGCCCATGATGCATTTGAATTTGCCAACCCAGTGAGGCAATTGATGACATTAAGAGTTTTCAAGCTAGGGAGGAGAGTGATTCAACACTGTTTTCAGAAGATTAATTTGGTCCTCTGTGCAGGCTCAGTTGGTAGCGGTAAAGACTAGAATCAAGGAGATAAATTTAACTTGAGTACTAGGCTTCTTTAAAGCTTGTCTTGCTTCTTTCAGGGTCATTTCTTTCTAGTTATCATTAAAATACCTTTTCGACCCCCCAAAAAGTCTTCCAAAATGTCTTAAATATTCAGTCAATGGCTCAAATAAGCTTCCAGCGAAATGATAGAACTACTCTCACATACACCAGACAACACACACACACACACACACACACACACACACACACACACACACAACTGGTCTCTACCTGAAAGGCTGAGGGGCACCTGAATAACTCATACTGAAGACTTCTGAGTTGAAGATAAAGATATGAATTTTTTAAATGTAATGACATCTGTTTTCCTTCCCTACTTGCCTGCTAGGAGGCACTGAACAAAACCTACTACTTCCATATATCTGTGTTCTTTTCTTATTGAATAAAAATTTATGAATTTTTCATCTCTGCTATACCACAGGCTTCTAAAGGGGATGATGTAATAGTAGGTTTCTCTCTCCTTCTATGAAAGAACCACAGGAATATTGACTTGGACATTATTGGCAAGGAAGGGAAAAATGGCCCAATTTTGAGACGCATCAGTTTTTAGGGGCCCCTTGCAAATACAAAATCAAAAGAATAAAAGCATTCATTCAAACCAATTCTACTAATATGCATTTATTGATAAATTTGATGCAGCTATGACATATTACATTTATTATAACTTGGCAAAGGTGAGAATCTGTTTAAGGCAATTCAATGGAAAAGTCTAACTATATTTATTTATTTATTTATTTTGTAATTCACATCAGCATCAGTTTTCCACATCCGAAAAAAAAATATTCTCTTATTTGAGTCTATATATTTCAATAATTGTGTTGAGTAGGTGAATCTATGCAGAGACTCTCAAATATGAGTGTAAGAGTTATGGGGGGAAAGGGGGATTGAATAATGTGTAGATTTCTGGGACTCAGCCCAAGAAATGCTAATTTAGTAGATTTAGGGCACCTCAAATCCCACAGTGAACCTGTTGCAGGAGGTACCTGTAGACCATACTTTGAGAATTGTAGCTCTAGCGATTGGCCATAGGTCATGGACCTATCACCTAGGGCAGAGATCACTATCTTTATAGAAAATTACTTTCTAATGAAAGTGCAGCCTGATGGGAGATGAGAGATTACATGCAGGAGATCCCAACTCTTCCATTCAAAATGATTTGGGACCAGTTTACAGTCTGCTCAGAAAAGCAGAGCTCCCTATCCATAACTGGCCAGAGATGCATGGTGATTCTAGCCAAAAGGAGAACTGTCCAGCTGACCTAAAAGCAATAAATCTTACTCTTTTAGGCCACAGAGTTTGGAGAAGCTTATTGTGCAATAATAGTTAATTGGTGCATAAGGCAAAATCCTTACAGTAGCTTCTCTGTTCAGGAGAGTCTGAATGAAACAATAATTCCTACACAAGAAGAAAATACATCTGTTGTTTTAGCAGGTAAATCCATGGCTAAACTTTTACTATTTGGTTTCACTAGATTCTTTCATGGCCCCACAGCTCTCCCAACACTGTTGAACCAAGTTGATGACCAAGGAGACAATATAAGACAAGCAGTGAAACCCAGGCCCCAAACAATGTAATAATTAACAATAAAAATATAAAATGACATTATTTAAAAACATTGCAAGACTAAATAAGACATACCGATTTTTTTTAGTGTACCATTAGAGTCTTGCTGTCTATTCACCATAAATAATAATAATAATAACAACAATAATAATAATAGGTATAGAATTTGTTATTTTGAATGAGAAAGGAGACACATGTAATCTGGTATTTTTTATATTTTCTGTAAAATCCATCTAGTCTATGTGAATTCCTCAAAAGTATTCAAAATCCTATCTTTTAAAGCTCCCCAAATGCAAAACCAATTAAGATTTCCTTAGTAATTCAAATACAGCTTTACTGAATCTAACAGCTGCTGAATTATTACAAGCTGTCTCACATATCTAGAATCAGAATGTCAGAAAGACCAGGTCTCATAAGAGAAATACATCGTTGGGCTTCTAGAATATTGATTGTTTTGGCACCAGTTTGCATTACTCTCTGCTTGTAAAGCAATGTCAGTGGTATAGGAGACTCTCCAGAGCAGTGAGTTGCAGAACAGCACACCATATGCTCAGCAGTTCATAAGCACAATGGCTTTAAGTCAAGGGTGACACTTTGGCTAAGAATCTCTTTACGAACTGGACTTTACATGAATGTACTGGATACATTACATTCAAAGGCCAAATGAGTTGCTTCTTTTGTTTAATAGATAATTATTTCACCCCATATAGAAGAATGAACAAAGCCTGTCAAAATCATAGTGTTTCCTCATCACTGACCATCTACAAACACACTAAAATGGAGACAAGATTTTAAAAGTCTATTTGCCCATTAGAGCAAATATTAGCCCCATTCGACCCACAGAGTTCTCATAAGTTTCTTAAAAATTGGCTCCTTATAATAAAATGGCCAAAAAAAAAGTCATCAAGGTAGCCACAAGTAAGAAATCACATTCATGTAGTCTTTCACAAAATTACATATACCAGGAATGAAAATAGGAAAAGAAATCCATAACACAGATTCCAAAATTATTTCCACACCTTTCAACAAATTTCCTACCAGGTGTGAATCCCAGGCTTTTATGATAACCCAAGAACAAGGAAATCCTTTGGTTCCATAACCCTCATACTTGAAAACAAAAGCCTAAAGGTCAAAATATTCCTAGGTATATATCAAGAGACTTCCTCCTCATTTTAAGTTAAACCTACCACATATCAGGCTTTCTTATTGTACAGATCCTGACACTTGGCTGTTTTAATAGAAGCTGAGTGGCTTCCAGTTCAAGTTTGCCAGCACTCTAGGAGTGCCCTCTTAGTGTGAGCGGTCAGAGATGATTAACTGAAAAATATTTCCAAGTTAAACATTGATTTGCCTCTGCCTCCATTTCTTCCTATCTTGGATGACCTTTCCAACTCTTTTTTTTTTAACAAAAGAGAGCAGGCACCAGTGGCTTTGTGTTTCACAGTTAAGAAGCAAAAGCAGAAATCTGCATTTGTTAGTTCTTGCGGTTGTATCTTATAAAGAAGTGAGCAGGGTATTGGGGCAATCCAAAGAAAACTATTTGTTTTTCTTCACACACACACACACACACACCCCATACTCATGTCTTTTGTTTTGTTTCATTTCAGATACTATTTTACTTTAGTATTTAGTCCACACAGATTCGGAAGCTATAAAATCAGCTTAGTTCAAGGGTTAACTTGAACCTTCTCTTTATTTGCTTCCTACCTTTTGTACAAAGGACTACACATATTTAAGACATCAGTTCTCCAAATCTCAATCTGCTATTTCAATCTATCACCAAATCTTCCTTTAACATGCCTCGTAGCAGATACATTCGACGCTGCAAGACACACACACACACACACACACACACACACACACACACACACACGCCTATCCTTTCCCCTTAGTCAGTCCCCACTATTTTCCAGCACTCTAAGCCTTAATTTTTTGGAATAACATAGCATCCCACCTGCAAGATTATTCTTACTAGAACATGTCAGTAATCATGTCGTCTTCCTGCTCAAAGACCTACAATGACTTCCTACTGCCAATATCAAAGTTAACATCCTCTTCTTAAGTCAAAAGCCTTTCTATAATCTTGTTCCATTTTATCTACCTGATCTAATTTCTTGCCATTCTTTGCTGCATAACCTTCATCCGATTAGGCTGGTTTTTCTCAGGCCATCCTCATCACTGAGGAGCATTACGACTTTTAATATCTAGTAAACTCCTAGGCACTCACAAAGTTAGGTATAGCCATGTGACTGCATCTGGTCAATGAATTCTAAGCAGACAGAAGTGACACTTACCACCTCTGGGTGGAAGCTTTTCTGAGCCAATGCATTATTTTAATCTCTTCTCCATTTTGCCACATAGACCTATAATCTTTCAAACGGTACCGACTCTATTGTCTTGGGTACCTAGTGAAGATGAATTGCAACAGAGACCTCATACTGATATGTGATGAATGTTAGCACAAATAGAACATATACCCTATTGCTTTATGTCACTGAGATTTGGGGGTTGCTTGTTACATAACCTAGACCATCCTACCACCCTAACTGATACACTTGTGATGCTGGTTCATGCTTACAAGCCTTTTTATTATATACATGCCTACTCTCTATTTCTTCCATACAAATATATTCTTATTCCAATTTTTAATATCCTTATAAAATCTGGAAAAAGTTTATACGGCAGTAGTTGAACAACAACTTCCTGGGAAAAAATCATTTATTACCTAAAATTATCGAAAATATGCCATACCAAAAAAAGTACATCCAAAAAATAGGCCAAATATTTTTACATCTCCTGCTTATAAGAAATTTAATTAGGTGAATATATGTGGATGGATGTTAAGAAATAATTGTTAATATTTTTAAGGCATGATGATACTGTTATATTTTATGCTATTCTAAAAAAGTCTTTTTTTTTTAGAGTGTAGTAGCAATGGATGAAAATATATAAAGTCAGAGATTTGGCCAGAAAGTTTAGAGGATATAGCTGAAAGATTAGCTATGATTAATTATTGAAGTTGAATAATGGGCACTTTTCTGTCTGTTTGAAATAATAAAGATATTTGTATGAAAAAGTTTTTCTACTTATGTAAAATCTTCCTAATATGATTAGACTTCCTTCCTTTAAAATAAAACCACTTTGCATCCGATATTTAACAAATATTTCCAGAGCAGTAGGCACAACACATAGAGTCTGAATATTGTTTCTTTCAACATTAAAACAAATTACAAAAAAAAATAAAAACAAAAACAAAACCTAGTTGCTATCTTTTCTCGATAGCCATAGAGAGCTTCCTAAGTTATTTCTCTGACTTAACTCCTACTCTCATTTTAATTTCAGGTTTCAACCTCTACACATTAACCACTATGATCTTACTCCACCCTTGCTATCTTTTCTTAGTAATCGTCCATTCACCCTTATCTGAGCCATGCTCACAATATGTTTTCTGTGGGTAGCAGAATATGGAGCAGCGCTTGTGTTGATTTTGTGCAGCTCACATTCCTGGAATGTTAGTGCTAAGCACAGAATTTGACCTGTAACACAGTGAAGAAAGAGTTCAAATGCAAACTCCAAAGATATCCATCCCACAGAATAAATGCCAATAAGCAATTTCCTTTTCCCAGCCTACCAGAGATTTTCATCAGATAGCCCATAACAGACAGAACCCGTGCCAATATTTTATAACCCATAAAATTTCTTCAAGCAATTGTACAGATTTCCAGCCATCCTTTGATCAGTCTTTGTAACGGTGACTCCAGGCCTTTGCCTAAAAACGATTCCTAGATCTCGATATATATATATACAATGGAAAAGATCTGGCCTTCAGAAAGCCTCTCATTAAAGCACTAATCTGTTCCACCACATTCTTCTGAGACACAGCGATCTGAATTCTAGCCGGCCTCAATGGCCAGCCCTAATAAGACTGATAGAAACAGCTTAAGTAATTGGATTGCTATATGGGATTGAATGTCTGACAACAAAAGATAGTCATCTCTATTCGACTACCATATCTTTGTTCCAGCACTGAATTCATTTAGCCATGCACTTAGAGGCTCCTGGGCCCAAGGAGAAATGACAGACTAGGGACACAAAAGCTGGGCAAGCTGATGAGTTCAGAGCAGAGGCTGTGCAATTCCGAAGAGTTAATTACAGTGAACACAGGCAGCAGACAATGACTTGTTGAATCATTACCATAATCACTTTATTGCGCTGGTCTCTCGTGATCGGCTGAGGGCAGCCTTGGCTCCTTATCGTTCTGCCCATGTACTTAATACTCCTTTGCCACCTGCAGTCTACTGTACATGACTTCTTGGCTGATACGCTCTTAACTGGCCCAGTTTGTCTGCATGTCCTAGACATTTTAAAAATATATTTTTTCTATCAAAAGACGCTGATAGTGTAAAAGTGTTCAAGGAGTCAGTGTAAAAGATGTTGGAGCTAAAATTATCTCATATTTGTCTCCAAATTTGTGACTTAAGAAAGTATCGTTATCCATTAAAATATAATTGCAATGCCAAAATTATATATTTATGTATAAATTTAAATAGGATTAAACACCATTAATATAAATCAAAATATTAATTTACAACCTCAGGTAGGTATAAAGAGGTCTAATATAATTCAGAATATTGATATCTAAAGCCCTTCCAAGAGTGCAAAGCAGCAAGAAGTGCCCACACTCAGTGAGTCTGAAGCAACATTCCCAGTTAATATTTTCCTTGAAGCTTTGACATGTTTATTTCTTGACCACTGGGTATATCATTTCCTCAGCAGTGTGACATAAATTATTTTTGCTTTTAACTTCTCTGAGACAATTTTGGTCTGTCTGGAAAGAATACCAGTCGGCAAGTGAGAATGGCATCTCATTTGATATTAAACAGAGATGTTGGTATGATAACCATGGCCAAAAATGTAATAACTCAGTAGAAATAGCATTTTTTCAACAATAATTACTTAGACATGCCAACTTAGAGAGAGAATTCTAAATATTTCTAAATGAAGCTCTGATTTAGCTATACACAATTCTCTAACAGGACTCAGGGATCATTCATTCTACATTAAAATGGAAAGAAATAGCAAAGCCAGGAAGTCTTTGCTTTTTCAAACAGTGGCACCAAAGAAGCTCAAATACAAATGTCTCAACATCCAATCCAATACTCCAGGTCGTTAAAGCGCATCTTTCAGCCAAGATTTCCTGACCAACTTGGCAAAGAGATTGAACCAGCTTCACAGTCCAAATTGTGACTTTGGATGGGAACTGAAAATACACAATCATATGTTGTCCAAAGTTGGCATGTTTTTCCTTCTCGACTTATCATACTGCCAATATAATCTCAAGTACTTGAACTATAACCGTGACAAAGATTGAAATATTTCTATTTGTGGGTAAAGAGTATATATTTTTTATTTGAACATAAATTATGAGCAAAACCATACAAGGACTTTTTACCCAAATCTTCTAAGCAGAGGCTTCTGGGGGCTTTGCTGATTTCTTTGAAGGCGTGTTTTACAGTAAAGGACATTTCTAAGTTTTCAGTCCAGGAGGTTACTCTTTTGGTAGAGAGCAACTATTCCCTCATCAACACAGCCCACCAAACACACTATAATTGTGACCATCACATCTTGTAAAACTGAAGTTACTGTAATAAAATAGGCCTTAAATTCAACAAAACATCTCAAATACCTGCTTAAAGTGCTTTCATTTTCCAAAAGAGACTGAAGTTATAATCAATATATATGTAAGACTATCAAGAGAAGTAATATTTGCCATATCTTTAAGGACAATCTCTATGTAGGACAGGACATGGGTCCTACACCCTACAGAAAGCTCTTCTACACCATGCCAGTCCATTGGGCCTTTCTTCTCCCCTCCCATCTATGCCTCAGGATCCTTCTATTTCCGCCATTCATATCTCACTGACCATTCCCTGCCTGTATTAGACAGTGTTTTGCTTTTTCAGGACGGTGTATTCCTTCCCTTTTTTCCTAGACCATTAAGCCTCAAGTATAAAAAGGAGTGGTGTATAATCTATCCACTCCTCATAATGCCTAACACAGATTGGCATTCCATAAGTATGTCACTGACTGATCAGGCTGGAGGTCAAAACACTAGTCAGACAGAAGGTGTCATACTTACATACAATGTAAATATGCATTTATGGGTTACCTTTGAGGTTATGATTAATTTATTAGGAAAAATAAGAAAACAATAGACTTTCAGTTCCAATATTTGCAGTATTTCTAAATCACCTAAGGTATGACTAGAACACAGCCATAGCTTTGTATAAATCCCAAACCTGACAGCCACTTGCAGAGTTACAGAAAATGTGTGTCTACACAGACAAGGCCTCGGTCTTGGAGCAGTAAGCACCTACTGCATCTGTGACTAATGGTGAAATCCTTTTCTGAGACCATGCCTTGGATTCTCTTTCAGCTGCTCGGGGGTAACACAGGCAAATACGACATGATCAAAGACAGGTATACATATGTCCTCTGATCCACAGTCATTTCACATTTCCCCCTTCCTTACCCATCACTCGTAACCTTGCTGCCTGCTCCTGTGTGGCAATGGAAGGTTCTTTCTTCTTTGAAAAAGTTCTGGAAATCTCTCATCAAAGTTTCCCAGACTTCTCATGGCTTCTCCTTGGCTCTGGGACAAAGGCCTAATAGGAGCCCAGGATGATTTCTACCCTTTATTCTTTAGCTTAGAGCATTCCCAGGCCTGGCTCTTATCTGAGTTTCTAGGCCTTTTCCATTTAGCACGACATGGATACTATAAATGGGCAGCCTAAAATATACAGACATTTGGGCTTACAAATGAATTTAATTTATGCTCTATACTTTTGTTGTCATTTTTATAAATTCATCATCAATATTTTTAAATCAAGAGATTTTATATATCAATTGAGATGTCTAATTGCTTTTCATAAATTGAGAGGTTTGGCCACCCCTGGTCTGCATTCCTACCTGGCACCATCAGCTGAAGTTGAACTATGGCTGCCCTTTTAGACATGACAACAACACTCACCTTTACCACTGTTCCCATAACTCCCATTGCCATACATCCAGACCCTTGTACTCAGGTATGTACCTGCCACGGCAGAAACTGGATAGAAGTTTACAAAACAAGATTCCTTTTCTTCTTGAACACACAAATCTTTATCTCCCATCTTCACTTGCAGTGAGGTGTGATTATGTGACTGTTTTGACCAGTGGAATGTGTCACTCTGTGATGAGTACCACAGAATTTCTCACACGTGTGATCATTCATGCTTCTTTCTCCTCCACTTGATGCGACCGAGCCATATGTTGAAAATAGCAGAGCCACTATATAGAAGGATCTGAAGTTAGGAAATTTACCTGCAAGAAATGAAACTCTATCATATTTGAGTGATTATGTATTTTGAGGGTTTTTTTTGTTACAACAGCTAACATGACCTTAACACAACTGCTTTTGAACTTCACAGGAAGTCCGTGGCTTGATTTAATACCTATGTGCCCATAGTTCTCAGCTTACATTGATCCACCTATGACTAATCTCTCTGAAAGGCACCATGTCTTATAGAAATCTACCCACCATGAACTTCAAAAGATGTGCTTTCTTCCCAGATCACTCTAGTGATTAGCTTGTCTAACAATAATAATTTATTCAGCTATGATTGTGTCTGAATTTGCCTGGCTCTTAACCTAAATATTCAACTTATGTTTTAGAAAATTCTGGATCCGGTCTCCATGAACTTGGAAAAGTAATGGACACATAAACAATAGAATTAAAATAAATATAATTACACTTCTTGGGAGTTGAAGAAATCATTAAGGTAGTCTGGTTCACCAGTGGAATTTTTTTTCAAGGTGACCAAGGTCTAGAAAAAAAAAATGACTTGCCTAAAATTGCACAGCCAGAAGAATTAAACTCTCTTTTTTTTACTTTTAAATTCATTATCCTTCATCTCTTATTGCAATCCATGGTGTTCTTTACCTTTCTCTACCCCTCACACATCTCTAGCAATTTATGGAACATTTATTATGTGCTAAGTACTATGCTGAGGTTTTACATGCATTTTTAAAACTTTAATATCAGAATACATGTATGAGATTATATTATTTCCATTTTTAAGATGTGAAAAGTGAGACACCAAATGGTTAATGAAAGTTCTTAAGACCACACATCTAGAAAATGAAAGCTATTGTCTAACTCAAAATCCATGCTCCTAAAAACCATGTTATCTTCCTCCCTAAATGCAAGAATTTTTATGTCAGTTAGCTTTTCCTGGGAAACAAATTACCTTAAAATACGGTTGCTTAAAGCAACAAGCACTTATTTAGCCCATGATACTGTGAGGTGGCAACTGGGGTGGGTTTGGCAGGGCAATTCTTCTGCTGGTCTTGGCTGGACTCATACATGTATGAGAGGTCAGACAGCCAGTTACTTGGTGCAAGGTAGTAACTTACCTCTATTTTTTAGATAGGGAGACAAAATTGGAAAAGTGAACTGGGTTCATGGCTAGATAGTAAAGCAATCCTATCAGCAGGGATTTGAATTTAAGTTCAATCATTTAAAAGATTTTCTCTTATCATGACATCATGTCCCATTCTCCAGAAACATTAGTTCATGTCTTAGATTGGGTTCTCTAAAAGCAGAGCCTGAGACAAGGATTCATGCACATAAGTTTATTAAACTCTTCCTTTATTCACAAAGGGCTCCCAGAAGAAATAGTAAAGAAATAGGGGAACCAGGACAGGGAGAAAGGAACCACAGGGAAAGTGGTAGGTGGGGTGGGGGGACAATTTTAGGCAAAGTCTCAACTTCAGCCTGATCCTGCAAGTCACATAATTTAAACCACATTAATTATACCACAGTATCTGTTCCTGGAGGCAAGGAAGCCAGGCTTTCATACACACATTCAACAGTGATTGGCTACTGGCTACACCAATCCCAGGTACTTCTGGATCTCTGCTTTTTGTCTTGTCAGAGCAGTGCCGGTAGCCCAGGGGCTATTCTCTGAAGAAGGCCAGGAGTTCCCACTGTTAAAATCAAAGCACACAGAAGCTGAAGCATGAGCACCCGGACCCAATGAAAGGAGTCTGAGAACATTGGTGGCAGCACCAACAGAAAGCACAACAGAATATTCTTGTTAATCTTTATAAAAATGTGCTTATTAAACATCTTCCTATGTGGACTTTTACATTATAAAACTTGAAGTTCAACTGGTTCAGAATAAATGTTCACTTACTTACCCTGGCCTATTGCCATGAGATATTTGCTTGAGGTTACAATATCAGCTGAGGAATCCTGGGTGGGGTGGGTGGGGCCACCCTTGAGCAATAGCATGAAATCAAAGGGCAGGAATCATGGAAAACAGACCCAAGGATATCCCAGTGCAGACCAACCTGTTTGTTATAGAATAATCAATCCCTCTGTTGGAGAACTGTCTTCCATGCCCTACAAACCACCCAGACTACAGAAATCCACACAAATTAGCTTAAGTAAAGGATATGTGTGTGTGTTTATAAACTAAGAGTGTCTCATATAACTCAAGATTACAAAATTTAGTGGGGCATCATGAGGAACCTGGAGAACCATCAGAAACAATCTCAATCTCCTCTTTCCCTTTTCCTTCCTCTCTTTCTCTACATACTCTTAGGTCTCTGCTCCTCTATGCACATGGACTGAAAGCATCTGCCCCAGCCCCTGAGCCCACAGACCATGATAGCTCCAGAAGTAGATGCAGAAATATGGACGTCTCTTTCATTGGATTACCTAAAAATCTCAGTCAGGACAGAATCGGGAGGATAGGATTGCCTTGTATAAAGATGGTATCAGGGGTTTGGGCAGGGGTACAGATTAAGTTAAATGGTACAGCAGATGAATTTTTCCAAAAATGCCCACAGCAATATTTCTTGTCTCCTATATGCTTCAGAATCTTGTCACTTCTCACTCTGAGAAATGGGGTCTCTGTCTCTTCTTGAATCTGGGCTGGGAATTTTGACTACTCTGACTAGCCAATAGAATATGGCAAAAATGGTGCCATGAGACTTCAAAGCTGCTAAGTTATTAAAAAGATACAGTTTTCACCATGGCTCATCTCTCTCTCTCTCTCTCTCTCTCTCTCTCTCTCCTCTCCCCACCCCACCATGTGTGTGTCTCTCTCTCCTCACCCTCAAGAACACTGTCACTAGGGTATGAAAGAACACATGCTCCATGAAAAGGTTGAGTGTCAGTGTTCCAGTGTCTCCTCCAACAGTCCCACCTAAGGTCTCAGCTGATGGCCAGTTTTGACCACAAGAAACATGAATGAGGAGCCTTCAGAGGATTTCCAGCCCCAGCCTCCACACTGCTCCAAATGACCCTGAATTGAGCAGAGGTAAGTTATGGCCACCAAACCCTGTATAAATTACAAATTCATAATCAAAATAAATATCATCATGAATGAATGAATGAATGAATGAATATTGTTGCTATTGCTGGTTTTAGTTACTTGGTTGTGGGTAATTTGTTGTGCTGCCATAGTAACTCGTTTCAATAAGCTTTGGCATTCCCATCTTCTTGTCCCTCATTGAATGTGCGACCTCCTGATTACTGATGACTTTGCTATTCTGCTTTTCGTGTCTCCCCACCTCACTGCTACCCAAGCCAAGCCTGACACTGTGGACATGTGGGAAAGCAGTGTCTCATTTATGACATGGCTTCTATTCCACCAGGGATGGTTTGGGATACTTCTCCCCAGATCATGCATGCAGGGTGAGAGAAAAAAAAAAAAAGACCACCTAATACCCTTTAAGTAAAAAGTGTAAAGAATGACCAAAGATGAGGCTATTTAACTTTGGTCAGATGGAAACTTCTGAGTTTTTATTTTCATTTGTTTGCATGACAAAATATCCAGGGGCAAATCTAAAAACTCCTCCAAACAACATCCTAAATGTAAAGATTTGTTCAGATTCACTATTGTTTGGAACAACTGAGACACAGTTCCTCTTCGAATCACTTCATATCCAAGACCCGTAGGAGACTTGTGCCAGGAGCACAAGTAGCACACCATTCTGGAGTGAAACTTCATGCTGCATCAGTTTCATGGTGTCTTGAGACAAAAATTCCTTTGGAGGCACGTTGCCTTGTCTAGTGCAATTGTTCTCAAAGAGTGGTCCCTGGACCAGCAGTGTTAGCATCACATGAGAATTAGCTAGTAATGCAAATTCTTGGGCCCATCCAGACATACGGGAACAGAAACTCTGGGGGTGGGCCCAGAAATGTGTGTTTTAACAAGCCCTCAATTGGTGCTGATGCACATTAGAGTTTAAGAACTATTGGTGTAGTCAGGTCCAGTCAGGCATCAGAAATCACACTAGTAATTGAGGATAGAGAATATAATACAAAGAATTGTTAACTAGTTACAAAGTTCTAATTAGGTAACTTAAAAGGCAAGTAGAGAACCCCAAGATATCAAGGAGATAGCAACTGGAGGAAGCAGCTGACACTCCTAGGGCTACGAGAACAAAAACAAAAGATTAGAATTATTAGAACTTAGATGTTAATAGGAAGCGTCCTGAAGAATTGAGACGGGGCCACTGGGAAAGATCCACAGTTCAGCTGATGCTGTTCTCAGAACTTAGTCCCTCCAGTAGGCTAGCCCCAGGCTTCCGAAGGAGGGGCCCTGGAGGCTGGTTCCAGTGTCTGAGGGAGTGCAAGAATGCTATTTCTTTGAGTGGTGAATAAACTGCAAACTACAACTAACTGCTGCTGCCACAGAGAATCAATGTTAGACAGGTGATGCCCACCGAAACAGGAAGCCCCTTCTTCCTCTTCCAGCCCAGAAGTCTCAGTCTAGCACCCCCTATTGGAGCAGCTGACAAAGCTGAACAGGGATTAAGGGTCTAAGCCCCAGCATCACAGAACAGGGAGGGTTTAGAGTTCAGAGACAATAGCTTCATAACGGCAAGGTTATTTGGAGCTATTACTTCCAAGCAGTGTTATGTGGTCTCAGAACAAATATCTCTTTTGGGGTAGACTGCCCTTGGCCTAGAAATCTGACACCCACAGTACATTGCATGGTCTGTAGTTGCTCACTCACATGCGTGAGTGGGGAAGTGGGGAGTCCTTCAGATAATAGGATGCACTTTTCTTGGCCTCTTCTTATGGCGAAATGGCCAAAGATTCTTTTCTCCACTGCAGAGGATGAAAGCTAGAAATGAAAGAATGAAAGGTGACAGCTGAATGAGCAGGGATTCTCGGTGACAGGAAGGAATTGAAAGATAATGAAGGCTCAAGGCCTTTTGTTGCTTTTGAGAATAAAATATGCAGCAGAGCGTCTATCTTCTATGTTCCTGGGACATCATCATTCTCAAGAAGTGATAACTCCTTGGATTTCCATGGAGTTGGGGTGGGTCTGGTGTTTTGCATGACTATTTCAGAGAATTGCCTCCTGAGCTTTAAAAAGAAAAAGGGATAAATACTTGAAGCCTCCTCTGACAGCTGGCAGCAACACCTCCAGCTCATGTTGTTCATCTCTGCATCAGGCCCCACCTGCTTCCCCACCCCACCACCATCACTTTCAAAGTAGCACTGCCAGCAAGACTGAGATATGTCTCTCTTTCTACCACACTCTGGCTCTTTCAGGAAATAGAACGCGTGACGCTTAATGGCAAAAACAACATGTACAACTTTCAATGAAATTGAAAAAATTTTTGAAAGAGAAGAAAATCACTCGTCGGGAAGTGGAGAATAATGAGGACTTTTTCATGAAGGACATGGATACTCATAAACACCTTCGTGTTTTTCAGTCAGCTCTAGTCCTTACCTCTTTCATGTCTTAAGAAACCCCAAGAAAAATACATTGGAAAATTCTGGTAATAAACACTTTTTACACAAAGAAAATAAAGGTAAAAAGAGGATACATTGTGTGCTGGACCTTCCTTGCAGTTCTTCGAACTCCAGCTTTTCTTAACGTTTGAGAGTAATACCAATTCTAAACTTGTCTTTAATGCATTTGACTTCATGTAACTGCTTTTTCTCAGTTCACACCCGGCTCTAAATCTAAATAAATTTAAAAGATTTATCACAAGGTAAACCTACTTCTCCTGCCCCACTTGCCTCTTTGTAGAAAGAAAAGAGTCAGGCTAGTTCAACAGATCATCCAACTTTGGAAGGCTCCCTGTGGAGTAGAAGATTAACTCTAAACTCTTTATCCTAGCGTTCAAGGTCAAGAGTCTGGCCGCAATCTTCCTTCTCACTATCTCCAACCCTCTGTCACCTAAACATGTGCAAGTTTATGTTCACAGACTTTCTTCCAACTTAAAGAGTTTATCCTTCATCAAAATGCTACCCAAACTTCCAGCCCTACCTCTTTTATGAGACCTTCTCCAGCTTAACCAGTCTACCTATGGACTCTTCCCTCTTCTGTACTACTTAATATTAACTAACTCCGATAATTGGTACTTCATCTGTCTTTGCTCCTCAGTGAGAATGTTAGATACAAAGGCAAGAACTATGTTTTACACAGCCCCCTGAGCTCCTAATATATTTTATATTTGAAGCATAAATATAAATGCACGTGTCAGTGTTCTTGGTTGCAAACAACAGAAATTGACAGCAACAAAAAATATAAGGTACATAAGAATTTAACAAAAGATATATAAGTATTACGGACAATTTTTTTTTATTTGAAAGTCATTAATAAACAGCTTTAATAAACAAAGCAATGAACCAACCATGTTCATGGGTGGGAAGACAAAATTGTAAAAAATGTGGATACGCAAATTAAAATATAATTTTAATGTAATTCCAGAGTTTTTCATGGACCTTAACTATCAGATTATAAAATTTGTATGGAAGAAAAAAGGCTCAAGAATAGCCAAGTCAATTTTAAAAAAGAAGAATGAGGACGAATGAAGAAACTCATTTACCAAATATCTAATAGTTATGTCTGGTAATAGTAATGAATGCAGTATGGATTTGGCACAAGGATAAACAAAGGTCAATAGAACAGAATAGAAATCCTTGAAATGGTTTCATTTGTAGCTGAAAATGTGACATATAACAGAAGAAGCACTACAGATTATTGAGGGAACAATGAACTAATTTAACAGTGCTAGTGGGACAGCACATTACATATGAAATTCAATTCTTACTCTGTACCATACACAAAAATCTATTCCAGGTGGTCTAAAGGCCTAATAGTGACAATATAGGAGAAACTGCTTATGATTTGGAGTAATGAAAATTTTTACCCAACATAAAAAAAATAACAAATCACAAAAGTAGAGGTTAATAAATTAAACTACATTAAAAGTTAACATTTCTGTATATCAAGACACCATTTAAAAATGTGAAGTCAGGCTACAGACTGAAAGAGGGTATTTTTTTAATGCCTGTAATGACAAAGAATTACTATCCAGAAGATATAACTCACTCCTACAAATCTGCAAGAAAAAGACAAATGACTCATAAGGGATAAAAAAATGGGCCAAAGATGTGATTCACTGAAGAGAAAACCCAAATATCCAATAATCATCTATAATCAATTTCACAAGTAATCAGGGAAATGAAAATTTAAACAAAATGTCATTTTCCACCTATCAAAAATAGGTAAAAAATGTTTTTAATTATGATAATAGTATTAAGAATATAAAACAATAGGACAGAATTATTAAGCGGTGGTAGGAATGCAAATTGATGTGACCATTGAGGAGAGCAATTTGGCAGCAGCCAATACATTTAAAGATAAATATATGCAGAGACCTAAAATTCTACTCTGAGAAATATACCCCCAGGTAATGCTCCTACATGATGCCAATGCAGCTTTGAAGGTCAAGTTACTAAAAATTACCTCAAAGTGACAGTCAACTCCCCTTTCCAAACAGAGGTAGCATATGTGCTAGAAATTCAACCAGATGTGCCCTTAACACCTCCAGGTCTTTAAAGAGGATTCTAACACCACCAAGCATTCATTCCAATGGTTCTCAAAAAGTATAAGACACTTAACCCTGACAGTAATCTTGATTTTTAAATAATGAGTAATAGCAACCAATAGTATTCCAAGTTTTCAGTGGCCACTTAGCACCTCGCTATCAGAACACAGATATGATTTAAACGAGCTTAATTCCCAAGGATAAAATGTCCTAAGAGTGGTTTTGTACCTTGCTAACTGTGACCCAACTGACTCTTTAACCCAAATAAACTTTAACACCAGAGAAAAGGACAGCCCCCGAATGAAAATGTCATCATGTCCACAATTTAAAATCCATATCTCACCTGAAAAGACTTTTAAATAGAACCAGGTTTGCAAGAGTGAAAAAGGCTCAGCTATTAACATGGAATGTTTGGAGACCACAGTAATTTGGATTCTACCTTTACAGCCAGAATGAATTAATTATTCTCTGTCCACTTTATACCAAGAAGGAGAGAGGCAAAGGCGATTGCAAAAGGTAAACCAAGCAAGATTTCCAACAAGAAGGCTATCTTTTGTCCATTGCTTTTAGTGGCTTCCAATCTGACCTATTAAAGTATACCCTCAGCCCCGCAAAAGGGGAAAGAAACTATAGCTTTGTATTCCCAACGCATGTATCTTTGCTTGCAATCTTGCATTCAATTTCAGTGTAACATGAAGAGGCCTATTCTTTTACAAAACGTTCCCTCTTCCCACCAGGCTTGTTTGTTATTTTATGTGTTTCTGCATCATTTGTAGACTTTGCTTTGATCTGCATTCCTCCTGGATGTGGGGTTTCCTTTTCAGCTACCAAAAGGAAAGCTGGTTTGTTTGAAAATCTGTTTATTTAGATTTTTTGCTAGCCTAAAGTCCCTATCTTTATCAGGATGCGCAGAGCTCCGTGTCTGCCAGTCTCAGACATCACTCGTTTTCCCCAAGGAAAAGGCAACTTGGAAATAATACAACATGCCCATTTGTATTTGTATTTGAAATATTCAAAAAAAAGAGGTTTTTAGAGGTTTCAGTTTAAAGCTTAAAAGAAGTGATCCTTTACCAGATATATTTAATCAGCAGTGGATCTTTCATGTTTAGACTAAGAATAAAAGTCTCCTTTCTCCTTATTTCTCAATTAGGAATTTTCTCAGCAAGCAGGAGTTTACTCATGTACATAACTAACTGCATCTACATTTATTGATACAAACCTGCACCCTCAGCAAAGCAAGGAAATCTAGGGCAGTGTGGCATTACTCTTCCTGTCTAAGCCAGTATGGTCATGTAGACCTAGGAAAAAAGGAAGTAAAAATCGCACAAAGTTGGCAATATCACTATGTCACTGTTTGCAGAATATTTTATTTTTTAAAGTCAATGCAAAAAGTCAACTTGACTAAGAGATTGCAGCTAGCATCCTAGCTCTGATTAATGAGTGAGCGCAGACTACATGAAGAACGTTGGGCACATCAGGGCCCCTTGCGAAGAGGGAGCCATGGTCATGTGATTAGGGATGCCTTCCACGGAGTAATCATCAGGTACATGCATCTAAAGGCACAGTGTGAGTATCAGATAATTCTCTTTGATGTGTATTGTGGATGGTGAAGGTGGGCATTACTTGTTGAGGCAGGTTTACGGGTTCCTTAAACCAATAGTAAACCATAGTTTACTATTTATTACCTATAAGTGATATTGGTTCTTGACCAGTGTTTCTTCCTAGGAACAGTTCTTAGGAAGACTGAAGCAGTCTACAGACAAAACATAGGGAGGAAATAAAGGCTCTGTGAATGGGGAAGACAGCAGACATTCTTCCACATCCTCCAAATGTCTCTTTGATAGAGAAACAGGATGTGTTCCCCAAAGAACTTATGAGACAGTCACCTCATGAGATGGCAGTGGCCAGGACCCTCTCTTTGGAGGGTTACCAGCAGGATTCAATCTGGGAATCCAAACAAACTTAGGAAAACAATAGGCAGGACCAGGAAGGAATGGGAATTATTTGTCTGTTTTTAATAGAATCCTGCCTTCAAATTGCAGCTTTGCTCTAGGAAAAAAAAAAAAAAAAAAAAATCAGTTTTCTTTAAAGTTACACATGAACAGTTTCTGGCTTCAAAAGATAGAGATCAAAATAAACTCCAGTTGTTGCCTAAGAACCACCTCTTTTTGCACAGACACTAGGCCTCACTCAATTTAGGCTACCTTGGGACAGGTGGCAAATCTACAAAATCAGACTGGTTGGGTAAAATGACTCCACACTGAGATTTCTCAGCTATTCAAGCAGTTACAAACCCCAAATAGCAATTGAGATGGACTTGTTTACACCAAACTGTGAGCTGTTCTGATTCCTCGGCTTGGCTGTCCATAGAAAGACCTTTGATTCTCCCAGAACCAGCAGAACCTTATACCCTCTTTGGTAACCAAAACTCAGAAGTTCACATGTTTGAAGAATCCAGGACTATTTGTTAAAACAGAGGGCTTTATTTTGGCAGAACATTTAGATTAGACTTTGCTCTTAAAAAGACATCTATTTGCATTATAAATGCTATTTACGAGGTCCAAAAAAAGAGTGAGGTGGGGTCAAAACGAATTGAGGATTTCATCTTGGCAGATCAAGGAGAAACAAAAGGATTCTTTGTAGAAAGTTTTGGGTTTGAGACTCAAACTACAGAGGAAGCTCAGCAGTGTGGACAAGATAGACAAAAAGATCATTAGGAGGAGGAGGAGGTCTTCCTTCTCAACAACTCTCCCTAGTGCAACAAAAAATATGAGTACTGTTGGCATACAGGCTCTAAATTTACAAAATTTTATAATACATCTCACCCTCATCTTATGCCTCCATGTCTCATGTGCTTATATGGGACTCTCCTTGGAAGAACATTCCAAGGAATGGTGACTCTCCTTGGAAGAACATTCCACTAGAACATCGCACATTCTAGTTTCCACAAAACCTTCTTTAAAAGGACCAACATTTGAGTCATATTAATAAATTTCCACTGAGAAGCCTCGTCTGAGGCCAGAATCCCAACTCATAGCCCCTAGAGAATTTATTAAAGTTTAATCCCTCCCTTAGGACATAAGCAAAGGCATATAGCCAAGAATCCTGAGATGGTGTAGGGTGGACTCAAGTGTGGACCTTGAACCACCAGCAGCAGCAGCAGCAGCAGCAGCAGCAGCAGCAGCAGCAGCATCTGGAAGCTAGTCAAAAAGCAAATCTTCACTCCCACCCCCACCCGAGACTTGTTGAATGAGAATTGTGGTGGGGGAGGGGAGCAAATCTGTTTAACAAATTTTTAAAGCAATTTTTATGTATCCTTAATTGTGAGAAGTGCTAGGCTGGGGGGATCTTAGGGAACTGCTTAGCAGCTTCCTGAGAAGTCAGCCCCTGAAGGACTTTGTAAATGCAGGAAAGACAGTGCAAGAGGGCAGATAGAAGAGAGTGGGTGCCAGAACCTTGGGGAAAAGAGAGTTGGGTAACCACCACCTATGCCTTAGTCTGAGGCCATAAAACCAACCAGGATACATTAACTTTGATTTCTGGTGAAACACTGTACCTTTCTGACATCCTTTTCATCCTGTATGAAGGTCTCGGTTTTGGCCTATCTTGACTTCACCCCTAGCTGCCCATTCAATTCTATTCTTGTGACCTACCGAAAACCTCTCAGACACACCACCAGTATCCTTTTTCTCCTCACCCCTCTGGCTCCTCTTTGCCAGGTACATTCACTCAAACTCATGACTTCTCTCTTCGCTGATCATGTCCTGGACCCTCACCCATTCTGCTGTTTTCTCACGTAGAGTCAAGCTCCACCCAAAAGTCGGTGTTACTGCTATCATAGATGCTTCAGTTTCAGCTCAAATCAATCAAGTTCTTCACTGAGCAATTATATAACCAACTGCCTCGCTCCTTGGATACAGTCAAGCTCTCTTCCTCTGAAAATGCCCTATAAACACAGACCTCTTCAGAGATAGGAAGCTTCTCAGAGCTCAAATATACCAATCATGATGTCTTTTTAAAGAGCTCCTTTAGTTTTAGTTTCTGGGATCTTTTTATATGTTTTAGTTTCTACTCTGTTCATTCAGAAAAAACTTCACTCATTTCTCATTTTCCTCTACTTCTTGATTGAGGTTGACCTTAGGTATCCACCCCACATCCATGCAATGACGACCCTGGTAATGATAGTGGTAACTGCAGCTGAAATATGTAAAGAGCTTACCATGTGCCAGGCATGGAGGTAAGTATTTTACATACATCCTTTAATTTTCTCAACCACCCTATGAGGAAGTTACTATTATTATTTCCATTCTACGTATGGAAAGACTGAGGCTTAGAAGGTTTAAGTAACTTGCCCAAGTTTACAGAGATAATCAATAGCAGGGCTGGGATTCTAACCCAATTCTATCTTTTATTATTTGTTTTGACTCTATAGTCATAAGAGAAAATACATGGGAAAGTAATTTTAAACTGTGTAGCACTATCCACAAGAAACACATTCTTCTGAGGACTCTCCCACTCTTACCTATTCTTCTATTATTGAATCCCACTCCCCACTTGATAAATATCAATGTGGCATTTTCTTAGTTTCTCTTTCACCACAACTGCAGGCCCCAGTCTTGTTATGTGTCCTCAAGCTTCCTCTCACTAATTTTTTGGGCCCGTTGCACCACGAGACACATTATCTGATGGGCCCTCTGTGGAAGAGAAGGCTCTGGTAATGTTATTAATTCATTCGCCTTCTTAGTACACGGTTTGTCCAGAGCTACCTTTTAACTTTGGCTACATATTGGAAGACTTAAACAGTCTCAGTGCCTGGGCTCTAATCTAGACCAATTAAACTAGTGTCTCTAGGGGTGGAGCCCAGTCATCAATACTTTTTAAAGTTCCCCAGATGATTCCAATGTACGGCAAAGACTGTGATCACTGACTAGAGGATTAATCTCCCTGCTACTGTTCTAATATTCTTGTTTAATTTTTCTTAACATACAAAACCCTCCAGAATGGCCCTTACATCTGTTTTCTCCAGTATGCTCCCTGGACCATCCTACATTCAGTGTAAGTTTAAAAAATGTTGCCTGCCAGTAGACTGAGATTTCATGGGGGTCTTATAAGAATTTTCCTCATAGGGAAATTACCCTAAATTAGCCAGCTGAGATGATTAATTCTCCAAATCTGCTTGAGTCCCAAAACAAGCCAGAAAGAATTTATTCTTTGACATATGAATGAAATCTCCTATCTTTCGCTTTCTCCATAACCGTATGAATTATGAGACTCTTATGAAGATAATTCTCCCAGCCTGGAAAGACCTGAGGAAGTCTGGGAGCATGAGTTCTGGAATAAAAAGAGTAGGCGTGATGCTTATTCTGGATATATCAGTATCTTATGACCAAATTTTTTAAAATTAAAGAATTTGGCTATAAGATTACATACTTCTTGGTGCAGGGGAGAGACCTGAGATATGTGGCTATAATTGTTAATAGGATAAGATGGCCTAAGAGGTTTCTTTCACTATGTCTAAGATAAAGTGTAAAAATTTTAGTAGGTCCTTAAGTTTACTCAAACCCCCTCAAACCATCTCTACTTTGCCTCTGCAATTTTGCTGTCTTTTCTGAATTTAATGCACAATAAAAGATAATCAAAATGTTACTTTTTCTTGAAGACTTTATTTTCATCACTCTCAAATAGGGGTTACGAGTCGAAGATTCTAGATTAGGGAAGTCGCCTTCCTGGATAGGATGTCAAATCATGTGACACCTTTCATCTCCTTTCCAACATATGAATTAAGCCCAGGTTTACCTCAGCCAACCACACCTCAGTGAAAGAGAGCGAAGAGGATTTTCAACAGGATTAAATGATATGAATAGCTTTCAGGTTTCCACTGGGGGCAGAGCTAGGGGGTGGGGGTGCTGCAGCAGCTGCTCCAAGGAGAGAATAAAGGATTTGCTGGAGCTTTGTGACTCGGTGTATCTGCTGAGGATTGATCTGAGAGCCTTTCTTAGCCTCCTTTTGGCGGGAGGAGAAGGGCTTCTTTTCAAAGTCACATTATCTGGCAACAAAGCCTGACCGAGGAGGGTGGTGTTTGGGGGATTGCACACTTGCTGGGGAGAGAGGTGGGCTCAAAGCTCCCCTCAAGAAGAAGGCATATGGGCCTCAACAGATGGGTCTAGAAGCTGGGAGGGGTAGGAGGAGGTAAGCCCAGCCTCCCTGACTTTCCCAAAACCTCTGACCTCAGCCTTCTCCCAGGTGGCTTGTGCTCCTGGTGGCTATGTCCCTGAGATCCTGAAGTGAAGGCTGTCTGTACTGTGTGTGCCTAGGAGCTGGGAGGAGTGCATGGCATGCAGCTCAGAAAGATCACTCAGCTATTGCCAGGGGCAGTGCAAAATGGTGCAGCCACTCTGGAAAGCAGTTTTGCCGTTTCTTATAAACATACACTTATTATGTGACCCAGCAATCTCTGGAAAGTCCTAGGCATTTACCTAAGAGAAATGAAAATTATTTTCACACAAAACCTTGTACACAAGTGTTTATAGCAGCTCTATTCATAATTTCCAAGAACAGAAACAACCTAAAGATCTCTCAGCTGGGGATGGATAAACACACTGTGGTAAATCTCTCCTATGGAATATCACCCAGCGATTAAAAAAAAAAAATCAAACTGTTAATACATTGAACAATATGGATGAATCCCAAATGCATTATGTTAAGTGAAAGAAACCACTCAAAAGGATGCATACTCTATGGTCCCATCTATAAAGCAATCCAGATTGTTAGATATAAGGCTATAGAGCATAGGGGCCGGGGCTGAATACAATGGGGCAGCATGAGGGGTTGTGGAGGTTGAAAGAATATTTGCATCTCGATTGCAGTGGCGATTACACAACTGTATGCATTTGTCAGAATGCATAGAACTGTGCGGCAAAAAGAGTGACTTTTACTATATGTAAATAAAGAAAATAAATCAGTAACAGTTATGTCATGAAAGGTGTGAAGAAAGGTTTTAAAGCTCCCAGACCTTGTAGCAGCTTTCAGTATAAATGCACACTGCCTTTTCCTATTGGTGGTAACCAGGAAAGCGGAGTGGATTGTTCTAGATTCCCATCACATTTTCTTGCAGTTGATGAACAGGTGACCGTATTTCTTAGTTGCTTCCCAGAAGAGATCATGGTTGGGCACAAGCAGTGGGTTTTCTTACTCTGCCAGTCCCCATTCCTTCCCCTCAGCTTTCCCTCCTTTTTTTTTCCCCAAAAAGAATGTGTGACCTTAGCATTCCTCCTTGGACTCATTCTTTTAATATAGATTCCGCTTTTGTTCCTCTTCAAATTCTTCATCAACAAATTGAAAGTCAAATTGTATTGTGTGTATGACATGATCAAAGGACCATTCAGGACCTCCACTTCCTGTGAAGGAACTTTCCAGGCTCTGCACTGATACCAATGGGGTTGAGAGACTCTCTCCTCCAAGTCTACTAGTCCCAGGACGAGTAGCATCAGCATTATGTGGGAGCTCATGAGAAATGCAGATTCTTGGGCCTGCCCTGGCCAATAGAATAAGGATCTGCCTTTTAAAAAGATGCTCAGGTAGTCACAGGCACATTAAATACCAAGAAGCCCTACTTCAGATTCAAGTGTCTATTCTAATGACATGATAATTTAGATCCCCACTAGCTGTTGTAGGAAGAAGAAGGCCTTAAGTCTCATCTAACCCTGACTTCTAGCTCTACTGCTTACTATTTACATGCCCCGCCCCATCTCAGTGAGTGGTTTCAAATATATGTAACCTTTTTGAATCTCAGTTTTCTCATCTATAAAATGGAGCTATTAATGTCAACGTTATAGTATCGCTGTGGAGGTTAAATTATGTAATATAGGAAGGCAACGCTACTGTGCCTGGCACAGGGCATAGATTTGTATGTCTCAGTTGCCCCACCTCACTTCTCAACCTACCTGAGCAACTTGACATTGTTGCCAGAACATTAAAGTCAAATCTCAAATCAGATAAGACACTTGAGTCTATGGCCATGCCACCCTGAACATGCCCGATATTGTCTGATCTTGGAAGCTAAGCAGGGTTGGGCCTGGTTAGTATTTGGATGGGAGACCACCTAGGAATAGCAGGTGCTATCTATAGGTGCTGTTAAGTGTAAAAAAAAAAAAGAAAAAAAAAAGTCTCTGGAGAATCCCAAAGATAACAAGAGATTTTCAGAGTATGCTAGATCAATGATTATCCAAGTTTGGTCCCTGAAATAGCACCACTTGGCAATTTGTCAGAAATACGACTTCTAGGGTTCTACCCCAGACTTACTAAATAAAACTCTGTGTTGGAACCTAGCAATCTGTGATTTCATATGCCTTCCAGGTGATTTTGACACATGCTAGTGAGACATTATCAAGTAAAACTGAAAACCTACAATTTCATTACAGCAGCCAAGATGTTGAAGCAACTACATGTTCATCGATAAACAACTAGATAAAGAAGATGTGGTACAATAAAATATTACTCGGGATTAAAAATAAAATAAAATCTTAACCATTTGTGACAACATGGACGAACCTAGAGGGTATTATGTTAAGTGAAATAAGTCAGAAAACAAACACCATATGATTTCACTTATATGTGAAATCTAAAAACAAAATACAAATGCACAAACAAAACAGCAACAAACTAATGATTGCTAGATGGGAGGGGGTTGAGTGACTGGGTGAAAAAGGTAAAGGGATTAAGAAGTACAAATTGGCAGTTACAAAATAGTCATGGAGATGTAAAGTAGAGCATAGGGAATATAGTCATATAATATTATACCTTTGTATGGTGTCAGATGGGTACTAGACTTATCAGGGTGATCATGTCATGTCGTATAAATGTCTAATTATGTTGTACACCTGAAACTAGTATAATATTGTATGCCAACTGTAATTGACAAATAAAAAAAGAAACTTTGTTAACTTCCTGAAAAAAAAAAAATCCTATAATTTCGACCTTTATTGAAGACATAGAATAAAGAAGAAATATTTAAAGAGGTTTGCTAGAAAACTAAGCTATTCCTTAGGCTTCTGGATTATTGGTTTTCGAACTCAGTATTTAAACACACTCGCATGTGAAGACACAGCTTATTCTGTTGTGATGTGTATTGCCAGCAATTGCAACTGATTAGTTCAAAAAATTCATTCAGTAGCTTCTTATTGTGCTCCTGTTACCTGTAAGACACTGCTCCAGGCTCCACTAATAGAATGAAACCTTAAGTGATGCAATCATGACCAGTAATTGGTGGGTTAAAAAAAAAGTTAAAGATGAAGTCAGAAAACCTTTTACTTTAACATAAAATATGGATATTTATTTACCTACCTTTTGTTCTAAGAAAAAGACTTCTGAAGTTGCAAGTGTTGCATCCTATCTTATTGATAAAAAATCATTTATAATTCTCAATTTTGGTTTCCTTAAGTTGGAATGAAAGACACTTGTTAAGCCATCTGAATGCAGAATCCTTCTATATTTTTCAGATTTCCCCCCCATTATTTTGAAGTTGTCTTGCTCACATTCATTCAATGAGAATTTATTTTTAGCTACTGACATTGATTCTCATCAAGTTATATTCAACTTAATTTACATAGAAGCAACATCTTGCTTTTAGCACTCATATTTCAGCTGTTTATGTAATAGTGAATTAAATTATATAATTACAATAACAAGTTTAACTGGTATATACAGGTTTGGGAACACACCCAAACCAACTGTTGGAAAATACAACATCCCACTCCTCCTCTTTGGAACAGAACTTAGTTTATTAGCTACAAGAGTTCTCCATGCTGTGGGGGAGAAGTCAGTATTTATTAAAGAAGGGATGGAGGACATAGGTCAATCCAATGATTAGGTTAAGTAGTGATGGTTATAAGAGTCTCTATCAAGATTGTTTTAAAGAAGCTTGCAAATAACTTATTTTTAAAGATAATTTGAGCAGACTCAAGATTATTTCTATAATTATGCCTAACTCACATTTCATTCTCAAGTGGAGGCTATTAAGGATGGTCACCCCAGGCTATGCTTAACTCACAGAAGTTTACTAACGACACTTATCACTCTCTGCATTCTTGCAAGCCATTTTTATGGTTCTGTTTTCTTTAAAATTTCACCCATAGAGGCTGTATCAGCTACCTACTGCCACAATAGTACTGCATAACAAACCAGCTCCAAACTTATTGACTTAAAAGAACCAGTTGTTATTTCTTACAAGTCTTTAAGTTGGTTGGGCCAATTAGGCTATGTCAGTTGGGCTTCCTGGTGTGTCTGCAGTCAACTCGTGGGTCAGATGGAGGCTGACCAATTAAGGAAGATCTCATCTGGGACCACTCAGTTCTCTTCCACATAATTGCTCATCCTCCAGCTGGTTAGCCCAGTTTGTCCCATGACAATAGCAGAGTCTTGAAACAAAAAGAATAGAAGTGCACAAGAACTCTGAAGGCCTAAGCTTAGAGCTGGCACACTATCACTTCTGTTTCATTCTGTTAGCCAAAGCAAGTCATGAGGCCAGCGCAGATTCAAGGGATGGGGAGATAGGCTGTAGTTCTTCGTGAGAGAAACTGCAAAATCACATCCCAAAGGGGTGTGGATATGGGACTAGATGGGTAAAGAGTTGGGGCAATTTTGGCAATTAACCAATCATACATGCATTTGTAATTATGAGTGCAGAAAAAGATAGATTAAAAAGTAAATTTAAATTCCCTGAATCTAAGTTTATAATCTTATTACTATTATTTGTGGAGTTGAAGTCTAGAAGAAATTAAGGCATTTAAAAAATCATGAATCAATTATCTTTTAATATCAGATTAGCCATATCATCATTTCTTCTTGTAAAACTTACACTTTTGAAAAAGGTAAATGGCTCATTTCACTACTTATATGCTTATAAAAGGCTTTTTATAAGTATCCTGTAGCACAAAAGAAGAGGCCAATAGCTCGTTAGTTTTACTTCCCAGAAAAAGTGTACTGAATTTCGTCAAGATCCACACATTTACACGAGAGATCTCAATTTAGAAGAAATCCACTGTATCACTGAACTGGGAAATCACACCACGTCAACTGGAAGATTAGTGAGCTCAGAAAAGCTGTGTTATTAGGATCCACATTGGGTCAGTCTTTGGACAGGGCAATTGGTGAACACCTTTAGAATAAGAACAATTAAATTGTTACAAATTTAGTCTGTATTCATGTCTCACACGTGAGAATTTATTCAGTGATTCAATAAGTAGTTGCTGAGCAGCTATTAAAAAACAAACAAAAAGCTGCTGCACTAGATAGTTAGGGATCGTCTTCAGATTAAACAAAACTGTCAGCAAGATGTATACTTGGGACCATATTAACTTTTCTCCCTTACCCCTTTTACCTCCTTGCTCAGCTTCCTTTGAGCAGTATTTTGGTGTCCTGCTCACAATTTTTAGTGTGTGTCATTCTAAGAAACAGTTGCATTTCTCGGCATTCTGTAAGACCCAAGTCTCTCTCCTCAAACGTTTATAATCATATACCCACACATATATGGATATATTTTATAACAAAATGCCAGGAAAAGCCTTGTTTCATCATCTAGCTTGTTGGCTCTGCATGGGTTAAGTTAATCTTGAAGCTGTGTTTTCTTGGCCACTCTGGCTGGCTGTGAGCTTGGCATCCAATTCTCAATTCAAGTAGTTATGCCTGACCTGCCTGTCTCCATTTATTATTTTCCTCCTTGATCTTGGTCTTCTACCTTTAACTCTATTTTCCCTGGTCTTGATATTTATTTACTTATATATTTCACCTGGAAGATGCCTGAATTTTGTTTTCTTTTTAGAATATGCTGATACATAAATATATACTTGGGTTAATCACTGTGACAAATTCCAGTTATGACACTGAGCTCATGATGGGACCACGAAAACGTAGATTTGACTAACCAATACTTCTCCCCAATCATGCAGCATGCCAACCATTGAGTGGAAAGAACATTTGACAATGTCTGCCTAACTGCACACTTTCTGTATTCAGTGTGGGGTAGACCTTAATGTACATACAAATCACCTGAGGATCTTGTGAGATTGCAGACTCTAACTCAAAGGGGAGGTAGGACTGAGAGTCCGAATTTCTGTCAAGCCCCAGTGATGCTAATGTGCCTGGTCTTCAGACCCCATTCAGAATAGCAAGGAATAGATTATATAATAACGAACTAGACTATGATGACCAACTCTGCGACATTTAGAATTGACTTATTTGTTGCAACCATTTGTCAAATATGTGAGTGATTGATCCTTGAGAAGTTAGTTTAGAAAGCAGATGGGTTTACGCTGTTCTCATCCCTGCATACCAGACTCTGCTAATCCTTAATCGGTGGCATCAACATTATGTTTGTCTAAAAGTGAATCCTAGGTTCTCGTTGTATGCATAGACCCCAATTCCCATTCTACCTATTTATTTTGCCATGGCTTCATAGAGATGAGGTTCCTAGGAAAGCACTTAGTTCAACTTCCGATCCAGAATGAGGAATCTTCCTCTCTTCTGCCGCTGACGAACAGTCTCAGCAGCTTCTGTTTGATTGCCTTCAGTGGCAGATATTATCTCCAAAGCAGCCTGTTCCATTAAGGAGTAGCTCTTATGAAAATAATGTTTGTCTTTCTGCTGAGTCAAAATCGACTTCCTTGTAACCTCCATCCACTGAGCCTAGTCTGACATTTACAGTATCTCAAGTCTGCTCTTTCTTGTCAGTCTTTCCAACATTGCAGACATCCACTATGCCTTCTTTCCACTCTTCTCCAAATCAGATCCTCTCAAGTTCTTCAGTTGCGCTGATTAAAGGTCTACATTTTTAGACCTTTCATCACCTTCTTCTAGGCATAGCCTTTAAAATGGTGCCCAGTGACAGTCACAAAAAAGACAAATGCTATATGATTCCACTTATACAAGGTACCTAGAGTAGTCAAATTCATAGAAAGTAGTATGGCAATTGCCAGGGGCAGGGGGAGGGAAGGAATGGGGAGTTGTTTATAGGTACAGCGTTTCAGTTTGGAAAGATGAAAAGTTCTGGAGATTGGTTTCACAACAACATGAATGTACTTAACACTATTTAACTATATACTTTAAAATGGTTGATGGCAAATTTTGATATGAGTATTTTATGACGATTTTTTAAAAAATGTGCCCAGAGCTGGTCAAACCCTTCAGTTGTATGAAGGTTGGTAGAGAATATGCTGGAGATATAATTTTTCCTTAATTGCTAACCCCCTAAATTTCTAGTAATGCAGCCTCAGACTGTGGCCCTACCCTTCTTAGTGGCTGCATTCCACTGTTAAGGCATATTACACATGTGATTTATTAAAACCCGTAGCTCTTCTTCACATGAATCACTGCCAAATTATTCTAAACGAATGCAATTGACTTTTCTAGTTTTTACCCGCCTTTGAAAAACATCACTTCCATGGATGGAAGCCATCTTTTAGAAATTAAATTTTCTTCTTTATCTTCATTCTAAGTTTTCTATGCCTTGGTTTGATTTCCAAAAGAAAAAAGAATCTGCGGAAATCATTTCTGAATAATACTTATGAAAATCTGTGTATCAGTAAACCTATATTATGACTACTATCTAAAAATCTAGAAATTTATAGGTAGCACTTGCACCAATATTTCTTTGCTCAAGCTATTGTTACTTTAGCTATCCTTGAATGTTCTTGGCAGAAAAACAATAATAAGAACAACAACCGTTTACCTTCCAAATGAAAAATTAAACTTAAGCATTGCAATCATCCACTTTTTATGTTCTTAATGACTTCTAATTTAGAGAAAGCCACCAGTAAAGAAATCATTGGCTTGAGAACAAAAGTGTCAAACACAGACATGGTCTTGTAACTTATTGAGAACCATTAACCCAAACATGAAATACTGGGATTTGAAGCCCTGTGGCTTTTGTGCTGTTGCCAGGTGTAATCACCTTTCTTTGACTCTCACATTTATGTGTTTTGAAATTTTCTCAGATAACTAAGTATATTTAGCTCTCCTTTTCACAAGTTCCAACAACTACTTTGATTTTTTTTTTTTTTTTTAAGATCTGGAGGCAGATTTTGTTTTGCTCATGTTTGGAAAGCTGAGTGCAAATGAGATGAAAAGGTGCTCACAGAGTGAACTGTATTGTGGTAGTTTCTGTGGGGACTAAAAAAATAATACTTTTCCTCCCAACTTCTAATTTCTTCTAGCTGGGCTAATCAAATTAACAGACAGATTAACAGGAGAAAAGTCAAATTTTTAATATATGCACATGGGGAATTCACATAGCATGAAAATTCCAAAGACAGTGAGGCAACATAACATTGGGTAAATATGTCATTTTGCACAAAGGAGAAAAAAGGGGAAATGGGGTCTTAGATTTCAGAAGTAAGAGAGACTCAAAGCTAGTCGAGGCAGAGCAGAACACACAGGGCAGGTAAATTTTTGCTTGGCAACTCAGAAACAATGAGACACAGGGGGTAATGCAGTAAACATGCTTGGAGCCTTCCTGACTAATGCCAGGGTGAAAACGCTTAAGGTGATTATGCCAAGCTTCCCTTCCTGAGCAGTTTTTTTTTGGTCTGAATCTCTTTAAGAAAAAGGGGAAGTGAGAAACTCTTCCTGAGTTTGTTGGGCTTTAGTTGATTTCAATTCTAAATAATTTGCATGCCAAGGCACCTCATTCCAGGGACACCCTCCATATTTCCCAATGCTACCTGCTTCTGGAAGTGTAATTTCCAGAGCTTTTTAGGGGATAAAAAGGATTATGAGAGCTCAGTCACACTTCGCAATTATAGAAAATTGTTGCGTTTAGATCAATTAACTGTACAAATGGACCAATTTGGTTTAAAAAATGCTATCCCAGAATATCTATGGATCAAGTCATTTAAGTGTCATTCACAAAACAGGCAATGGTCTACGTCATCACCACAAGGAGGGTGAGTGAATCATTTGCAGCTGTATTGAGATTGCCACTTTAACAGCAACTTACATCCAGGATTTATTTTCAAAGAAGACCCTCAACTGTAAGAAAAGAGTACATTTTTAGAAGTGAAACTCTTCCCAGCTCTAATGAAACTATGAAAGGTCATAAAGAATCTTTGGTTTTAATTCAGGGAGTAAAATGAGAGAATTAGTCCTACAATTCCTGGATTTTGCATCCTGGGTTTTTTGACTTTTTGTGACTGGCTTGTTAAAGGAGATGAGTACACATAATTCTGTTGATAGGTTTCCACGTAATGACTGTGAGACAGGGTGGGAGCAGGACAGGCAAAATTATAAATACCTGAGCTCAAAGCAAAACCACAACAATGTTTAAAATGAAGCTCATACAAAATTGCTGTTGATAATGCAAGTAATTCATAGTTCTGGTTTCCAAAGAAAATTAATTCAAATCTCTTGTGTATGTAAAATGAAGCTTCGAAAAACATGCTTGGATCTACTCAATTTATGCTTGAATGTATAAACTTGTGGCTTGTTTATGGTTGCTGTGGGAGCTATAACTTAATCTTGATTTTTTAATATCTAATTTTGTCTAATTTGTTGCCCATCAGTTGCTTTTTTTCTTCTTCTTTCTTCAGAATGTCTTATGATATGGAAAAATGAGAATAATCCACTGGATGTGCTTCCTTGGAGAGCTGGCTGGGGAGAGTTATGGGGCCTGGCATTTTCTGCGATGATAATGTGGTGGAACAAGAGAAAAGCTTATAGGACATGTAAGCATCCCTTGGTTCTGCTGAAAAGGAACAGAAAGATATCACATCTGCTTTTCCATGGAATAGGGCTTGTGAACTTGCCCTAATGTCTCTGCAATATTCGAACAAAGAAAAAGGAAAATATTAAAAGATGTTTTACATGTCCCTTTAGATTTGGACCTTCCTCTCATATTTATAGGAAAGAAAGGAATTATAAAGAAAAAAATGTGGAAAAGGAATCACATTCCTTTTGTTCACTACTGCAATCTACGCTATCATCATCCCTTACAAGCATGCCCTCCACTCTGTAGTGCTTACTTAAGTCCAGTATTTTGTGTTGTCCACCGTATTCTTTGCATCCTACACAACACCTGGTACATCGATAACTATTTTCCTCAACATTTTATGGTGAAAAAATTCAAACACAGAGAAATTTGAAAGAATTTTAGTGAACACCAGCATGCCTACCACTTAGATGTTGCTTCAGCATCTACTTATCCATCCAGCCATCCTCTATCCATTCATCAATCCCTCTAATTCTTATGCATTTCCAAATTGCAACTATCTTTTCATTTTCCTCTAAATACTTCAGCACTCATATAATTAACTCAATTTGAATACTACAACTTTTTTCTTTTGAACATAATGAAATATACCAATCTTGTGTACTATTTAATGACTTTTGACAAGTTCATATGTACACCTCTGTAACCCAAACCCTTATCAAGATACAGAACATTATCCTTCCCCCAGAAGAGGCCTCAAGCCCATTCCAGTTGTCTTCATCCTCTTATCTCTTCAACCGATAACTTTCATTATTTTTTTTACAATAGTTTTTCCTATTTTAGAACTCTATATAAATGGATTAATATGTAACCTTCTGGGTTTAGCTTCTGTCACTCAGCATATTTTTGAGATCATCCATATTTCTGCATGTAACATAGTTCTCAGTAAATACTGATTTGCTGATTTGTATGTGTTGATTAACCGGGGCTCTAAACTAACTAAATGTATTTAAATACAATTATAATAGCTTGAACATCTCTTATCATGCCTTTGGAGGGGGATTCAGCACTGTTGTTTGTTGATGACTCAATAAAGGTAGGGCAAATTGTGTGTAAAAAGAAAAATGAGGCCTCATCTTTTAAAATTAAAACAGATACCCACAGACTGTTATGGTTTGAGCACAAAAGACAGGCTAGACAGTAACTGAGTGTAGCCTCTCCTCTTCTAGGTGCAGGTGTAATGGCTAAATGCAGCATTTTTCACAGGACTGTTTTTGTTTTCTGGAATGTTCACTTACTATAGGCTATACCCAAAGGCAAGATGTGACCTTGGCCAAAGGGAATCTGCATATTTGAGTTCTTTCTGCAGCAGTTCCCCATTCTCCAGGGAGGGAAGCTGAGAACTGGCTGCAAGGAAGTGGAGGATAAGCTTCCACTTGATGTCTGTTGTGGCAAACGTGACTGGCTTTTTGGGGGAGTACCAATTAGCTGAGAGTCCCAACTGAAAATTTTCAAAAGAATCCCCTCAAGCCCACAACAGTCTTCTTTAAAGTGGGTTCCCAAGCTCAGGGAGGGTGAGGAACACTGGCATGAGGATTTTGTTTATTAGTGATCTTACATTAGTTAGGGTTATTCAGATGGTTTTGACCCCTGGGAAATTTGTTCTCTTTCTCATTAGTCAAGGGGACTAAACTCATCTGTGGCTTGAAGACGGCTCCAACTTACAAGCAAGCCAGTTCACTACCTGGAGATACCTGCAATTTCAGGTAGCCCTCTTGGGTTGTCAGGTGGCTGGATCTAAACTCTTCAGCTAAAGGCATGGCTCCATAGCCTTCTTCCTGAGGAGTGTGGCGGGGAAAGATTATGTGGCACAGGATTAAAACAGTTTCAGGCATGGGGAACTCCAAGGGATGTTCATTCTAAGACATCACAGCCATCATGAGTTTTTCCAGCACCAGCATTTTGCTTTTAAACCATTATTTAGCTCCCTGGTTAGGGGAATTTGGGGGTTAGAGGGGAGAAGGGGACCAAGAAGTGGTAGAGGAGATTGGTTTATGAAAACCGGTGAGAAGTCTGTATAGGAATACAGTTGACAACTGGATGCCTTGCATTTAGGATAATTGGGGAAAACAAGGACTGGGACACATTAAAACAAAATGCCTAGGTTGCTACTGCCTATACCAGCTGCAAACTTGTTCTGCTCTTGGATATGCCCATTTTAAAATAAGGTTGTTAATTCACCAATGAGCATTAGATGAGACACATTACCATTAAGGAGGTACCTTTCTTAGGTGCACTCTTTGGACCGTTGAAATGCCAAGATTCCTAAACCATCCTTGGTTGCTTTAAACCAGTATAAAGAGGTCCGTTAGCGGTCTTATTATTCCCCAGTGTGATTCTGAAATCTAGCACTGAAAATATTGTCCATGTTGAGCCACCTATTAAATATAGTAAGTAAATAACCACAAATTACCCACCCTTTTATGCTCTCATAACTCAGTTATGTTGGAAACTACTTTCCCTTGACCCATTGCTGCCCATCATGACCCAGAGCTATGAAGGGGCCAGGATCCGGTCCCTAAATAATCACGCTTTTCCACAAGACATATCCAATACAAGGGCCAAAGCTTTGTCCACCCTTCAGTGGAAGTACTTTTTTTTCCCTAAAGAGGTCCCCTCAAACGCAGCAGCAGGTCCACTGGGAGTGGGGTTGGGAGAGGCTTCGGCCAGCCAGCAGGTTTCCTTTAACCTTGGTTATGACAGGGAGTATCGCTGTTAATCGCGAGCCTCTCCTCAAGGTGGAAAACAGCATTCGTTTTCACGGCCACCCTAGAGAAGTCAAGTTCTGCTACCGGGCTATGGCGGTGAAATGGTCCCTTCCAGGCTCATGTCTTGCCACCCAGAAAGCTGCTCGGAGGCCGCCTACAGGTGCAATCCCGGCACTGCCGCTTTGGCAGCAGGGTTGGGAGGATGTGAGCCCAAGCTCACCAGCATCTCTATCTGCCCCTCCCAAAGCCCGAGTAGGGCCCCAGCGTACCCGCCGCCCTCTCCCCCGGTTCTTCCCTCGCCTCTGCCCTGGCGCGGCTTGGAAAGGAAGCTGAGAGCCCTCTGGGGCACCGCAGACTCGGATTTGGGAGGGGGTGGGACGCAGCCGAGGCTTTCCCTCGAATCTGTGGCAAGCCTGGCTCCGGGAAAGTTTTTCAAAGTTCCCAGCAGCGCCTGCCCAGGTCGCCTCCGCCGGGCGAGCAGACGGCGGCAAGCGCGCCAGCCTCGCCGCCGCCGCCGCCACCGCCGCCGCCTCTGCCACTACTGCCGCCAGCAGCGCGCTCTGGGCGGCTAGCTCGCTCGCGGGAAGCGGGCCGGGCTCCCGGCGGGCAGGCCCTCCTCCTGGGGCGAAAGCCGCAGCTGACGCAGGCGGCTCGGAAGGCGGAAGCTGCTCTGCTCCGACCGCTTAGGCAAAGCCGCGGCGCCTACACCTGGGGCCCCGACGGGCGGGCAGAAGCGCCCGACCTGAGGCGCCCAAGGGGAGCGGTCTGCACAGGGGTCCTCCACACCTCCCGAAGGAACAAATATTTCTAAGTTCCTCCCCGCGTCCACCCCCGCCTTCCCGCTTGACCCAAAGCTCCCGTGGGCGGGGGTCTCCGGTGGGGTCCCCGACGTCGACTGTGCCTTGCGCGTCCCTGAGCCCTCAGCCCCTTCCAAGTTCCTCCCAGTACTCCCCCTACCCATCAACCCGGAGGGGCAGGGGCGTGTTCTGGTTAGACACGCCCCTTCATGAATATTAATACGCGCGCATGCGCCTGCCCAGAGCGCTGAGTAAAGGTGGCCAGCCCGGGCTGCGGCTCCCAGACGGGCTCTCCGAGTCCCTCTCCGAGAGCCGTGCGGGCACGCGTCATTGTGTTACCTGCGGCCGGCCCGGAGCTGGGCTTGGTGGTTTTTTTTTTTCCCCTCCCTCCCTCTTTCTGTGCAGCTGATCTGAAAGGGAATAAAAGGCTGCGCATAATCATAATAATAAAAGAAGGGGAGCGCGAGAGAAGGAAAGAAAGCCGGGAGGTGGAAGAGGAGGGGGAGCGCCTGAAAGAAGCGATCAGAATAATAAAAGGAGGCCGGGCTCTTTACCTTCTGGAACGGGCCGCTCTTGAAAGGGCTTTTGAAAAGTGGTGTTGTTTTCCAGTCGTGCATGCTCCAATCGGCGGAGTATATTAGAGCCGGGACGCGGCGGCTGCAGGGGCAGCGGCGACGGCAGCACCGGCGGCAGCACCGGCGGGAACACCAGCGCGAACAGCGGCAGCGGCGGCGGCGGCGGCGTCCCGAGTGCCCGCAGCGCGCTGCGCAGCGATGCGATCCCCACGGACGCGCGGCCGGCCCGGGCGCCCCCTGAGCCTCCTGCTCGCCCTGCTCTGCGCCCTGCGAGCCAAGGTAGGAGCCCGCTGGGCCTCCCTCCCGGCCCGCCCTCTCCTTTCCCTCGTGGCGCCCTGGACGCCTGCGGTTGAGTGCCGCTAGCGGGGTCAGGAGCCCTCGGTCGCTGAGCTCCCCGGCTCGGCCCCTGCGCTGGAGAGGCTGCACCTGGGCTGGGGAGACCCCGGCCTCCTAAATGTATCCTCTAAGCTGGGCAGGGGGCGCGTTCGCTCCGCTCTTGGTCTTCCGGGGCAATCGTCGGATTTCTCCCGCATTCGTGCATTCTCTGCCCGGGAATCACGTTGAGTCCTTGCACCCAGTTTTGCAAAATTATTTTCACTTGGCGTCGAGGGCTCCTCGGGGTGGGCGGGGAGGGAGTCGTCTGGAAGAAAACTTTCCCCGGTGCTGATCGCCCTCCCTCGCCGGCAGGTGTGCGGGGCCTCCGGCCAGTTCGAGTTGGAGATCCTGTCCATGCAGAACGTGAACGGGGAGCTGCAGAACGGGAACTGCTGCGGCGGCGCCCGGAACCCAGGGGACCGAAAATGCACCCGCGACGAGTGTGACACGTACTTCAAAGTGTGCCTCAAGGAGTACCAGTCCCGCGTCACGGCCGGGGGTCCCTGTAGCTTCGGCTCCGGGTCCACTCCTGTTATCGGGGGCAACACCTTCAACCTCAAGACTAGCCGCGGCAATGAACGCAACCGTATCATTCTGCCTTTCAGTTTCGCCTGGCCGGTGAGTGACCCACGCAGGGAGAGAGGCCGAGCCGAAATTCGCACCCGCGCCTGCGGAGCCCTGCTCTCTCTTGCGAGAGGAATAATAAGCGTCTTGGCTCGAAACGCGGCGCTAACTAGGAAAGTTCTTTAGGGTGGGGTTTTAGGGAGCGACCCTCAGCAGGCCCCATCCCCGCCGCTTTTTGCTAAGCGCACAAAAGTGGGAACCCCAGATGTTATGGAGTAAAGCTCCCCGGAAAACGGGTTTAACTTTCAACTTGAAGGCCCCAGAGTAACTCCCTGAGCCAGGAGATCATTATAGATGATCTTTGCTAAACCAACTAAACCTGATGCGCCGTGGAAGGCTGCTCGGCTCAGTTTTGGCCTTCGAACGCCGTTCAAATTGGCACCCTCCCCTTTCCCGAGAACGGCCGGGAGGGCGGGCGTGTCCTTCCTGGAGGGTGTGGATGGAACCCGTTTCCCGCTGCTCCCCAGGAGATTTTGGTGCGTGCGGGGGTGCGCTCCGGGCTAGGCGCAAGGGCGTGGGGGCGTCCGCGGGGGTGGGGGGGTGTCTCGCAGCCTTCTCAACTGCTGCCCTGGGAGCCTCCGCCCCCTGTCGGTCCCTTCCTGCCCTCGCCCCCGCGTGGTGTAGCCTTGTGGCCTCACTTCCAGCGGTTCCCGGGCTCTGGAACAGCTGTGTTTGCAAACTTCCCCGGGAAGGGCGGGGGTGCACCCTCGTCCGGAGGGCGCACAGCCCCCGCAAGGCTTCGGGGGCGTGCCAGCGCCTGGAAGGGGTGGCCCGCTAGAGGCAGTCCTTGGGGGTGCAAGTGAATGGACCCCCGCCCTAGAGTCACTTGAGGCCTGGGCCCCCGCTGGCAGACCCTGCAGCAAGGCCCTTGCAACATCCAGAAATGGGTGGAAGGAAGATGGGTGCGATTGCAGAAGGGGAGGAAAGGGGAAAATGTTGGTGCCCTCTGCCCCGCTCCTGTTGTCCAGGAGGCGTGACTCATTGCCAGCCTTGGGGCTTGGCCTAGCCTGTGCTAGGGGGTGGGTGGTGATGGGAGCTCAGTGCCGCGGGGAATACTCTCCACCACGTGCTCTGATAGGGTGCACTCTGCTGCCTCCTATCCGCGGGCTGGGACTGTGATTCCTAATTTGGGGAGGGCAGGAGAGAATGTCTTCCGTGGTGTGTGTGTGTGTGTGAAGCTTGTGGTGGCTCTCAAGGCCCACGTTTACAGGAACTGACGTTATAAAGTGCCCTCTGCTGTGGGGGGCGGCGGGAGGCGGGGGGATAAGACGGTTATCAGAAACTCGCCATTAAAAGCGTCTTAATAAAAACCTGTCGTATGTGGAGTTCTGAGAATGGAGGGCTGCTTCTGTTGTGGGATTTCATTTTTACAAAGCGTGTTTATCTTGTTTGTTAATCCCCTATTAGAACTTTGAGCTAAAGAGGTTCGCCAAAGTTTTAATTTGGCTATGCCCAAGTTGACTGAATGCTGATTGCCCTTGAATGTGTGTGTGGAATTTAGGGGGAATGGGCCTGCAGGTGGTTCCACCCTCCTGAGGATAAGTCCTGGAGCCCCTTGCTTTCTACAAGACCATAAAAGGAATCTTATTGGTGATGTGGAAAAGCAGCAAGCCTTACTGAGGTTCATTTTGAAGAGTAGGGTCAGAGAACTGCATGGGTAAAAACAGGTAGCCTTGTTCTCCAGGCTGGCTGGGGAAAGTGACCTAGAAGGTGTGTCTGTCCCCTTTTGACACTTGGCAGAATTCTGGATGGGGAAGGAGCGGAAGCAGCGTGTGAGGGCAAAGAGATGATTGATTTGCTGGTGCTCTTCTGTGGTTTTAGGCCCACGGGTCACCAACCATGAAATAGACTTTCTAGAATGGGGAAGACCGCAGGGGCTACACCGAGAGTGTGGTTCTTTTGAAGTTGGGCCAAATGCATGTATCACTCATAAACAAGTCTCCACCCTGCCGCCCCAAAAAGGCCTGCTGTGAAATATAAGCTTTATTTCCCGAGAGAAACCAGAGTTTAGGTGTATTGTTTTAATTTTCTTAAGTGTGATTGGATAAACACTAGTCGGTAACTTTCAAGAATGATTCCAGGGTATTAACTGAAGTGAAAGTATCTAGGTAGCCAAATAAGTACGAAAGTAAATAAGCACAATTAAATTCAGTTTGGTAATTAAATATTAATAAGTGTGTCTATTTAAAAGTGATTTCTTTGAATAGCTAATAAGTGAACTTGGTACAGAATTCGAGATATACAGGATATATAGCTTGAAAAAAATCAAACCTTGAACTTCTGGCCACCTGAACTCCCAACCCCCTAGCAGCCACAATTTCTGTTAGTTGACAGTGGAAGAGCTGTGGTTCAGAGGGCACTGTAGAAGGTCAGTTTACAAGGTCATGTAATTCATGTCTTATTTGAAATTATTCCCCAGTTAAACAACTGTTCATGTCTGGAGAGGAAGAGGAGGAAATGGTTTGGTCAGATATGAAGTATAATCCACATCCCAGTGTCCATGTGGGCAGCTCTGTAGAGGTGGGACTGTATGCTGGATAGTATCAGATTGTGTCCCACTTGGTGTCTCCTGTCCCAGGCTTGTGGTACTTTTCATTGGTGGCTTCTAATTCCCATACCAATGCTGCTCTGAGGGGATTGACTTAAAGCAGCTAGCCTGATTTATGATCTTTGCATCTGGGGACCCATGGTAATATACATAGTGAGGTAATTGGGCTCAATGGTAAATAATTTGTGAATAACCATTTATAAATCACTGAAATCGTTACATTGCCCCTTCCAAACTTAGTGCTCAATCCCAGTAGTGCTTGCTTATTAAAAATACCTTAGTATAATTACCACTACCCAGACCCAAAAGCTTTTTAGGAACTCAGAATTCTGGTTAACTATAGTGATGTATTGCTGGCCCTAGATCAAAATGAATCTAGAAAAACTTTTGGGGAAGCAATTGAGGGTTCTGGTCTCTCAGCCTCGTATTTAAATGTCATTGACACTGATAAAAGGCTTGCTTGAGATCAACTTACTTTTTTAGGAAAATCCAATGAAGTGTGATTGTTGCATACCAGAGGGGTGCCAGCTTTGGCTTCCTTCACTCTTAAGGCCTGGATGAGCAACTGCCAGGGTTTTGGGTAAATTGGATGCCACAAGGTTAATCACAATATAATTGACAAGTCCTTGCCTTTGCCTTCTGTTTCCTGGTCCCTAAGCCTTTACAGATGTGGACGCGTGGAGGGCAGAGGGATGGTGTCCTCATTCCGGCTGGCTCATTTCTGCAGCTAGTATGTGGAACCCATGTGGTCAGAATGCATGCAAACGAACACATGTGTGTACGTGCTCAGAGCAAGGGACTTTCTGTGTGTGGAGAAAAACACCCTTTGCCCTAAGATACCTGCCTCAGAGGAAAGCAATGAAATGACACGTCTGCATTGCAAAACCAGCCTTGGGGGAAAAGTAGAGCTGTGTTCACTTTGCACCAAGTGTCTGCAGCATGGCTGCTTCCAAATGGAATCCTTATTCGGATACTTGGCTTCTAATATTTTTTCTCTACCAAGTATAATCTTCTGTGTTTCTTCCTCCTTGTTGTCTTGTTTCTCAGCAAATTATTCAAACCTCCAGTATTTGCATGAGTTTGCAACCCACCAACTCCCCACACATAATTCTACCAGGGACTTCAAACATTTTTAGAGAACAGTGAAGCTTTTGGCATCAAGGCCGTTCAGGGAATTGGATGAGTGAGAAAAAGCAGCAACCACTCAGGTGTGTAGCCTCCCAGAACACCAGTGACCCGAATACTGCCTAAAATCTTTACAACTAAGAGTGGTAAGGGATCCTTTTAATACAAGGCAAGTGGAAGGTATAGCGTGGAGGAAAACTGTTATGTATGATAAAACAAAGCCAAGGCAACAAGGAGCCTTTATGGTCTTGGTCTGAAGAGAGGAATGCAAACAGAGACCTTGGCTGGATTCGTAGCAGCCACTGGCCCATTGTAGAAGGGCCAGAACTTGGTTCCATGGTCAGACTTTCAAGATTAGTTACAATGTCAGAATGCATAATCTCTGGATGTACATACAATTAGCACGGTAATCCGTAAAGGCAAATATTTCTAAGAATTCCTCCTTGGTGGGCTTTTGGAGGTATGTTCCTACCCTTGCAACAACTCCTAGGTTAGGTTCTGACCCGAGGAAAGAGACACTTGGCTCCAGCTTTTAAATACGTTTAACAAATTAGAACAAAACTTAAACTGTTTTTCAACTTTAGGAAGATATATTAGGATGCGTGGAAAGTGATTCTTGTGTTTTCTAGAATGGTAGGGGTGGGGTAGGGTTCTGGGTTCAGAATGTCCCGCCCGGGAGCTGAGTGGTCCTGTTGTGACTTTTCTGGTTTCTGATCACTGTATGGACTGCCTTACCCTATAGCCCTTATTTTTATAGTGCCAGTGACATTTGTCACTGGCGCAGTGCATGTGCAGGGAAGAAATTCCACAACATAGCTCCCAGTGGTTAGGAGTGGTACGTAAATAGTCAAACATTCAGAGCCCTCTACTAGCTCAGCCCAGTTTTTATGCACTTTTGGTAAATAAGTAGAAAGGCTTCTTGTTCAGGCTTGCTCGGTGTGAACCAACAGTTGTGCTTGGCTGGCTTCTTGGTATTCTATCTATTAACCTTGCCACCCTTTTGTAACTGGTGCATTTAATTATCAGTGGGATGCTTTTCAAACAGGTAAGGGTAATGATGAGAAAGGGGGTGGGGGCTCATTGAGTCTCAAATCTGGATATTAGCTCTGTGGCCCTCTTGGTGTTTGAGGTGAGCTTTCATGAGAAAGTCACCCTTTGTAACCAGATCAGACTTGATTGAAATGTCAAGCCCTGCAGACTAACTGGCTTTCTATAACTAAAAGTCTTCTTAGCTTGGATGCTGTGGGGTAATCATCCTTTCTCCATGTCTCACCTGGCCAAAGCTCCACGATACGTGAATTGGTTGTGCGAGCGTGTGCCCACACATGGAATCTCTGACACCTTTATTTAATGTTTGTGACTGGAATATTTTATACTCTGGCCACCCAGACGCAGGCAGGACAATAGTGTGGCCGAACTGACTGAAATGAGGATTACAGAGAATAATGTGGCCTCTCCAAAAATAATGCTAATACAGGGCCAGCAACAGGAAGCGACAGTTGAGTCAGCAGAGTACAGGGCCCCAGACAAACCCGGGGCTGAGTGCCTCTGTACAATAGCCCCGTGGGCACATGGGGCATTCCCAGGGTGTGAGTTCCTCGGGTCCGCCTGTCGCAGCAGCCTGGGGTTTTGGATGCTGCACGCGTGCCGTTTGGATGGTGGTTTGTTTGTGTCCGTCAGCTTGGCAGGAGTGGAGGCAGCCACTTCTCAGGGCTTGGTTTGGCTGCCACTGTTGCCAGGAAAAGGAAGCTCCCAGCTGCCAACACAATTACCTTTGTTTCTTACATCCCCCTTCTTAATGTGGCAATTAAGTGCTTACCACTCTGCCTGGTGCCAAGGTAACCACCATGGAGTGGGATGGGCGCAGCCCATAGCCCTCCCACGGCCTCAGTGCTGAAAGCAGGAAGGAGGTGCTGGGGGGTCCCTGTGGCCCTGGGATGCCTTGGGCTTGGATGCCAGGACCCTCCAAGGTAAAATTCCATGGCGGTCCTCCCCAAAGTTCATTCTGTAAGCTGACCATTCCTCCTTCCTGCTGCATCAGAATGAGAACTGCCACTATGTCGCAGCCAGATTTCCTTGGGCCTAGAGCTGGGAAGAGGCAGAAATGATTCACTCTGCAAACTTAGACTGAAGGTCTATTAGCTACACACCCCTCCTGCTTTGTGCCCAGGTCATTTTTCTGGGCAAACTTAAGGGGAAAAAAGTTGAAAGGCGGGTGACAGTTTTATAAGAGCCTTATAGTCTGAAACCAAGAAAATTCAGGTATTTTGCTGTTTATTTTTTGTGTGAGTTTTGGATTTGAACTCATTAAACTCACCCCTCTCCTTGCCTGGTACCCCTGTCCAAGACCTTTGGAGGGCTTGGGGACTTTGCTGGGGTCAGATTTGCAGTGGCTAATTGGGTGTTACGTGATCATAGCAGATCGCTAATTTTTCAACTTGTTACCACACTTTGGCATAAGGTGTGCCTGGTATGAATCTTGGAGTCTAGATGTGTATTCTGGGATGCACAGAGGTCAAGCGTGGGCCTGGGAAAAATTAAAGTTTCCTAGCAACTAATAATCATTGTCAAATTATCTTGATTGTCAATCTATAGTGGGGATGGAGTGGGTGGTAAGAGTGCCTCCTAATAGAGGCCTTGAAAGGGAATCCTTTTCTCTGAAGGTTGGGCAGGAGAAATCCTCATGACCCAGGAGGTGAGTCCTAGAACCATAAACCCTTCTCTGAAACAAGGGAAGAAAAGGTCCACGACTCTTTTTTTGGCAGAGCTTTTTTTGCCAACCCTGCATTCAAGCAGCTATCATCCCATATCTACCTTCAAGAAGGCAGTTTATAGAAAATCATGACACATAGCATCTAGAGCTCTGTGCCACTCTCTTCCTCCGGAGGGGCAGTGTTGGTCAGCAGCTTCTGAGGCCTTTCCTATCCTGGCGAGGATAAGGCCGATAGACAGCTTGGTCTTCCAAGTGCAAGACCAAGGATGCCTTCTTTTTTGAGCATGAAGCAGAGTTAATGCAGCCACACCTGCTCAGCCCTGGGATGCCATCCCTCTCAGTGGTTCTTGGAGGTATTATGTGTTTAGCACTTATACAAGTCTGTCAAAACTCTGGGTATCAACACATCTAATCAGGATTAATTACAGCAATATGTGGAAGTGAAGAACGTGGGTCTCAACGTGACCAGCAAATGAAGGGCTTAATTATACAGAACCAGTCCCACATCTGGCCTCATTTGGACTTGGCTTGCCTCAAATCAGTAGAGAAATAATTTCTTGCTACTCTCAGGGAAGAGTCTTGTAATTTATAGGAATTCCTAGGAAACTCAGAGGCTGTAGATAAGGTGAAACTTTCACTAATAAAGTATCGACGACAACAACAATGGGTTTGGACCTGTGGCCACTCATAGGAGAGGGCTGGGTGTGTGCCCCAGCTTGCCCGGCTTTGCTTGCCTTTCTGAGCATTTTCCCACAGTTATCAGTGAACGAAATGGAATCCTTCTCCGCTTTGAGTATGAAACATATTTCGGCTGAATTCCAAGGCAGGGTCTATCACAAGATATTTTTATATTCGGAGATGGCCTGCTGTGTCACTGTGAGCAGTAAGCTTGTCTTGAGTTATGAATGAAACTCTTTCCCCACCACCCCTGTTTTTGCCTTCACTTTATAGGTGCTTTTCCTTGGCATTTCCAGTGGCATGGCATTATTTGATCAGTATGTGCTACTATTTCCTATATATTAGTATCTGACACTGAGTGACAGCTCAGGGGTACATAAAAGAGAGGGCTCACGTGCCTTTTCTCCTAACTACCTGTGGATATATTTCTCTAGTGCCAAGATAGCTGAAAGTTTATTTAAACCCTAATGTTTTGTGGGACTGACCTCATTCTAAATTACAAATGAAGATTTGAGTAAAAGTGGGAATTTGCTAATGGCTTGGGTTTTGGGGGGAGGGGGAATTCTGAGGTAATTCTGGAAGATAAAAGGTACCTTCAGTATAATAGCTGGCACCCTGCCAGTGTCCAGGGAATTCTTTTAGTGAACTCTGATTATTCTTGGAATGTTAGATCTTATTGACAGATAAGTTCATCAATAAATAGAACGCTCAGATGTGTGGTTATTTCTCCCTTTTGTACTTTCTTCCTTTCCCAGAGTCTGCCCCCCACGCACCCCAAGTTAGGTTGCCGCCTTTGTCTTGGGAATCTCTTTGCACCTACCCTCTCCTGCTTCATAGAGCCAGCCACCTGATACTTGTGGGAGCCTAGATGGTCTCACACAGACAGGGCTTTGAAAGGGGTTCTGAAAAGGAAAAGGGGGCCTCTCTTGGGACTGCCCCACCAGGGCCCAAAGTGTAACCTTAGCAGTACCCGGCCCTCCTCTGGATGGGGCCCCTCCCCCAGTACTACAAATACCTGGTTACATTAGCTTAGAATAAATTCTTTGTGTGTTTTTCTTATGCACTAGAATTAGATTCTGGAAAGTTTTGGAAAACTGTATGCTAAGTGTTAACCTATAGGGAGATGGTGTTTCCTGATGACTTCGAACTGCCTGCATGATGACCACAGTGGGCCGCCCCCTCGCCCCTCCCCAGCCAGGAGAAAGGAGACAACCCGGGGTGGGTCTGGAGCGGGGAGGGGAGTTTGACAGCAAACAATTTCATATTGGCTTTATGGTTTGGTTTGGCGGAGTGTGCAGGGAGGCCAAGAAAGTATGACATTGACAGCTGACCCCTATTTCCGAACACTAAGTGCCGTTTATCTGTTTGCAGAGGTCCTACACTTTACTCGTGGAGGCGTGGGATTCCAGCAACGACACTGTCCGTAAGTATCACAGCAAAGGACTTATCTCTAAGCGTGTGTTTCTGGAATTGCAGTGCTTGGCATAACGGTACCTGTCAGAGCTGGAAATGTCTCCTGGGTGCCTCAAGGAACTTCTACCACCCCCTGCCATCTGTCCCCCGCCTCCTCGGGTGAATCTTTCAATAGAGTCTTCCATGACTTCTCCTAGACTTTTCTCTTAGAACATTAGGTAGCCAGGACAGATTCCCAGTTAACTCAGTCCCTGAATATGGTACCTAGATTATCTTTGGGATAGAGATCTTAATGGTTTTACAACTTTAAAACCTTGTAGACTGCTAAAGGATCAAAGTAATGACTTTTTAAAACCATTTAAACTTTAAGTGAGCGTTTAATCTCTCATCAGAAAGATAAAGCAGGCAAAGGTGGCACTGGGCTCTAAAGACTGACCTTGAATTTCACTTGGTGGGCAGGTGAGCTTCCAGCCGGTCAGGGTTTCCCACACTGCCCAGGACAAACCTTTCATTGAAGCAGAATTCCAGAGCCTCCAGTCATTACACTTGCCTTGTCCCCTTCTGAAAGATGACTCTGCTTTTAGCACAGGCTGCTTTTCAGAGTAGCTAGAGGTGGGTTTTGGTGGGGAAGAAATGGAGGGTGTCTATGAAAATGACAGCAGTCTGGCTTATAAGCAGTCTTTGCTCTTTATTGTAACTTTAAAAATATATTTTCCCTCACTCAAAACTGCGAGTTCCCTTTTTGTCAGCAGGCTCTGGGTGGTTGTCATTGGAAAACTTGATTCACTCTGAAATCTTAGTCTACACAGGAGAAGGGTTGATCCAACTCGTCTTTGCCCTTCATTCTCCTCTGAATATCTTATCCCTTTCGTTTCTCTAGGTTACTGACCCTTTCTTTGTGTTTTTGCTGCTAATGATGTTCACCCTCCTTTTCTCGCTTTGGCATCTGAAGTCCAGATCTGGACTTCTTCCCTGTGGGGCACCCATGTCCCACGGAGCTGTAGTGGGCAGGGCTTGTGTAACCAGCCTTGGTTGCGTGTGATGCCAGTCAGGGTCATAGACACCTGTTTGTTCTCTCCTCCATCTCCTGCCACAGACGTTGGGATTGTGTGAACAGTTAGGATTGTGTGAACGTTATGTCATTGTGACCTGCTTACAATGGTAACTAAGCATTGGGAAGATGGGGGTGGAGAGAGGGAGAAATAGGTTCTTCAGATATATTCTGGTGCACACTGTTGTTCTCTTGCCCTTCCATTTTAGATATTAGAACAGTTTGGTAGAATGAATATCCTTGAGGCTGATCCTGGCTCACTGTAAGATCTGGGTTAGGACACCTGTGAGGGCATGCAAGGGACTACCTGGGCCTTCCATCACCCCGCAGATCAGGTAGCTGCTCCCCTAGGAAGCCACTGCCCATATAGAGCTACCCACAGTTGTCTGCATGTTTGGGTAGCCCCATTCAGAGTTCTGGGCATCTCACCTCTTGCTGGAGGTGTGACCAAACCCCTGGAAGGGCCCACGGAAGACAGGTAGATTAAAGGGCTTTCTGACCTCTGCTCCTGAAAAGAGAGGTTGCCATAAAGTCATAGAATGCCCATTAGAGGTCGTCGATGCCCAGTGAGGAGGGATGGGAGTTTGCTGGGAGTGCCTTATGTACTTGCTTTTTTCAGCCTCTCTTAATGCTTCCAAGTTATTGAATTCAGCACATTCAAATCCAAATTTGACATCTTCCTTTTTCCAAAAGCAAATTTAGGGCCCTTTGTGGGTGATTGGCACCAGCATCTGAACACCCAGTACCGTAAACCAGAAATCGGGAAGGCATCCTGTGTACCTCTGCCTTAGCATCCATATCTAATCCACCTCCAAGTTCTAAAACTATTCAACACATTGCTAGAATCCTGCTGCCTTCGCCATCTCCCCTGCCATTGCCCTGGTCCAAGTCACCATCTGCTCATGCCCGAACTCTTAAGAGTAACGGCTGAATTAGTCCACCCATTTCTACTCTGGTCTGCCACCAGTGCTTTCTCTTGCCATCCTGGTCTTTTCAGAGCATAACCCTTAATTGTTACCTTTACAAAAAGCTTCCTGTTGCTCTTGGGACAAACCTTTGTGGCCCACAAGGCCTTGTACAGCCCAGCTTGGTCTCCCTGCCAGCTCTATCTTACATGCCACATTGTCATCCATCATATTTGTATTCTAGTAATACCCCCACTAGTCACTTTGTGTCCTCAAATGCATCACATTCTCTCCTGTCTCGGAGCCTTCGCACATGCTGTTCACTCTGCCTGGAATGTTTTGCTTTTTTTACTCTCTTCACCCTCTGTCTCTCCCAAAGGACTATATATTCCATGAGGGCAGCTGCTGAGGAGATATAGCAACTTAAGTGGAGTTGCTGCTCTTAGGAATCCAAACATGTTGCAGACATCTTGGCTTCAGATTAGAGGCAGAGACCTGAGTTTTGGAACAGAGAATCTCACATCAGCTGTGCCATGAACCCTCAAGCAGAGCCTGACCCAAATGAAGCCCAGGTGCTAGTCATGTCCTAGAAAGTATTGTCTAAGGCTGACCCTCCTGTCATCAGTCCTCCAAGGTCATTTCTATTACATTTCAGAACTACAGTATATAAGGATACAAATTTATCTTTTCTGTCCCAGAGTAGATGGCTTCAGTTTATTGTACTGCTAAATAGATAGATCAACACAAACTGGCATTCTAAGACCAGATTTTTCTTATAGCTTAGCCGTGGCTAAAGCTCCTGTCTAGGTTTGTAGGTTGCTGAGGTCCTGGGGTTATGCTCAGACTTGCCTCTCATTACCTTCTCGGCTTGCAAGGCTGTCATGGTTCCTGTGTGCTTCACCTTCATGCAGTTGGAGGATTGAAAGAAGGCCTGGTAACATCTTTTCCCAGTAATGAAACTGACCTACCAAGTGAGCTACCCCAGATACATTTATAATGCCCCAAGCTGATAGGAAGTGTGATTCAGGTGGCGGCAGCTTAGAAGAAACAGGCAGCAAACTTGCTGTCTGTAACCCAGATGCCAGAAAGCATATCATAGATACACTGGACTCCCCGCCTCTTGGCTGTTAGGAAAAATCTGTCAGGCAGGAGTGAAGTTAGTTATACAGATCTGTTCGCCCCATTGAGGATTCCGAAATGATCACTTTATAGCATTTCTTCCCTGGAATTAGTAGAAAGTATACTAAGCTATTGAAAACGCCAATGTCAGCCTGTACCTTTTGGCTTAGACTCTTGTCTGAATTGTTTGTTGTTGATACCTGCCCGAGAGAAGCTGGAAGCCTTTGAGCCATGGCAAGTGTGTTTAAATAATTCCTTTATTAAGATCTCATAATCACATGGTAATAGCGCAGTATACTTTTTAATTGAACCAGCAGAGCAAACACAGTTAATGGAGGGACATTTTTGTCATTCTTGGGCCTGTGTTTATTTGTAAAACTTAAGTTAGTAAAGTGTTTTCTGCAAGTAGTTCTGTGCGTGCCGGGGTGTAAGTCTGCAGGTATGTGGGCTTGTTCAAGGCTTGTCTTGCCCACATGACAGTTAAAGAAACCCAGAGGGTGAATGCTGGGGTGATGTTGGAAGTGAAGTGTGGATGAAGCCACTCAGGCGCAGGCGTTCCTTCTCTCCTGGTCACCTGTAGGATTTGCGTAGCCTTGTAAATGAGCGCAGGCCCTGGGCCTAGAAAAACAGGGGCGTGGGTGGGTAGGAATCACAAAGACATTGCAAGTAGGTCTTAACGCGGTCTCTCCAAGGTGGCCTTGAATTTGACAAGGTGGTGGAAGGTTGGTGCTGGCAGGTTTAAGAAAACAAACAAAAGACCAGGCTAGGGTGCTGACTTAGTGCCTTGCTTCCTTTTCACAAACCTCCCCTGAACTCCTGGCACCTGGTGTTTGGAGTTATTTTAGTACCTGTCTCTTCTTAGGCTAGATTATAAGTGGCCCCAGGGCAGGGACCACTTCTGTTCCTCCTGAGAGCTGCTTGAGCCCTGGGCGTGTTTATTTTCCTCAGTAGGCACTCTTTGAGGAGCATGACTTGGCGTGCCTCTCCCCACCCCCCCAAAGAAAACACAAAAACCTCGATCTACCTGCCTCTGAACTGGGGTGAATTCTTTTCCCATCTGCCTTCTGGGCAAAGGCAAAAGGTGAAATGCATCAAGCTTGTAGATTGCTATTTAAATGCCAGCTTAAAAGTTGGTAAAGTTTATGATTTTTTAAATAAACATAACTCATTGGCTTCCAGTGCAGAGTTTGGAATTAGAGTCTTTCTAAAGCAAGACACAAAACTCTAAAACCAGAAAAGTAAGATTGCTAACCTTGACCTGGAATAAGGAAATTTCCTGATGAGCAACATTCCATAGGGGGTTTCTTTCTATAATATGTAAAGAGTTTTTGCAAATCAGTATCACCAGCAATGCAGTAGAAAACTTGTTAAAAGAAATAGGTGACAGTTCATAGGAACAGAAACAAATGGTTTTGTAAACATGTGAAAGGAGGCTCACCCGTCACTTAATTAAATGCTAATTACAACAAGAGAGACTTTACCTATGAGGCAAAGATCAGAAAGTTTGATAAGAGTGTTAGGAAACAGTTTCCTGTGCTGGTGGGAGGATAGATTGACAGGTCTTTATTCACGGTAGTTTAGGGTTGTCTGGCAGAAGTGAATTGGCTGTGTACGTCCTGTTTGAGTCAGCACTTCCATTTCTGGATTTTCTTATTAGAACCACACATGGGCAAATGGGTTCAAGAATGTTCATTGTGGCTTTGCTTAATAGCCAAAGGCTAACACAACCTAAATGCATATATGTTGGAGCTAGGTAAATTATTTCGTTGTATTTCTAGACAGTGAAATACTATGCATCCATTAAAAGGGTAAATAAATAAATGGTGACAGTGGTTGCCTCTGGAGATTTTTCATTTTCTGCCCCTTTGTACTGTTTGAATTTTGTACCGTGTGCATTTATTAAAAATAGCGACAATGATCAGGAAAGAAGGCTGTCTGAGGTGAATGTTAATGCAGTTAATTTTTTTTTTTCTTTGCCTCTAGAACCTGACAACATCATTGAAAAGGCTTCTCACTCGGGCATGATAAATCCCAGCCGGCAGTGGCAGACGCTAAAGCAGAACACAGGGGTTGCCCATTTTGAGTACCAGATCCGTGTGACGTGCGATGACTATTACTATGGGTTTGGCTGCAATAAGTTCTGCCGACCCAGAGATGACTTCTTTGGACACTACGCCTGTGACCAGAATGGCAACAAAACTTGCATGGAAGGCTGGATGGGCCCCGAATGTAACAATGGTGTGTGGGTGGGTTAACCAGCTCCGGGTGTCTGCTGCTTTTGGGGGTCAAGTTCTCACCTCACCTGCATTTAGGTGGTTATCTCAGGTGGGGGGAGATTTTGGCTTTTTAATGTGCCTGAAGCACACAGATGTTGAGCATAGGAGATGCTATTGGTGCCCCATGCCCCGGCTGCTCTGAGAGTTGGCTGCTAACAGCTCACAGCTGCTTCTCCTCTGGAGCATTGTCCTTGGCCAAACAGGAGCCACTCCATGTCCGTTCCCTCCATCTCACAATCTGCGAATCACTGACATAGGGGTACAAAGGCCAGCCCCCTTTGCCTTAACTCTGTGCTACAGTTCATACTCAGCAGCTTCCCCTGGGATCACAATGAAGCCAGACCAGCTGAGACCACATTCTTGCTCAGCTCCTACCTCTCCTGCCCTCAGCCCCTTTCTCTTATACCCAAATCCCTTTTCAGGCTGTGCTTCTAAATAACCTGACCCTAAAACGGATGCCAAGTGAGAATGGGTTAGCCCAGTCAGTGTCAGAACAGATGATGCTGTAAGAAATGACAGCTCCTGAGCTCAGAGTTGATTTATGGCAGGTTTTCACTGGGTTTCTTTTGACGCTGTAGCATTGAGGAGGTGGGCAAGTGGTGAGCCTGAGCTTTCCTGCTTGTGTAGCGTTGAACCCACCCACAGCAGCACAGGTGTGCCTTGGAGATACTGTATTTCAGTTCCAAGCCACCACAGTAAAGCAAGTATTGCAATAATTCCAGTCATAATCTTTGCTGGAGGAGGATCTTGCCTTCAATTTACATATAAAAAAAAATCTGTGAAGCACAAAAAGAGACGTGCAATGAAATGAGATCTGCCTGTATAAGTTTTAGATGTGCTACATCTACTGTCCCAGCTCCTTTTAGAATTTAGTGAATTATCACATTCACAGATATTCACAGAATTATCTGTGGTCTTTACCTTTACAAAGCTCGTAAGTCAGGAAATTGATGGGTAATTTTAGTTAACTGTAATAGATCCTCACGAACATTCTCTTTCAAGATAAAGTTGAATTAAAAACGAATTTTCGAACTGTGATTGAGAAGCAGGGCAGAGAGAAGAATTTGCAGGTCTCCTGGGTTTTACTGCTTAGGTAACTGGAAATGAGAGTTTTAAAAGGATGATGTTTCTGAGATTCAAATGAAAGTCAGAATTGATAAACATATTTTAAATAGTTGGTATTCTAAAAATAAGTAACAAATAAGTTAATTAAAAATTATTCGGTCTATTCAAATTTTTTTTAAAGGAAGCAGAATCGCTTTGCGAGGATACTTTGCAAAAGTACCACCAGATCTGGTCTCTGAGTTAGCCAAATGATGGCAGCCTGGTCGGCTTCGTTAGTCCCATGGGATTTTTGAGCCATCAGGCATTTGGCAGGAGTGGGCGGGGAGGGGGGGTTGAGGAGGCTGGAGCTCATCTGAATGTTCCCTGATAGAACAGAGTGGGTGAGGTGAGGAAGGATTACATCTAATTTTCTTTTGGCAAGGGTGGGAATCGACAAGGGAGCAGGGTAGCTATTGTTTGGAGAGACTGGATGAAGATCCCCTACCCCCATCAACTTGCCTGCATTTTTGTCCCCAAACAGTATCATGTTTTGAGGATCTGCTAGCGTGGCCTTGAAGTTTAAAGCTGGATTTGTTATTTGGGCACCTCCCATCTTCCTCTCCTTACGATGAGCTTGATATGAGATTTCTTAAAATCGTGGATTTTGTAGGCTTAGTGTACGAGGCTATTCTCATGGCGGTGGCGGTACAAGAATCAGGCAGTGTGCTGACACATCCTTCTGTTTTTTACAGCTATTTGCCGACAAGGCTGTAGTCCAAAGCATGGGTCTTGCAAACTCCCAGGTGACTGCAGGTAAATGACTAAACTGTTTTTTGTTTTAACAATTATTTCTTGAATGCAGAAGGGGGACTTTATTGTGAATGTTTCTTTGGAGAACAAGAAAAGCTTTTAAAAAAATTCAAATAGGCACATCCAAAGCTTATTAAATTATACCAGCTGTCCAGTGGAATGCGCACACTTCTCTCAGAAAAAAAAGGAAACTTATGAGCATAGTCAGTAGCTTCATGTAGTAACTGTTCTCTAAATTGATAACACGTTTTTGTAATCTTCCCTGTAACGTGCTAATGGAGTAGATGGAGGGATGTGGGTATGTTTCTTTGCGTCTCTGCCCCTGCCCCGGTTTCCATCTCCCAGCCCTCCCCCACTTTTCCCATCAATAGGGGAAAGTGGAGCATTCTTTAGAATGGGATTAGTACAATCTCCTGGCCCCTTTGCAGGCGGGAGACAGGCCTGTGCTGAGAGGTTAATGGCTGCGCTGGAATCTTGTCAGTTGAGCCTGATGAATGTAGACTTTGCTGCTGGCCTTTGAAGTCTGTTCTTTTATGGTCCCAGACAATGCAGAAGCCAAAGGGAGACCTACCCCGACTGCTTCCTGATTACAGTTTTTGGAACTCCTTGAAATGTACATTATACCAATTTGGGAAAGGCTTGCTTTGAGAAATATTGTCGGTCTTGTGGCATTGTGACCCAATCTCACAATTTACTCTTCTTCCTCATATCTTAAGAATTAGCAGATTTAATGTGACACCAACTGGGGTGGGGTTGGGGGGAGGTCCTTTGGGCCTGCCTCTTTTGGCCCCAAAGCTACCCTGGTTCGAGCCAAGGAAAGCTTACAACACGTAGTCTGAACCAGTGTATCTCAAACTAATGTTACATGGGGCACTTGTCACAATGCAGATCCTGAGTCCATAGGTCTGGGGTGGGCCCAAGTCTGCATTTTTAACAAGCTCCTAAGTGATGCAACTCTTGCTGGTGGGGGACCATACTTTGGGAATCACTGTCCCCAAACTTCGGTACTTCCAAGTGTAATTCTCCAAATTATCAGAAATATCAAAATGCAGATTCCTGGGCACCAACCACCCTACACCCGTGAATCTCAGTGCCTGAGTTTGGCCCAGGAATCTGCATTTTGACAAGCCAGCCACGTGATTTTGCTCCTCAGTAAATTTTGCAAACTGCTGTTTGCAAATCACTGCATCTGTTCCCCTCCCATGCAGTGGGGAGCACTGGGCTTGAGGCTTGAGGCCGGAGTAGGACTGAAGGCAGCTGGAAGTAAAATAAAAACAGGTTGACCTGAAAATCGTCTCCTCTACACTTCAGAAAGATAAGAGATTTTTCTGGAAGGCTGAGGGGGTTTGCATACTAACGCCTGTTGGTGGCGGCTGACTATAGTATTTAACAGCTTTGCTGTCAAACGTTGAACAGGCACCCACCTCCTTTAACTCTTAGTAATTAAGGGTGTTCTGGAGAAAGTCAGATCAGCACTGCTATTAGTGACTCTGGTCTTGCTCTGCACTCAGATGAGTATCAGCGGAGGCCAACCACGATTTCTGCAACTGTCATCAGAATAAACACACGGCCGCTCAGGGGAGGGCCCTCCCAGCCAGAACAACAGGCTTTGTTTCCAGAATTTAGCCCTTTCTCTTTCGAAGTCTTAACCTCCCACTCCCTGCCCAGACACGCACCAGTGTTCTTATTTACTTAAGGTGCGACTTTCCCACACCTCATTTGCATAGTCTTTCTGCCCATCTCCTTCTCCCTACCTTGAAAGAAAATCAAGACAGAACCTTCTAGCTGAGGAAGTTTCTGCTCCAGGAATAGTTGAATGGCAAGTTACCTGTAAGTTGTCTTTTGGATTATGTATTACACGGATTTTTTTTTTTTTTTCCCACATGAGAAAACTTTACTGGTTTTGTTGTTCCCAAGTAGACTTAGAGGCCTTTTCCTGGGTGCATATGCTTGCTTTATTGCAAGCCTGCCAATAATATCAAACTTAGTTATGAATCATCATATGAGGAAAGTCACTTCAATTTCTCATGAGAACCTTAATCATATACTATTAAACTGGGATAACTTTGTGATGCCTCTTTTAGGGTCACCATTTTTATTTTCTTTTGAAGTCATCCATGGCCTCTTGTGGTTCCTTTTTTATGCTTGGGGATCCAGCTTTCATTAATTAGGAGATGATGTTGGGTCCTCCGCTGCCTCCTCTTTTTATTAGACAAATTGAAGAGATGTAGGGATCCTTCATTTGGAAGAGAATAAAAGAAGATGTTACAAATATTGCTGTTTCCAAATCAGTTTCCTCTTAATATCTTTCAAGCTAAGAATATGAATATCAATCTTTAATTGAATGTTCCCTACCTCTCACCGGCTTGAGTGTCCAATGTTTAAAAAATTCTACCAGCTGATTTATTTTGCTCTTATTTCGCTCCTTTAAATAGTCACTTGTCATTCAGACTGATGTTTCGTTTACATAAACCAAGATCCTTTGTCAGATTAATTTTAAATCACACACCCTGGTCATTTTTTGTATTGGGCTGTGCGTGGCTTGTTGGTAGAAGTTAGGAAGCGGTTATTCAGTGCTCTTAGGGGTTAAGTTGAGTCTCAGCCGTGGGCGATTAGCTATTAGCTGGATCCCTATAATTTTCCCATGACAAGGATTTGCTAGCCTGCCTTCAACTCTGGAAACCGAAAGCCTTTCCTTCTTGGGGGTGCTTGTTTTCCAGAGTTACAGCTGAGCGGCTTGGGGTGAGGGGTGGGGATTGGTTCTGACCATGGCTTTTCCCAGGTCCCGTTATGGAAATATTTGCTATTTCCTCCCCGACCCCACCTTCATTCCACTGTCAGGCCTTCCCCCACACCCCCTCCTATTTGTGAAAGCTTGATTTTTGAGAAGGCAGTTAAAGTTTCAGAGGGCTTGAAACTTGAGGGGTGAGTGGTTGAGACCCTGCCCTCTCTCCCACCCCAGGTGAAGGTTTATGTTTGTGTTTTTGTTTGGGGATCAAAGGCACCATTTGGCCTCGAAAGAGTCCGATTAATGAGGCGCTTATAAAGGAAACTCGACTCCCTTCCCCAATACCAGATAAACTGAGTTGACCTTTTTTTTTTTTGTAAAGCGAGAAATAACTAAAAATTAGATTAGCATAAGCAGCCACGGTAGTAGGTCACAAATTATCTATGAAATTGATTCTGAGAGCTGTTGCTTCTTTCACCCTTCCTGCAGAAATGGGTTCAGGGATCCTACCGTCATCTTTGCCAAAGGAGGTGCCCCATTTCCCTCGTTTGATTTCATAATGCCTCATCGTGAGGCAGTTTCCTGCTGCACTGGGTGTCTTGTTGCATTTTTTGCACTGGGGTCATGACTTGCTGTGTAGACAAAGAGCGGAGCCAAGCTGCTGTGTAAAAATTGCCCGAAGTGCTGCATTTGGGGAGACTTTCACATAGCTATTGTTGTCACCAGAGTGTCCTTCCTTTTTCCTTTCCCTCTATAGTCTGCCCTGGGATTGATTTATTCCATCCTCGGCTCATTCCTGTGAGCCTGAGAAGAGTGTCTTTGTGTGAAGGGCAGCCCCACACTGGCCTCTTCCCAAACAGCCCTCGCTTTGTCATGAGTCGCCTGGGAGGGAACCTTGGCCCAACTATGACAATGTTTGTTTAGAGGGAGCCCCCAGACAAACTTTGAGAGTCTCTCATCCTGTCACCAAAAATGAAACAAAACAGAAAAGTCCTGGACTTTGCAGCCTTGTCCTTTAATGGCACAGACCTTCCTGAATGTTTGAGGCTAACAGGGGGATATGCTGTCTGTCTCCAGGTGCCAGTATGGCTGGCAGGGCCTGTACTGTGACAAATGTATCCCACACCCGGGGTGCGTCCATGGCACCTGTAACGAGCCCTGGCAGTGCCTCTGTGAGACCAACTGGGGCGGTCAGCTCTGCGACAAAGGTAATACCCCTCAGGGATGGGACCGTTGTGGGTTGGAGATCTTGGGAGGAACCTGAGGTCTTAAGGATGGCACAGCAGTAATTTGCTTTTCTTTTCCTTTATTTTTATTTGCAGGGGCTTTTTATCATGAATCTGTTTAAATTTGCCTTTAATGCTATGGTTTGGGTTTTTTTCTTTTTATTGAGGTATAATTGGCATAAGATCCATTAGTTTCATGTGTACAACGCAATGATTTGACATTGTTCGCACTGTAAAATGGTCACCACTATAAGACTGGTTACCATCTGTCACCTTACAAAGTTAATACAATACTGAGTATAGTCCTTATGCTGTACAGTACACCCCATGACTTATATTTCATAACTTCCGGTTTTTAAAAGGGATGGTGTAGGAGCGAGTGGGTTGGCTGTCTTTACATATTGAAGTGACTGACTTCTTTGGGAACTTTTTGGCAGATCTCAATTACTGCGGGACTCACCAGCCGTGTCTTAATCGAGGAACTTGTAGCAACACGGGTCCTGACAAATATCAGTGCTCCTGCCCTGACGGCTATTCAGGACCCAACTGTGAAATTGGTAAGTAGTCCAGGCAGCATGAGACCCTTTCGTTGAATATTTTTGTACACTTGGCTTAAATATACTTAAGAACATGTATGACTTACTGTTGAATTATACACTTGAAATTTACTGGATTTTATTAACCAATGTCACCATAATTAAAAAAATAATAATGGGAAGAGTGAAAAATATATATATATTTAAGGACTTATAAAAAGATGAACATATCCTCCAAAGCTAAGACTTGTTATCCCAGCAGTTCTGTGGGTCTTTGAAACTTTCTTCATGTTGCTCACACTTTTTGTGTGTTGCTGACTAGCATGGGAGGTGGTGTGTTTGCAATGCAGTGACCCCGGCTCTGAGGTGCCTTGGAATGTGGCTGGAGACAGCTTATTGAGAAAGATGACTTTCATATTTCCCTAGACACAGCATGGTTATATCACACACTTGCTTTTAGTTTTTGAAATGAGCTTGAGCTGGTGGCCCAGGTGAGGGATTTGGTTGTGGGGAGAGGGTATAGGTAGCAAAAATCAGTATCCCTCACCAACTGCCATCTGGGTTTCGCAGCAGAGCACGCCTGCCTCTCTGATCCCTGCCACAACAGAGGCAGCTGCAAGGAGACCTCCCTGGGGTTTGAGTGTGAATGTTCTCCAGGCTGGACGGGCCCCACCTGCTCCACAAGTAAGTCCAGGCTTTGGCCTGTGTTATTTCTAGAGGGTCATTGTGTTGAGTTACAGGGTTGAGGCAGATTCCTGGGCTTGTGAACCCACATGAGGTCTAGATGATGGGTCTTTCTTGGTGGGAGGGGGTGGATGTAGTCAGTCTTGGGGGGAGTCTGGCTTGAGACTCCTGAATTTGCATTTGGAAGTCCCCGCACCCTATCTGCTGTTAACACATGTGTGTCTGCTACGGGAAGAAACTTTCTCACGGCATAACTCCTAATTTTGCTGTGCCCACTGGAGCTCTGCCTTCTCCAAATTAAATCATGGAGAGTCTGCCTGCAGGGGAGATTGTCACTACTAAATTTTGTCATGGGGGCCCTGAAAGGGGGACCCAGACTATAGAGTCACCATGGCTGCCAGACTTGGCTACACATCAGAAACATGTGGGTGCTTGACAGTATAGTTCTCTGGGTTCTACAGTTTCCTTTGGGAATCAAGGAGTCCATATTAAACTCCTGGATTTCTGAGGTGTAGCCAGGCCTGAAAACCATTGTCAACAGCACCCCTAAAAACAACATGCAGCATGGTTCAAGATGTGAGTTCTGGGGACAGATGGCTTGGGCTGGCACTGTGGCCTCCACCCACCGCTTGTGGGACTCTGGCCACGTAACCTCCCCGTTCCCTGTTTAAAAAGGATAGTAGCAGTCCCCATCTCCTAGGGTGGTAAAGACTCAGTGAATTTACGCAGAGAGGCTGGCACCTCCCTGAGTGGGCAGTAGATGAATTAAGAGGCTGCTATAGTCCAGTGCAGAAGTGGGGAGTAGGGACCCCAGGTGTGTTATTTTGGGACAACTCTCAGCAAATATTGAAGAACAGGGTTTTCCACCAGTAAGGAAGAGTTATTTTTCCTTCTTGGCTGCCTCTTGAGCAGTGATGAAAACTTTCTTTTAAAATAAAGAGTGGCAGTGCTGTCCTGTGTGACCAGAGGGTTGACGCTCTTGGGGATCCAGCCGGCTCTCCCTTCCTGCTTAGGGGGGGTGGATTAAATGATTTGGGGCAGTGGAGGATTTAAAGCTAAAATCAGGCCTGATCGTCATCAGAGCAGTCACTTATAGCAGGCGTCTGAAAGCCCCTCATATGAGGGGTGGTATTATCTAATTGTCAGACATGGAGATTAAATTGCCAACCCTCTCATTTTTGTCAAACAGACATTGATGACTGTTCTCCAAATAACTGTTCCCACGGGGGCACCTGCCAGGACTTGGTTAACGGATTTAAGTGCGTGTGCCCACCCCAGTGGACTGGCAAAACGTGCCAGTTAGGTAAGAGAGTTCCTGCCCCAAGATTGGCTTTGATAATCAGAACTGTTAAGGAAGATGAGCATGTGGCCAGCAGTGTGAGCTCGCACGCCATCATACGAAGAAGTAATTTATTATCAAGAGTCCAGCCAGCGGGCCTGGGAGAAATCACTTGAATGCAAATGGACTAGCTCTTTTAGGCCCTGTGGGAAAGTCGTTGGACTCCTTGAACCATGTCAATCGTCTGTCCGCTGAGTGTTCAGCTGGGTTCCATGCGGGGATGATCTCATGAGGAATGAGCTGTCTGCATTCTTTTTGCTACATTTAAATCCCAGCAACTAGGCTGTGCCGGATTCTGAACAGAAATGCCTGGTGGCTTTCTGTTGTTCTGTTGGGGGCCTTTGTTAACCAGCGGCCAGAAAGTTATCAATTAGCATTCCTTATTGGATACTGGTTAGGAAAAGAGATCAGATGTTCAAAATAGAGGGAACCTAGTATCTGTTATTTAGCTAGCTTATTAAAATGTCTCCTATTTCAAAATATTGGCACAGTGTGTTGGGGAGGAGAGAGGGCAAGTGGGGGGTGGGTAAAAACTCAGTTCCTCACTGCTCATCTTCATTTTCTTTCAGATGCAAATGAATGTGAGGCCAAACCTTGTGTCAATGCCAAATCCTGTAAGAATCTGATTGCCAGCTACTACTGTGATTGCCTCCCGGGCTGGATGGGTCAGAATTGTGAAATAAGTGAGTGACTTTGTTTTGATTTTGATTTTCATGAAACTTGGGTGTCGAAGGCATTTGCCAGTCTGCAGAAGACTAGAATGGTAAAAGGAAAACTTTATGAAGGGAATGTTTTTGGAGAGGGAGTGATCAGGGCAGAAGTGAAAACATTCGCTTTATCAGGTTCATTAGCCAGTAAAAGGGTCATACTCTGATAAGGTGGCTGAAACAATGATGTGAAGTTTCACTAGCTTAGTCTGGAAGAATTAGGGAGGGTTCCCACCCAGTGCAATAACCTTATCTCACCGGAAGCACACAGGAAATCTGATTTGAAGGCTTTATCTGTCCTGAGCTGAGAAAGCTTTTCAATTAAGCCCAATTTCAATGTAAATTGCCTCTTTAATATGATGACTTGTTTATTTTTTAGATATTAATGACTGTCTTGGCCAGTGTCAGAATGACGCAGCCTGTCGGGTATGTAAATCTTTTCTTAAATCAAAACCTTAATAGTCGACAGCAAATTTAAGATTTGTGTGACCCTGGGAGAGCTCTGTCCCTGTGAGATTTAAAAATGCAGGTGAAAAGTGAGTCTCTGTAAGTTTCACTTGGGCTCCTGTGACCCCCAACCTCCTGGGAGTCATCTCGAAGACATACACATAGGAATTCTCACACATTTTGAGAGGCTTGGCATTTGGCTATTTCAGCGAATCAGCTGGACCACAACAGTCATGCTAAACCGCTGAAGCCCTGTGTTTGTGGATATATAGAAAAAAAGCATGTTTCTCCCCCTCCTTCTCCTCTTCTAGGATTTGGTTAATGGTTATCGCTGTATCTGTCCACCTGGCTATGCAGGCGATCACTGTGAGAGAGACATCGATGAATGTGCCAGCACCCCCTGTTTGAATGGGGGTCACTGTCAGAATGAAATCAACAGATTCCAGTGTCTGTGTCCCACTGGTTTCTCTGGAAACCTCTGTCAGGTGAGCAGTGTTAGAACCTCTGGCCAGGTTTTTAAAGCTGCATCTCCTCCCGCTCCTCCTTCCCTGACTGCCTCCTCTCCTTCCCTTCCTCATCCTCCCACTCCCTTTCCACGCCTCCCTCCTTTCTTTTTCTCTCCCCCTTATTCTATTCTCTCCGTTCCCCCTAGACTACTCTTAACTCTGTAGCTGGAGTCTCTGTGAAATCTGCGAACCTCCCATTGACTAGGGATCTCTGCTAGACAAATGCTGGTGGAAAGAGATTGATGAGTGATGTTCTTGGTAGTGTCAGTAGCTTGTCCATTTCATCCACTGCTAACCCCCTCCAACTCAGTTCTCCCTCTCTGCCCTGTTTCTTCCAGTGCATACCTGGACAGTCTCTAGGATATAAAACTGTGTATTATGCAGAGTGTTCTCTTAACAGAAGCAGATGAAGGCGTCAGATTCCAGTATCTGCTGCCCCAGAGACGTTGTACTCACACCTTTGTTTTACTTTGTTTCCTCTGTCGCTGTCCTACTCCTGGTCCTTGCAGCTGGACATAGATTATTGTGAGCCCAATCCCTGCCAGAACGGTGCCCAGTGCTACAACCGTGCCAGTGACTATTTCTGCAAGTGTACCGAGGACTACGAAGGCAAGAACTGCTCCCACCTTAAAGACCACTGCCGCACAACCCCCTGTGAAGGTACTTCCCTCCTCTAGGCTCCTGGCTTTTCCCCAAAGCTCGTTTCTTTCTCCCCACTTGTCAATGCCACTTGATACTCTGAGAAGTAGTGTAGGTGAGGAGATCGAAAGCCCCTAACCTAACTGCTCAGGGAAGTCAGCACATGGAAGCAATCTATTCAGGCCCGCCGGTGAGAACCATGTCTACAAGTCGCCCAGGGGAGAGAATGTGAAATTCATTCAGCATTCCTGGTCTGGGGTGGGCTGATGTGCAACACTGAGACAAATTTCTCAGAGCAGCCCTGTCAGGAGTGGAAATGTCCAGTACCTGTGCTGTCAGGTGCAGTAGCCACACAGGTCATGTGTGGCCAGTGGGGCACTTAGAGTATGACTAGTGCAACTTGAAACCCTTATTTAATTACAAATCATTTGAATAGCCACATATGGCTCGTGACTGCTGTATTAGGTGTCATAGCCTTGCAGATTCTGTAAGTTTGTCCTTCAGCCTTTTTTAAGTATGATTAAGTAGGTCCTTCTTTAGTGAGCTTCTACCAAATTGGATGGATATCAAAGAGGATGAAAGGGGCCCACAGACATGTAGGCTTCTTAGCCACATAGGGAGAAAATGCCTTTAAAAAACAAATAGAACTTCTCTCCATCTGGAATCTCAATGTTTTCACAGTGAGACATGGCATGTTGCCAGAGTGTTCGGCCCCCCAAAATGCCTCTTAATTTCTTACCCTCATTAGCCAAAGTTGCCTATCTCTAGGAAAGTAGTCTCAGTGTATGTCCTTGGCTTAGGAAAGCTGTGTCTTATGGGTCAGTGGCCATGATCTGATCCCAAGTCTGTTTTCTAGTGATTGACAGTTGCACAGTGGCCATGGCTTCCAATGACACGCCTGAAGGGGTGCGGTATATTTCCTCGAACGTCTGCGGTCCCCATGGGAAGTGCAAGAGTCAGTCAGGAGGCAAATTCACCTGCGACTGTAACAAAGGCTTCACTGGAACATACTGCCATGAAAGTAAGTCCCCTCACCTTGCTTCTGCCCAGCTCAGGGAGCCTGTGAGTCTGAATTGTTTCAGTTGAGACTAGTGAAGGTTTTCCATTACGTCCAGGATGTAAGACTCAGTTGTGTTTGAGATCACCAATGCCTCTGAGCCTTCGGCACTTTTATTTTACAATGTTCTAGAATCTTAATAGTTTGGGTGGTCCCGCTTTCTCCAGGAGTTTCTTCCTCCACCCACTGAGCTTAGCATTTGAGAGCGTTAAGTAAAATCCACGAGGCAGTCTCTAGAGAGCTCTGCTTGGTGAGCTGTCCACTGAATTCGAGAAACAGTCCTAATGGAGGCGAGAATCTTGAGGTGCCAAGTGCATTTTTTCAGGAGGCAGTCTATAGAACGATGCCTGTCTGTGGCATTACTTGTCCTTTATTTACCTGGTTTTGACTTCCTCTTCCTTTCACAGATATTAATGACTGTGAGAGCAACCCCTGTAAAAATGGTGGCACTTGCATCGATGGTGTCAACTCCTACAAGTGTATCTGTAGCGACGGCTGGGAGGGGGCCTACTGTGAAACCAGTGAGTCTGTGGTCTTTTTGGGGACAGACATCTCTGGGATTGGGGAGAGGCAGGGAGAATCAATATGAGAAGCTCTTTTTAATGGAAATTCTGAAAGTAAGACCCCAACTATTCCTGCAGTCGGACAGCATTGCCTGCTTCCTTTTCGCATTTGTTAATGTGGATGACAGACAGTGGGAAGAAACTTATGCTGAGCAGCTATAGAATCAATCTGTATAATTAGGATGATGAATACCTCTGCTTGTAAGGAAGGGAAAGGAATCATCTTTCTGTTTTGATCATTTCTTCCCATCTTGATTTTAATTTTGTGAGAGTGACAGAGGCCTGCCCCTGACTTGCCTAACTTGTGGCATTAAAAATAATCTAGCTCAGGGCTCCTTTACCCCTGGAAAAGGGTAATGGTGTTAAAGTCCTGGGATTGTTCGGCTGGCCTTGGAGCTCGAAGTGGAAAGAAAGGGTGGAGGTGGCCATAGGAAAGGCGTGGCTTTCATGGGTTGTGACTTATCCTGGAAGTATTTTCAGCTGGGTGTCTCCTCCTTGGTTCTAGACATTAATGACTGCAGCCAGAACCCCTGCCACAATGGGGGCTCGTGTCGTGACCTGGTCAATGACTTCTACTGTGACTGTAAAAACGGGTGGAAAGGAAAAACCTGCCACTCGCGTAAGTGGTAGCCGGCTGGGATTCTGTCTCTGAGACCCCTCTCTCTCTGTCTTCCGTGAGGAAGGCTGGCCAGGGGCTCACACTGAGATCTTGCTTCTCCAGGTGACAGCCAGTGTGATGAGGCCACGTGCAACAATGGTGGCACCTGCTATGACGAAGGAGATGCTTTCAAGTGCATGTGTCCTGGAGGCTGGGAAGGAACAACCTGCAACATAGGTAACTTCTGTCCCACATGAACACCTGTGAATGTTCTCCTGGGTCTGGCTTCTACCCCTTCAGACTGTCTGGATCCTCAGGGACGGTGGTCTCGTCTGTTCTTGTCTTGTAGCCCGAAATAGTAGCTGCCTACCCAACCCCTGCCATAACGGGGGCACCTGTGTGGTCAATGGCGAGTCCTTCACCTGTGTCTGCAAAGAAGGCTGGGAGGGGCCCATCTGTACTCAGAGTGAGTGTCCCCCTACCCCCTGGGACTCTCCAAGGGCTGTGGGAGCACAGCCTGACACTCTCAGGGACTCACAGTGGAGACCAGAAGCAGAGCTGTTTGATGTCTGCTTCTGCATCACCTGGGTCTGTTCTAATGACTTGATGGGATGCAGCCCTGACCTGGGCATGAGAAAGTCGCCGAGGAGGTAAGTGGAGACAGATGGTGTCTCATTCCCAGCTCTGGTCTGACCAGCAGCCTGTCTCCTTCCATTCTCACACCCCCTTCCCACCCTCACCAGGGCCTCTTCCTGTGTACGTGTGTCCCACGGTGAATGGAACTAAGTGTGGTGCAGGCCTGGTTCCAATTGAGCGGAGGTCTTAAGTGCCTTTTGCCGATGTTAACTACAGTTCTATCATTTGAGTATTATGGAAGCCAGTGGTGTTTTTTCTTAGGGCTAAGACTGCTTTGCCTGTTGAAGGCTTTGCTATTAAGTTGTCTCTTTACTTTGCAGATACCAATGACTGCAGTCCTCACCCCTGGTAAGCATGACCATCTTTTCAGCTGGCACTTGTTGGCAGTAATGTGCATGGGCATCACCTTGAGGATCTTGTTTAAAATGAAGGTTCTGATTCAGGAGGTCAGGTGGGGCTGCAGACCCTGCCTTTCTAACAGACTCCGAGTAGTGCCAATCCTGCTGGTCCGTGGACCGTGGTTTAATTAGTCAAATTACATCTTGATTTAGAGTAGTGATTCTCCACATTGGCTGCCCACAGAGAATCACCTGGGAGCTCCCAGTGCCTGGGCTGCAGCTGAGAACTGTCCCAGTGCCTGGGCTGCAGCTGAGAACTGTCAAGTGACTCTGGGGTGGGACACATCAGTATTTTAAAGCTCCCCAGGCAATGGGGAGTGTGGCCAGGTGTGAGAGCCCCTGATGGTAATCGGTGTGGCTCCCTGCAATTGACTGGCAGCCAATCATGGATCAGGAGGGAGGTTGATCACCAAGGCGGTCTTTGCTCTCTTTGTAGCTACAACAGCGGCACGTGCGTGGATGGAGACAACTGGTACCGGTGTGAATGCGCCCCTGGTTTTGCTGGGCCTGACTGCAGAATAAGTAAGAACTGCACCTAGCCGGTTCTCCCAGTGGCTTTACTTCCCCATGCCAACCCTCAGCCTGAGACTTTTCAAATCTTTAAAACAGTTAAGGCCATAGTTCCCTTTAGTTGCCTGTCCGGGCTTTGTAATCTCCCACCCCTAGCTGGCTGGATCCTCCCAGGTACTTGCTGGCTCTTCCCTGGATGGCACAGCCCTCCTTGTCCTAGGGGAGAGAGCCCCAGCCACAGAATTTGATGATTAAGCTACCAAGGCCCTAAGGAAAGAGTGTGCTTTTCCCTGACTCACATGAAAGTATGGGCAAGTGGACGTCAACCATAGCTATGCTGGTGGAGCACAGAGCTGACACCAGTGGAAGGGGCTGGGGGGGTGGCTTCCCAAGCCTTGCTCAGGCCCTGGTGGAGCGATTAAAACAGAATGGGGGCAGGCAGTGCAGTTTTTCAGGAACCTTAAAGTTTATTCTTTATTTTGAGCCTTTTCCCTACTTTTTTTTATGCTCCTTTATAAAAGTGCTAGAATAGTTGTGGCGGTTTTTTTTTTGTTTTTGTCCCCAGGTTACTTGAAATTTTACTGGTGCTTGAGATTCCCTAGTCTGAGACTGACTGGACTTCAGCACTAGATGGGAGTGCATTGTTTCTATTTCCTGTTTCTAAATCAGAGGTTGACATAGGCCTGGGAGCCAAATGTGGCCCACTGCCTATGCGTGTAAATAAAGTTTTATTGGCACCCAGTCATGCTTATTTACTTACTTATTGTCTAGGGCTGCTTTCAAGCTACGATAATAGAATTGGTTAGTTGTGAAGGTCACATGGCCTACAAAGTCTAGAATATGAGCTATCTGACCCTTTTAAAAAACTTTGCTGGCCCTTCTTCTAAATTGTACTGTCAGAGAAAAAGGAACTTATTTAATTGAAAATTGCTGCCTCCCAAAATGATTCTCAGCTTTTAAAGTCAAGCTAGCAGTGATTTGGTGGGGGTGGGGGAGCAATGACTGGTGGAGGCTTTTGGAGGGCTGATCTCTTTCTTTCTTTGGGTGCTGGTTACATGATGAATTCATGAAACATATCTTGTTTGCTTTTCTAGTTGTGTATTATGCCAGTAAAAACTTAGAAAAACATTACTGCCTCCTGTTGGAGCCTAAACGTGAACTCTGTTTCTCCTAGACATCAACGAATGCCAGTCTTCACCTTGTGCCTTCGGGGCAACCTGTGTGGATGAGATCAATGGCTACCGTTGTGTCTGCCCCCCAGGGCACAGTGGTGCCAAGTGCCAGGAAGGTATGTGGGCCAGGCCCCAGCTGCCCATGTGTCCTTTGGGGTGAGTGGGTACTCCAGTCAGCACAGTCACCTTTTTGACTGTGAGTAGGTATTGTGCTTAGGGAGAAAACGCAGAGGGGGGATGTATAGTGGGGACCAAAGGGAAGGGGAAACTGTGAGAGGTCCCCTAAAAACAGGGTAACTGTTTAGTTACCTTTGCCGCAATCATGCTATGTAACAAATCATCTCAAAACTTGGTGGCTTACAGAAAGCATTTATTTGTATTCATAGGCATGCAGAGCGGGCAGAAGGATAGGTGCTGTGGTTTGGGCTCAGGTCTGTTCTTTGTCCCTCCTCAGCCTCCCTGGACCAGCAGCTGCATCCGGGTCATGTTTTTTTTTCCTGGCAAATGGCAAGCTTGCAAGAGGCTCCGCTTATATTCCTTAGCGTTGCCTTGGCCGAAGCAGGTCACATGGCCATGCATAAAGTCAGCAGGGAGGGAAGTACACTCCCCTCTCTTGGAAGGAACTGTTGTCATGTGGCAAAGGGCACGGGTGTAATCATTTCCTAACAGGAAAGGAGTAAAGAAGAATCAAGAGAAAAGGAAAGTCCTTCCACTCACGCGTCTCTGCCTTTCAGTTTCAGGGAGATCTTGCATCACCATGGGGAGTGTGATCCCGGATGGGGCCAAGTGGGATGATGACTGCAATACCTGCCAGTGCCTGAATGGAAGGATCGCCTGCTCCAAGGTAGGATGGGAGGGCTGCTGCAGGTCACTTGAGTTCTGGAATTGCCGATGGGTATGTCTCCCGAGCTGCCCGCTCTTCTCTCTCTCCAGGTCTGGTGCGGCCCTCGACCGTGCCTGATCCACAAAGGGCACAATGATTGCCCCAGTGGGCAGAGCTGCATCCCAATCCTGGATGACCAGTGTTTTGTCCACCCCTGCACTGGTGTGGGCGAGTGTCGCTCTTCCAGTCTTCAGCCAGTGAAGACCAAATGTACTTCTGACCCCTATTACCAGGATAACTGTGCAAACATCACATTCACCTTCAACAAAGAGATGATGTCCCCGGTATGGAACAACCTCTTTTTCGTTTTGGAATGGTGTGTGGCTGCGTGTACTAAGGCAGGAGCATCACAGGCTGGGATCTAGTTCTCTGTAGCATGACTTGAATGGTAGCCTAACTTGCAAGGGAACATCTGCCTTTTTTCCTTCCCAGTATCTTACATATGTGTGGACTTTTAAATATCATTCTAGGGTCTTACCACGGAGCACGTTTGCAGTGAGTTGAGGAATTTGAATATTTTGAAGAATGTTTCTGCCGAATATTCAATCTACATAGCCTGTGAGCCTTCCCCTTCTGCGAACAATGAAATACATGTGGCCATTGTAAGTATCAGATCTGTTCACAATTATTTGATTGCAAGGTAGCTAGCAAACTTCTGTTAGCCAGTATCAGAATGGAGCAGATATGTCTACGGCCATGCTAGCCTGATCAAGCTCGATCCCGTCTGATCTCGGAAGCTAAGCAGGGTTAGGGTTGGGCCTGGTTAGTATTTGGATGGGAGACTACCTAGGAAGACCAGGTGCTGTAGGTGTAAAAAATAAAAAAAATAAGGGATTGTAAGCTGACAAGGTCCTTGCAATCTATAAGGTCAACCAAGGGTTGCCTCGCCTAAAAAAAAAAAAAAAGAATGGAGAAAATATATTAAAAGAGAGCTTGATGTGCGTGTGTTATCAAGTAATTTTGAATAAAAGTGACTGTTGAGTATTCCTTAACCCTCCGGTCTGACAGTTTTTATTTTTCCAGTCTGCTGAAGACATACGGGATGATGGAAACCCTATCAAGGAAATCACCGACAAAATTATAGACCTTGTTAGTAAACGTGATGGGAACAGCTCTCTTATCGCTGCCGTTGCGGAAGTGAGAGTTCAGAGGCGTCCTCTGAAGAACAGAACGGGTAGGTGTTGGGTGGGACTGGCCCCTTTTTGTGATGACTGCCAAACAGATCTCAAAACACCATCCAATAAAATTACCAGGTGGGGAATCCCCCCTGAGGGTCTCCCCGCATTGAACTGGTGAGAAAAAATTAAGGGCGGCTGATGTGACAAAGGTCATATGGTGGTGGGCACACTTTTTCCCCTGGCAGCAATTGTGTTCTTGCAAGCAGGCGCCCCTATAGAATATGCCACGTTTTTGGGTCCCTTGCAAAGCCTTAGTGCAGAGCATCGCCATGCTCTTGGCCTGCAAAACCTGCGTTGGCGTTCTGGTGTCGTGTGACAGCTTGTCCAAGCATCGTGAGACACTTGTTTGATAGGCGGCTTGATGGCCCTGCAGCATGTCCAGGCTCTCCTGTAGATGATCGCAAGCTTCCTTATTCGTTCTAGTGAGGTGAAAAATTAGCGAGGTTCTAGCATGACCACACAGGGCATCGGAGCTGTCTATGCTCAGATCAGCTTTCCGATAATTCTGTAAACCAGACCCTACAGTGAGCTGCCGAAGTAGCCAGACTCCCCTTGATTGAGCCGGAGGCTGCTCTCGCCACACAAAGATGAGCCTATAGGAGCTGCTCCTCTGCTTGGTCTCTCTGGGACAATAGTGTCAGGGTCTCCAAGGGCCCTGGTTCCAGCCCTGCTGATTAAGATGTGAGTTGACAATATGCAGTTGTGAAAAGGGACTTGTCCCCATGGTGCCCCTTTTAGGGGCTAAGGATAGGAGAACTACTGTTGGTATTCTTTTGCTCAGAGTTAATTGGTTTGGGGCCTGCCTTGCAGATTTCCTGGTCCCTCTGCTGAGCTCTGTCCTGACCGTGGCTTGGATCTGTTGCTTGGTGACTGCCTTCTACTGGTGTGTGCGGAAGCGACGGAAGCCCAGCAGCCACGCCCGCTCAGCCTCCGAGGACAACACCACCAACAACGTGAGGGAGCAGCTGAACCAGATCAAAAACCCCATTGAGAAGCATGGGGCCAACACGGTCCCTATCAAGGATTACGAGAACAAAAACTCCAAAATGTCGAAAATAAGGACACACAACTCGGAGGTGGAGGAGGATGACATGGACAAGCACCAGCAGAAAGCCCGGTTTGCCAAGCAGCCAGCGTACACGCTGGTAGACAGAGAGGAGAAGCCCCCCAATGGCACGCCGGCCAGACACCCAAACTGGACAAACAAACAGGACAACAGAGACCTGGAGAGCGCCCAGAGCTTAAACCGAATGGAGTACATCGTATAGCAGACAGCAGGTGCCACCTCCGCCGCTAGGTAGAGTCCGAGGGCACACGGGGCTATCGTTCTTTAACTGTCCTAGTCCAGTCTGAGGCTGTTGTTGACCTAGAATCCCTGTGTTAATTTAAGTTCTGACAAGCTGGCTTACACTGGCAATGGTAGTTTCTGTGGTTGGCTGGGAATTCGAGGGCTGCATCTCACAGCTATGCAAAAACCAGTCCAAAGTGCCCTGGTGCACGGTCCCTGCAGCCACCACTTCTCGGATCGGCTCCCAGGAGCAGGCCCGGTCCCTAGGCCTTGAGCTTCCACTTCTGCCAGATGTCCCGATGGTGATGCAGTCTTAGGATCATAGTTTTATTTATATTTATTGACTCTTGAGTTGTTTTTGTATATTGGTTTTATGATGACGTACAAGTAGTTCTGTATTTGAAAAGTGCCTTTGCAGCTCAGAACCACAGCAACTATCACAAATGAGTTTATTATTTATTTTTTTTATTGTATTTTGTCGTCATTGGGGGAGGGGGGACTTTGATGTCAGCAGTTGCTGGTAAAATGAAGAATTTAAAGAGGAAAAATGTGTCAAAAGTAGAATTTTGTATAGTAATGTAAATAATTCTTTTTTTTTATTAATCACTGTGTATATTTGATTTATTAACTTAATAATCAAGAGCCTTAAAACATCATTCCTTTTTATTTATATGTATGTGTTTAGAATTGAAGGTTTTTGATAGCATCGTAAGTGTATGGCTTTATTTTTTTGAACTTATTTTCTTACTCTGTGTTGCCTATAAGCCAAAATTAAGGTGTTTGAAAATGGTTTATTTTTAAGACAATAGGATGGGCTTCTGGAATACTGGTGGAATTTTTTTTTTTTTTTTTTTTTTTGTACAACATCAGATGTTTTAAACACCTCCTATAGCATCACTTTAAAACACATTTTAAGGACTGACTGAGGCAGTTTCAGGATTAGTTTAGAACAGGTTTTTTTTTTTTCTGCTTTAGACTTGAAGAGAGACAGGCAGGCGATCTGCTACACGGCAGTTTAAGGGAACAAGCAGAGCTATGATTTAACGTAGCCAAAATGTGAGTGGTTGAATATCATTAAAAATATCAAATTAATTGTGTGAAGTTGGAAGCACACCAATCTTATTTTGTAAATTCTGATTTCTTTTCACCATTCGTATGTAATACTGAACCACTTTTAGGTTTGATTTTTGTTGTTATCTACTGCATTTAGGGAGTATTCTAATAAGCTAGTTGAATACTTGAACCATAAAATGCCCAGTAAGATCACTGTTTAGATTTGCCATAGAGTACACTGCCTGCCTTAAGTGAGGAAATCAAAATGCTATTACAAAGTTTAAGATCCAAAAGGCTTATAAAACAGTAATTTCGTTGGTTCACCATTGAGACCGTGCAGATACTTTGTATTGTCCTATTAGTGTTATATAAACATAAAAATGCATCTTTGATGTGTTGTTCCTGGCAATAAATTTTGAAAAGTAATATTTATTAAATTTTTTGTATAAAAACGTGGAACAGTGTGGCCTCTTCTGAGCTTACATAGTTCTGCTCGGCGCTGCCATGTGCCCCTGCCACCCCGCTGGGTCCGCTCTGGCGATCGGGGTGTGTGATAAATAGGCCGTGCTTGACAAGGGGCATGAACCAAGAACTGAACCTTTTCAATCACCAAATGCATCAGCTGCTGCGAAGCTGGAGCTGTGAGAGCCCCGTCTTGGGGGCCTTGATACCCCTGTCAGTCAACAGCAAGTGTGAATACTGCTTGAATAAACACCACTGGATCAATGGCCTGCAGCGTGGAGGTGAATTGTTTGTGAGCACTCGGGGGAAATGCCCGCCGCACTAAAAGGGCTTTAAATAGCTTGGAATTGGTATTGGGGGATGGAGAGGGAGACTGAAAGCTTCTTCTCTTTTCCCGACTACTTGGATTAATATTAATGTCCCTCCGTCGTTGTAGACCACATCTTCGTGGGTTTTGTGCATACTTGTGCCTCCACGGGGGTTTCCTCACCGCATTGGAGGTAGTAGTTACATGCTTCTGGGGTCAGGGCCCATCTATCATCACCTTGTTCCCAGGAAGTGAGTGTTCTGTTGGTCTCGCCGTGCAGACTTGGGGTGCCAGATGTCTGGCCTTCCATGGGGTTCCAGAGTTAGGCCATTCCCACCTGTCAAGGGCAAGAGAGCTGGGGTTCTCGTGGCTGCTGGGCCGCAGGCCAACATGGCCCTGCCCCCACATCATGGGTTGGGAGCAGGGAGCATTGCCTCCGGCACCTGTACGGTGAGGGACAAGCTGAGGTGACAGGCACATGGACAGCTTCCAGCAGCTGCTTGGAGTTGCCAAGAGTTCCCTGCCTCTGGTTAATAAGCCAAAGCTTATCCTCAGAGCTGTCCCCCAGTACTGCAACATTCAGGCCATCCACCCACCTCCAGTTTCACAGCATAATTCCGACTGGAGCAACAGACTTTGAATGGAAGAAAAAGTGATGGGGATGTCTTTTCGTTCTTGTGGAACTTTTTCTACCAGGCTAGGAATTGTGTTCTTTGATGAGCACCTTGTTTAAGAGTGGACAATGAATGGGCTTTTAAATACCTCCGGCTCCTTGTGCATGAGCAGACCATCGAGGGAGTCAGTCCATTGTTGTGTTTTGCCATGTTGGGGAGGCAGCCCAAAGGACCTGGACAGCAACGAGTCTGGATTCCCATGACATCTCCCTGCCCTAGTGTAATACTTTCTGTCACTAATCTCTGCCAGTGAACAGCTGGTTTCTGCAAGGTGGGGTCAGGGAGGGACACTTGCTCTCCTGGTACAGACCCAAGGCTCCGGAAATGGTCTGGTTTAGCAGTGCTGAACTCAAACCATCCTGAAGCAATACCTTGCTCTGGTGATTTATAAACTTGGATTATGCAGGACCCCAGAATTCTTTGGTAGTTGCCAAATGCTTTTGTGCCAAGACAAAACATTTAACGAGCTTCTGTGATTCTTTATTCCAGGAGGGAAGCGATCTTGAGATTCACATGTGTTGCTTTAAGAAGCCTTCTGTCCAGGAAACTCAATAGTGGGAAGGTCGAGATCAGGCTTCTCAAAGCTAGGATGGTTTTCCCCTTTCTCCAGGTAGAGGGACTCAAGCAAGGAAGCCTTGGTCATCCTGGATACAAGGAAGTGAAAAGGAAGGGAAGGGACTCAGTACCTTTCCCATTCCCCATGAACACTGGGCCCTCTTTAAGCAGGCCCTGGAAGAGAACTTTCAGTCCAGAAACTTGGCTGACTAGAACTCCAGCATGAGAAGGTACCGTGAAATTCAAGCAGTTAACTCGAGCCGATTGTTTTTAGATGGGAAACTGTCCTGAGATTCTAGACATACAAGTAGAATCAGAATAGAAAAGTGGTAGAGGTATATCTTAATTAACTGGCTAAAAGCCCAGTGAGACTGGGTGGTGATCAGAAGCATAACTCGAAAGCAGCGTTTCTCCTAAATGCAGATTCCAAGGCCTGGCCCATGATGCAACAGAAGTGGAGCTAGGGCCTCTATTTTCGAGAGCTCTCCCCTCCTCCTCCTTCCTCCCCGCCTCGTGTACAGTAAAATTTGGGAACAACTCTACTAAAGCATGAAGTACTAAAGTACAAGCTCTTCATTAATTACAATGTTTTTCCTCCTTGTTAAACTGAATTAAGTAGCCTGGAAGCCAGTTTGTTGCTAAATTGCCACCTGACATCATTTTTAAGTAAAATAATTACACCGCCCCTTGAGCAAGTTGTGGTCTAAATGCTTTATGTTTACTGGCTGATCTGAGGGGTCAGTGAGTCAAAGTTAACTTCCTTGGTAATATTTCTTAGGCAGCAAAGAGCCAAAGGAACAAGGGTGCGGACTTTCCACCTTTCTAAATGCCGTATACCTGTCTATCCAAAAGTGACCAAGTATGCATCTAAAGATCAGTTGCCTTTAAAGAAAAAAAAAAAATCTCATGGACCTTCAGAGGTTTGCAACTTGGGCTGAGCAATGTTCCAGCATTTCCGTTTCGGCTGTGGGTCTCTTTCTTGCCTCTACTGGGAATGAGAAACAGGAGTTCAGAGGTTCTTGGGCTGGGAAGAGACAAGCACATGGGTTATGGGAAGCCTCCTCCTGCTAATGTGTATTTATACTTTGTAAGCTCTGATTCATCCAAGCACTGGAACCGAAATCTGCTTCCTGAGGTTCTGTTTTTAAATAGATAGTTTGCAAAAATAACAATTATTTTTCTTAAGATTTTTTTTCCCACCCCACAAGCAGCTAAACATCCCAGCTCAGCCTATGTCAGTCTCTAACAATGCCAACAGACAGCTTTGTATTCAGAGGTAGGAAGGGTGCCCGGAGGCAGTTCTGTGGGGTTCTGGCCCCACAAGTCTTAAAAACAAAGTTTAGGCACCATTATAGCAATCTCGTTATGTCACTCCAAAACTATGAGATATTTCTGGTCTATTAAAAATAACAAATTTACCTTTGAACAGTTGCTTCCCGGTGATGGTTAAAAGTAAGAGCAAGTTGGGTGATGCTCATGGGGCTGCGGGTGCTGTTGCCTGGCAGCGGAGGGGCCTGCCTGCGTGCCCGCGTGGCACCCTCTGAGATCGTGTCAAAAGGGCGTGGCTGCCTTGCTTTGGACATAAATTCTACCTGTATTACTTGCTCTTGCATGCCTGGTACAACCTTCCTGGCTTGGAGTGTTTCTTTCAAGTCCCAGGCAGCTTTTACAAGTCTTAAATTATGTATCATTATGCACAGGTCCAGTATTAACGAGTAATATGCAAGTTGGGAAGATTAATTTGAGAGTAAACGCTCTTAAATCCAGTAAGAAACTCGAATTGAGGCCTGCCCACTGCCTCCCCCACCTCACTCCATCCCTTTCCCCTGCAAATATCCACACCAGGGCACCCAAGGGTTGAATTATCCAAAGAGCAAAAGCAGATGCCAGCAACATGAAAGGCACAGCTTTGTTTTAAAGAGAAGCTCTCCTGGCAGGGCCAGGGTGGCTCCTCCATGATCCTGAGGGGAATACAAGTTTGCAGCTGGCTTCCTAATGAGTACCCGGGTGCCGCAAAAGACTCTCCTGGATCAGAGCTGTGTCTCCTCCAGGGTTTGAATAGAAAGGGCCATCTTCCTAAATCTGAGAGCAATGGTGTTTTCCGAACCAAAGGGAGATTAAGCCCTGTCCCTTTGTAGGTGGTTCCTTTGTTCTTGGGCAGCTTCGGATTTTCATTTTAGTTTCTAGTTTCTGCTTCATAGAATTATAAAATGAATCGCTAGAAAAGAGTTTCAGAAAGGAAAGCGACAGCCCCACTACATCCTACCCCTCCCTGTGCATGCACACACATGTACGTGTGCACGCGCGTGCACACACACACACACACATCACACACACACACTTTAGTTTTCAGGACAACAGCATTGCTCTCTGTGCACTTGGGACAGTCCTGGCCAGTGGTCAGGTGACTGCAATTATCATTAGGTTTCATCACACATTCCCTAACCATTCTTGCTTCCCCTGACAGGCTGCTTCAAGGTTTTCATGAAAAAAAATCACCTGAGTGTTAAAAATATTAATATCCAAGTAGCTTGAATGTGACAAAGTTCACTAGGTCCAGTGTGTAGTGGGGCCAGCAATGACAGATCTGGGAGTTCCTGAAACTGCCTGTGGGCAGCTCAGCTTCCTCCACCCAACACCCCAAAAAGCCGGCTCTCCCAAGCTCTCCCCACCCGCTGAGGGATTAGGAACGTATCACAGGAGTCATCTTTAACCTATTGTCAGGTGGGCCAGAATTACATATTACACAAAAGTTTCCTATGCGCTGAGGCACCCACGCTGAACTGCTTGGAAAAACCCTGTCCTGGAGACAGAAATGTAAATCATCCAAGTTCAGCACATTAATAATCAGATACTCTCAGAGGGCTCGCTCTGGCCGTGCAAGAGGTTTTGAGAAGTGTTTTTGAACGAATCCGAGGCTTAAAACAGAAGGGAAGAGTACCAAAGTGAAACAGCTACAGGTTTGCACAAAACTAAGGAAATTGTGTCTGTGAGGTAAAGGAATGGGAGGGAAGGGGATGGGGTGGGGGTGGGGCAGGGGGCACGGCCTCACCACAGCCTCACCACAGCCTCGGGCTTTCCTCATTTCCACAGTCCTGTTATTTCTGTGTTTCCTGTGAGTTCTCAGTCCAACACTCAGCAGAAGAGGTCCTGAACATTTCCTCCAGGGCATTCTGTCTCCACACAGGCCCGGCGGGTCGCCAGGCCCTGTGTGCCCAGTGGTCAAGGGCACGCACTCTGGAGCCAGACTTCCTCGATTCCACTCACAGCCCTTCCTTCCCGGTTCCTGGTGCTGGTAGTTTCTGCCTGTGCAGCATCGGGCTCACACAAAGTGTGGCCCGCCAGCAGAGTTTCTGGGCTTTGGAGTCAGACAGACCTGGATTGTGGGCTTTGCCACTTCACTAACTTGAGAAGATTTCTGTACTTCTTTGTGTCTCGGTTTCCTCATCTGTGAGATGGTGATAGTAAACGTGTGACACTGTTGGTGATCATGAAAAGGGCTGCAGGAAGAAGATAGTACGCTGCGCTCAGTATTGCTTCAAGCATTCTCTAATACGATACAGAGCCCATCGGAAGATGAAGGAATCCAGTCAGATTTCAATGACAGTGTCCGTTCTCACCATTAAACTGGGCCCCTGTCAGAGAAGTGCTAAGGGCTGCTGGGTCTGATGCTAGATGGAATCCCAAGGTGACTCCCAAAGATTTTTGGCCCCTGGTTATTTCATCAAAACAGGGATCCAGGTGCTGCTGTGAAGGGATTCTGTCAACGTAATTGAAGTCCCACATGAGTCTTAAAATATAGAAATAATTCAAGTGGAGCTGCCCTAATCAAGGAGCTCTTTAAAAGCAGAGAGTTTTTTTCTGGCTGGCCACAGAAGGAAAAGTCAAAGAGATTCAAAACATGAAAGAGTTTCAGCACAAGGGAGGTTTCTCCATTACTGGTATGAAGGGGCCACAGGGCAGGGACCTGAGAACAGCCTCTGGAAACTGAGCGAACTCCCTGGTCAACCAGCAGCCAGACAACAGGGCCCAAAGTCTCACAACCTGGAACTGAATTCTGCCAACAACCCGAGGGAGCTGGAAGTAGATCTTTCACTAGTCGAGCCTCCAGTTGAGGATACAGCTGGCTGATACCTTGATCTCAGCCTTGTGAGACCCAAGCAGAGGACCCAGCTAAAAGGTGTCAGTAACTGTTCGATAATCAATTTCTGTTGTTTTAAGCTGCTAAGTTGATGGTAATTTGTTACGCAGCAACAGCAAACTAACACGGGCCTCTTCTAAAGCGATTCGTATCAGCCTATGTGTAGGTGCTGTACTTGATTTTGACTACACGAATCGTCAGCTTTTTCCCACATCTATTCAGTGCTTCCTACCTGTGCAGCAGAAGGGCTCATTCAAGACAAGCATGAACTTGGTGCTCAATTAAATTCTACAACATTGCGTGGTCTGTGAGTGTAGATAGCCTTCTAAAGCCTCTAAATAATAATAGAATATAGTTCTTTTTTCCATATCCTCCCTCCTGCCGCCCCCCGCCCAATAGTTTTATAAAATTAGGGCAAATAAGGTAAGCTCAGGCGCCTGGCCTTGGAGGACTCCAGGACACAGAGAGAGACTTGGGCCAGCTTTTTCTCCTTGTGAAATGTGATGTTTAACTCTTGTTTTCTTGATGAGGTTTTCAAGGGATTGGACATCTCAGAGATACTTAGTAATCCCTGCTCCAACCCCTAGCAGCCCTTCCCCATAAAGGAGTTCCCTCCCTGGATGTCCCCACTGCACAGTGGCCACTTCCTTTGGACCAAGACAGGGCTAAATGTCAAGCCCCACTTTCTCTCCCACCATCTCCTCTTTCCTAAGTTTGCCTTCTTATGGTGGCCAGCGAGCCTAAGTGGACATACATAGGTGGCAGAAAGTTAGGCTTTCTATCAAGTTCAGCGAGCTTTTCTAAAATACTACCAGGACCCGGAATTAGGCCTTAGAAACATGTGGAACAATAGCCAAATTCCTTTCTACAACCAGGAGCCAGAACAAGCTATTTGATAACCCAGTACCGAGAAATACTGTTTCTAAAAGAAAAGGCAAAGCTAACTTGATATTGACAATTCACAGATGAATGAACGATCTGCTTGTTTTTGAGCCTTATATGGAGATTTTAGGTGAGGTCCAGAGATTCTTATTAGCATCAAAATAAAAACCCCAACAGCAGATCCCCCCCCTCATCTCTTCCAGAGGGGCTTTCAGATTGATCAGGCACTTTTCACTGGAGAGTTACTTGAGGGTGCAAACTTTGGCAGGTGCCCCAGGCTCTGCCCATGTAGTCTCCACTCTGCTCTAGATGGCCACCGAGCTCAGCAGAAGGCACATGGACGCATTTTAAAGGAAATACCCACGTCGAAGCAGCACTGCTCTTTCACAGGCCCCGATTCACTCTAGCATCGTTATGAGAAAGTCCTTCCAGGCTCCTCCTACTGGGACACATCCCAAATGCCCAGCCCAACCTGCCACATCAAGGCTGGAGGTCGCTTTAATTTACTGTTCCACCTTCTCCCTCTGACAAAAGGAATGGATGGCTGGTATTAATCCCCCCAGGCACCCACAGTGGGTTTGGGAACCAGCCCTCTGCATTCTTCTCACCAGCTGAGCATGTTGAGGAGGAATCAAAAAGGCCTTAAGAGCCACTAGGCCTAGAAAAATTCCCCGTCAATCCATCACCTGCCTCCTCCACAGAAGGGTCTGCAGTTTCAGGGGCAGGTGGGGAGAGGGTTGTGAGGGAGTGAGTGGAATTAAGAGTTATGTGTATCTGTTAGTGAGTCTGTGTTTGTGTGTGTCTGCTTGCGTGTATCCCCCATGTGTGTGTGTGTGTGTGTGTGTGTGTGTGTGTGTGTGTGTGTGTGTGTGTGTGTCTAAGCACAGAGACAGGACCAGTAACAGAAGAGCCGGCGAGAGGCCGTGGGAGACTGGGAACTTATTTATAAAAGCTCTTCTGCCCTAAAGCAAGTCAAACTCCCCGCTGAGGAATTGCTTTTTCTTCCTCCCTTTTGAGTCTTGTGTGCTGAACTGACCTCTCCCCCGGCAGAGGTCAGCACTCTGCTCGCCCTGTGAGCACTCGGCCTTCTGGGGCTTGGTCGCCTTAGAAGCCCAAAGAAGAGAGAATTCTTCAGCTTTAATTTCTGAGAGAAAAGCTGTTGTAAATCTCGTGAAAAAGCTGTGTTTCTTCTGTTTTTTTTTTTTTTAAAGAAATATATACGTTATGGTCTTTTGGGAACCGTGGAGAAAACAAAAGGCAAACATGAAACTATACTAGAATCCCCTCCCACAGCCTGCTTCACCCACTAAAATAAATCAGGCTGGGTAATGAATGAGGTTTTAAGAAATGTAACCGAACTTAAAATACAAGGTCAGCATCTCATCCTAGGTAATCCTTTGGAGGATGAGAAATTCTCCTGATTTTCCCACAGGGTTATTTCAGATGCGCTTTCTGAGCCAAACTATTTTAAAAGCATTCACTCTTCTACTGCTCTGCCAAATGTGAACTTGAGATTCTCATGCACTTTTCGAGAGCTTATTAATGATATTAATGATCATGGATCAAAGGCAAACCCCAGACAATTATTTAGGTGCTTTAAAAACTCATCTTCTGTACGAGGGTAACAACTTCTCAGGGCTGCCAAAGACGAAGCTGTGCCGGGTCTAAAGCAGCATTACTGTCGGGCCTTAAGGAGAACACAAAACACGTCTCTTTGTATAATTAAAATGTATGCTTATTGACACCTTATCACCAAAGCCTTTTCCATTTGTAAAGCAGGTACACTTCTGATTTTCAGAAAGCCCCTCTCTTAAAGGATCCTCAGTTCTTGGCAGACCCTGCCTCTTTTAACATCTAGCATTTAAACACACATACCCTATGTTTTTAAACAATAGTTCCCAACTATGGCTTCTCACAAGAATCATTATTTGAGGATCTTTTAAAACCGCCAACACTCAGTCCGTATCTCAAGGATTCTGATTTAACTAGAAGCTACCCAGGTAATTCCAATGTGTGGCCAGTATCCAAAACCGGTTTTTAAACAGGTGGAGAAATTAACACATTGGAGTGATCTGTTTACCTCAAGATTCTACAGGGCCAAGGATGGCACTTAAAATATTAGAGATAATTTTATTTGACAGATGAAGAAATTGAGGCCTGGGACATAAGTGGCTTGTCCCAAAACACACAAGCAGCTGCCTGGACGCAGGGCTTGCTGCGTGCAGCGCCATGCCATCGTTTAGTCTCCAGATCCCCAGTCCAGGTCCGGGGCATCTTTCCTATGGGCTAGGCCATATGGCGCGCCGCCCTGACCGAAACATGAAGAAGAAATGGGTTTTGCTTCATCAATTGCAGTAGTTGGTTCTCGGCATTTCACGCAGTTACTCAAATGTATTATTCCAACCTGACATTAAAATGCTTCTGAAAAATTATGTACAGGACCTGAGGGAAAATACATTTATAAGCAACTAGTCAGGCTTGGGATTCTGTCATGAACGGTGGTGTAGAGAAAGATTCAGCACAGGATTACATTCAGTGCTGAATCAAGGACTAGATCTGCTTAGAAAATGGAAATGAATCCACTTGGGAAACGTTAAGATTCTCTGGAAAGGAGTCAAGGTCGCATTCTTTAACCCCTCACAAGAGGGGTCTATCTTAGCTCACAATTGGGAGCAGAAGTGGGAACATAACTGCATAGTAAAGACCACCCCAAAACTTTACAGGCCAATTTAATCATAACGTCCCACACAGGGTTTTTCAAACCTAAATCTTTAGGACCAATGATTCAAATGCATAGCTCCTTTGAATATTTTAACTCAGTATTCAAACCCTCAGAATTGCTTCAAGGAGAAAAAGTCTCTTAACAAATAGAATATAATTTTAAATAGCATGTTCGGAAAAATAGATGTATATTCCTTAGGGTTAATTCACTTGTTTTGAAGAAAAGTGATACACGTTAATTTTTAAAAGTTTTACTTTTTATTCATAAAACAGGTTCATTTCCACTATATACTATTTTCATCTCCTAGGCATGCACAACTATTTAAATAATTTAAACAAATGAGAGGACAAGGCCAACTGGAAAAGGAGCTCTCCTGGTGATTACTGTAGTGTTTGGCTTTTTAACTTGATTGAAGTAAGTTATTCTAGGGATCTGTCAAACCCACACCTATAGTTGCCTGATCAGATGCTTTGGGGTTGAATGTGTGGTTTTATTGGGTTTTGTTTAATTAAAGAATTATGATTTTTGTTAAGTAACTATAATGACAATTATAAGGTAACACATGATGATATGCTGCATAATAAAACTTATTTGAATGGAATTTGAAGCCTAGTTCTGAGTAGTTCTCGACAATTAAAGGCAATAATTTCACCACTCAAGTCCCCTGTTATGCTATACAGTGACATATATTATTTGTTCCTTGTCTGGCTAAATAAAGAAAGAAACCAAATTAGAGGGAGTTCTGCAGACTTCTGAGAATCTAATTATATCATTAAATTCTCATACCAATGATATGTAAGGTTAGACTCCTGTCTTGAGTAATTAGCTGAATTAACTTCATTTTACAATGCTTAATTTATTTTGTACTAAGGAAGGCTTTAAACCATTTAACAGAATCAGCTTAATTTTGATTTTTTACTTGCTCCAACGTGTTTCAATTCATTAGTGTTTCAGTAACAAGGAATGAGCTCTCTTGGTTTGTCTTAATAAACCAAGCATGGACATTTCCTCAGAAGAGAAAAAAAGGGAACTGAAAATGACTTCCATATTCAAGTCATAGCACGCTGAATAGAGAACTTTTGGCTCTCAGGAAAGCCATTTGTTACCTCAAAAGGAAGGCCACTCACTAGAATTTGGTAGAAACATTACAGTGGGGCCTGCCAAGAAGGAACTCAAGGAAACTGAGAAGAGGCAACACTGTGATCCCAGCCACTCTCTTGGGCACAGAAGTTTCCTTCTCTAAGTGCTCTGCCCTCACCAGGCTCTTTCTGAAATCAAAGGCCACTGATATGCACAACAATTTACGCTAAAATCCAAACAGGACATCAAAAGCAAACAATTAACTGTGATTCCATTGTTGTCCCCAAGATATCCCATTCATAGACAAGTGACATTCTCCCATAACGCAAAATAGAGGGTTTTTGTGAAGGTTGCTTTTTATAAAAATGAAACACATTTTCCTACTTCTTTCATATTAAAATGAGTGAACAAAAAAGCTGCAGCACTTACTCCTCTCCCTAAACTTTGCTCCTTTGTGTTTAGCAATTTATATGCATATCTGGATGACAATTAACCTCCAGTGGCAAAGAAAAGAAAAATGTGTAAGAAAAATCACACTGACTGTTGTCAGACATTTCTTACAGACATAAAATAATCTAACAAAGCAAAACCCAACACCAACCTCTCAAAAAGTTGTTTGCAAGCACATCAAGATAACTTAGAAGCCACGACACTGAGAAAGTTAGGGTGTTTAAAATTATAACATTAATCGAACAGGGTCCACATTTCTTCCAAGCATCAGAGTTACAAGGACTTGAGTATACATTTAATTTGGGGTTTTAAGTAAGTGATTGAAGAACTTATTCTTTTCAACCAAGAATAGATAACATCTCAGGTTTTCAGATGCTGAATTACTAAGATTATTAAAAATATCAAAACACGTGCCACTCCCACAGTAGAGAACTCTTCACTTCCCACCTAATAAGCAACGAAAAGTCCTAGTGGCCATTTTCCCCTTTGCACTTCCAAATATCCAAAGAATCACACAACCACTCAAGTAACAAGAGATCCAGGGGTGTTTCAGACACGTGGAAGGAAAATGCTTAAAGGCAAAATTCCTCAAACAAATGCCATAGTGCACGGAAGCAAAGAGCTATTTTGTCCGTTAATCCTGTTAAAATCCAGTGTCCGTGATGGCTGCGAGGCTGTATCAATCCGTAACCAGTGGTACTATTCTCCCTCTTAGATCACAGTAATTGTTATTTCCACAAATACACTGGACTCTAAAGCTAAGACTTTTCTTACATCATTAAAAGGACAAGAATAGGCTTTAACCATTGGCCCAGGTTAGCTAATGAAATAAAAACTTCTCAATAAAAACTTTTTCTAGTGCCTCCAGTTCAAACATCTCCTAGTTCTGTGGCAGGCAGCAGTGATTGTTCTGGAATAGCTGTCTTTTTTATTCTAGCCTGGGAGCTTATTATTTACTCTTTATTGTTTATTTATTCTTCTGGGGAGCTTTTTGTTTCTCAGCTTATATTATTTGTGCCTCCTCTGTTTAAACTGTTCCAATAATTGTTTTTGTTTAAGAATTCAGTGGCACACTGTGGTCCTGTCTTCATGAAGAGCACATCTAAAACATGGATCACTGAGGAGCCCACGATGAGCCATGGAACTCGATGTCATACCATTTCCTTAGGTTTCTATTCTGTACAGTCCACCCATACTGGATGAAAAGGATCTGCTCCACTGCGTTTTGCATTCTGTTGGGCTCCCTCTTATCCTGTAGAATCCTTTGACTAGAATCAGCTGGGAGCAAGAAAAAAGCTGGGAGGGAAGAGGAAAAGATACCAGTGAGCAGTGCCATGTTCCTGTTAAGGGTGGTCAGGCTGGGACCACAAGAAGGGTCAGGTTTCCAGGCAAGGTTTGGATCATCAAAGGAAAAGCATCTATATCCATGGCCAGGTGTGGTGACCAAGACTGAATTTCATGACCTAAAATGATGCCACGAAATATGGTTGCTTCTTAAGGAGTCTTACCCTACAACACAAATGGGGAGAGAAGACACGGGGAAAGACAGAATGAGCTGGGACAAACCACTAATTAGTCTTAAGCATAAACTTACACTGTTTCCATATTCTGTTATTTCGTTGGGCTTTTTCTGGATTATTTTTTCTGCTAACTCCAACACTTTTGGGAATATATTTGATTTTCCTTGTTACTAGGGAGGCGCTACTTCAAAGGACCACCCAGTGTTGAGCAGAAAAAAAGATATATTTGATGGGCTGCCTTTGAAGATGGTTTCTTCCTTATTTTAGAATGAAACTGAGTTAAGAAAGTCCTCAGTAGGTGTCTATCCAAAATAAGTCATTGTGATGATTCACTACATAACATTTCAGCAAGCCCACTAGAGACATTAGTGGGTGATATTGTAAAACTAGGCTCCTGTTTTGAAACTTTAACTGCCTGTGAAGACTTCCAAATGGGAAACTGGAAACTCCAGCCACTGAGCTCCCCTTGGGTTCTGGTCAGTCTTGAACCTAACCAAAATCTTAAAGGTGAGGACAGGGACAGGAACTACAAACAAGAACAAGCGTCTGCCATGTCTTCCCCTAATGCTGGCCCAAACTATATGCAAACGTCCTGCAATTCATAGGGTAAGTAACAGTTCACTGGGTGCTATGGCTGTCACCCTTAAGAACCTGAGAACAGAGTGACTCATACACTAAACCCAGGTGCTTTACAAGTTTGAGGGAGCAGAAAGATGCCCGTGTCCACATGAGGGCCCAAGCTGATGAACTGGAGGCCACGGGTAGCCAGGCCGGAGGAAATAAACACCAAGGAGTCTCCAATTAGATGGTAGTTCTTGAACGTGAGCATGTTTTAGAATCACCCAGTTTCCCATTCAGTAGATCTGGTGTGAGGCCCAAGATAGGCATTTTTAACACATTTTCAAACAATGATGTCGGTGTGGGACTAGATGCTGAGAACCGCTGGCCTGTTCCTTTACTGCTGCCCTCGTCAGACTGAGGGGCGGGATAAATCATACCCCTAGAACTGAACTGTGGCGCTGTCTTTGTGTTGCCCAACGCATGGTCTGTACAAGGAGGCACATGGTCGGTTTCTTCTTATAGTTCTTCATGAACGGTGCTATCCCTGATAATGTGAATGGATGTTTATCATTAAAACAATTTTCTGAAGACAATTATAAAGTATGATGAGAAAGTAGCAATGTTGTTAGGATAAGCATATAGGCTCCTGGAGTTGACTGCTTTGAAAGCTAACCCCAACACGGATATATATTTTCTATTTAAAATAATCATTCTAATTCCTTTGAAATCACAGCATCTATACACACTTCTCATTTTTCACAGGTTTGGCCACTATATACTCAACCACAACTTTGCAATCCTCTTTAGTAAGTTAGTGGCCTCTTTCGTACTTCTTCCTTTTCTTGGTTGGGCTGCCCTGAATTGGAGCTAATCTTTCAGTGTTTGTGGCTGAGCCGGTTTGCTCTGCCTGCCCTGGCTTATTTTTCATAAGATGTCTGGAGGAGAGTTTTTCCAAAACATGCAACTCTTCATTAGACACAGTTTTTGCCAAATCTTGTTTCAAAAGTAACCCCGGATCTGACAGCTCTAAAGTTGGTAAAACCCTGACAGCTTTGCTTTTTTCTACTAATATTTCTCTCGGGACTAATCGATCAATTCCAAGAGGCACTCTCTTGTGGTGGTCGAAGTCTTCCACAGAGCCGCAGTTCCTGCGCTTCTGCTGTGTTCTGGCCCCTCGTGGACTTTGTTTTGGACCTGGTGATGCTGACTCACAGCTCCAGACAGGGCTCCTGCTTAGAAGCCCTGTGTCTAACCACTCCCCAGGATGAGGTTTTTGCTGGCTGCTAGTGTCTTCTGGCTGGGTCTGATGAACATTTTCCAGCTTTTGAACAGTTAGCCCCCAGTGGCTCCCAGCTGCCTTTATGTAATCCTTTGCTTGTCCCATGGACTCTGACGGGGGACTGGATGAAGCCTGAGTACCACCCCTTCTCACTGCATTCTCTGCAATCACTGAGTCACTACATGTTCTCACAATGTTTCTGCTGCTCTGTGATTTGCTCAAGATGCTGCTTTTTGTTTCAGCTCTTTTCACACTAAAACAAACAAAAAAAAGATTTTTTTTTTGTTTCGTTAAGCTGTAATGGCATAGTTTCCTCCAAATTCCCCTTACCACATTTCCTACACCTGAAAAAAGAAGGCGCACGCTACTCTCCCTTTTCCCTATTTTCCTGGCAAATCTAGAAAAATCCACAATCGTATGTGGATTTTTAAATGCAGACTGGATCAAGCAATAGCCTTCATGTTTCCCAATACATTAGGACACACCAAGATATACTGTTTATTGATCACTGGGTTATCAATGGAGTTTAGAATTCATATTTTATCTTAGGCAGACATTTATTTCAGATGTTAAGAGTCAGTATTGTCTACATTTGATATATTGATTCCCGCCCCCCCCAGAAGTACCTGTTCGAATACATCCAAAGCAGAGGCTGTGTTTACGTTTCTATGTGTGTATGTGTACAAGAACATGCTTGTACATGCATACACACACACACACACACACACACACACACATACACACGATTTTCATTTGTAAGTAAAGTATCTTCCAGAATTTCTCTCAGGCCATTTCAAGGTATTACTCAAATATAAACACCATTTAGCTGATGTCAGGCTTGTTCATTATCATAAGAATTGGGATTCAGTTAATATAACTTGAAATGTTCTGGAAGAAATTCCAGAGAGTATAAAAGAAAAAATTCCAGAGAGTAAGGAAAGAAAGAATCATGGCAAACACAAGAGAGTGTGTATGTACACACACACACATGCACGCATGCGTGCGTGCACGCATGTGCACATCTTTTTTACAGCACATACAACAGTCAATGCAAACTTCACTCTGATGGTAAAATTCACATTGAAGGGCAGGATAAAATCTACACGGAGAAAATTTAGAGACTAGAGACTTTGACTTCAACATATATTTTCAGGCTTGAGAATGGCAAGACATTTCTTAAACCACCAAACTCAAAACGATGAAGCTGAAATATTTAGTCTGGAAAGAAATATATATATATTCACATTTTCACCGTTGCTATCAGGGGCACAAGGATTATCGTAATTATGTTAGGGTCGAAACAAGTATCTTAGGAAAGAAATGTATTTTTTTTAGATCTGTCTAGTCACTTTGAAAGTTGTATGAAACATACCACTGACAGGTGCTTTTCATCTTCAAAGCGCTTGTAATTAATTACTCTTTGCAACACACCTGTGAAGCAAGGGCTTGATTTCTGTTGTCCAGAAAGCAAGAGAACAGTCAAGAAGGTGGAAGAGCAAGTGTGTGACTTAGGGCAGGCTCAGTGCCAGAGGGGGCTTTGTGATTAAATCCCGTGCGTTCTTGCTGAATTCTAGACTTCACATGATGTAGCCACATATATAGACAGAACTGAGAAAAAGGAAACACATTGGACCTACATTTCTTTGAAAGCATTTCTCTTGAGCTTTGCACTGGGAGGAAGTGGACTCTCCGCACACTCAGCAAAATAATCAGACGCTCCATGGAGAGGTCTTTCTGTCTCCTCCAAAAGATAACAAAGATTCAACAAGAAATCTATTAGCTGAACATGAGAAAAAACAGTTATACTCTAGATGCCCCAGTGAACACATTAATTTTTGTGAGGACTAGATGCAACTGCTTAGTATTAGACTATTTTAATTTTTTTAAATCTAGAACTTCTGATAAATTGTCACTTCTTTTGAACTCTCAGCCCACACACTTCATACATTAACATACGCCACAAACATACGAGGCTGTGATGGAAAGGATGTTGATTCCGAACCATCTGGGAACTCTTGGCCAATGTCTGATATTTCTCAGGCCTCAACTGTGACAAAACCCAGAATTACAGTGCCAGGCAGCAGCATGTTTGCGAGCTTTGATCTTCCAGAGAAACCTTGTCCTGCGGTGGTCTCTATCCTGGCTATCCCAAGAATTGCCCATGTTTTCTCTGGTTACAAAAATACAGAATGTGGCCTTTGCAATACTCAAGACTGCATTGAGAGTTAAGTCTTTTAATACTGGTACCTTGAAAACTGAGCTTGTGACTCTTGGTTGCTAAAAAACTGGGACTTTTTTCCCCCTTAAATAATAGCATTACTATGGTTTTATATAATTCAGAGATCATAGGTCTAAGACTACCTATCCTTAGACTTACATTAGAATTAACGACAGCCCCTGGGAGCCTGGTAGATGGCAGCCATCGGTATGATGCTTCCTTGTCCCACAGGCCGATGTATGAGCTTTGTCTGACCACTGCCCTCCCCCACTAGCCTGTAGCTCTCACTAACCCTGCCTATGGGTTCAGACCTGGACCAATGTCACTCAAAGTCATATCCGGTTATGACCTATGTCAGTTTTAAAAGTCAGCGAACAGAATATTACAGGTATCATTGGATTATACTGCATTTTGATGCTCCTCCCTGCCACAAGACTTACTAGTTGACCCAAAAGAGCTACACTTTAAAAGTTAAATGAAAGATTGAGAGAGACTGAGATTTATGTGTGAAACACTTCTAAACATGCCCTATAAGTACAGTAGATTTCCCCCTCACAACCACACCCTATAAGTGCTGTATTTTCAGAGCTGAACAATTAACATAAGGAGCATGAGTCAGGCTTTGAACAACTCTGTGGGAACCAGAAAGCCTTTTGCTATGAGGAATGATGTAAATTCCCCAAGGCTGGAAGAAGTCCACAATGGAAGGCAGTCAGGGTCATAAATAACAACAATGGATACTGCGGAGACCACAGAAAGTAGGATGCCGTGACAGTGACACTTCGAATCTCATACTGGATTCAATCACTGCCCTTATTTATTTATTTTTAAACTTAGTTTAAAGAACATTATGTATTTCCTATGGGAACTTCAAAAACTTCTTTAAGAAACAGGACAATTGACTGTCATCCCAAATTCCTGTGACAACAAACAATGGGGGAAAATATCCTTGGAAGAAAAAGGACAACAGAAAAAGTGACATAGTGACAAAAGGAAATGTCCAGTTCAAAAAGTGTAAACCCCATGGCTTTGTTTTGAAAGGGGGGGGGGGATGTGAGCGAGAGAGAGAGAAAGAGAGAGAGAGAGAGAGAGAGAGAGAGAAAGAAAGAAAGAAAGAAAGAAAGAAAGAAAGAAAGAAAGAAAGAAAAAGAAAAAAGAAAAAAAGGCCAAGCAGAGTCTCCTGCTTACAAATTAAAACCACATTTGGCAATTTGTTGAAGGAGGCATATTTACATTTGTATAAAGACTGGGTGGGCAGAAAAAAAAAAGAGATTAGACTCCTTCAACCCTTGAACTGTCAGATCTTATTAGAAATCTCTCCTTCTTACATTTCTAGGGTCAATTCATTCCCCTTTGTTGCTAAATCCCAGCCTGCGTTCTCGGTCACTGGGCCCAACAAGTGGGTCTCCAGAGGAAGCAGCTATCACCTGGGAACAGGATTTCCCAAGGGAGTTGTCCTGATTACTTTTTCACATCAGGCATCAAAATGCAAACCATGGCTTATATAGAGGTAAAACTCTTAGATGCAGATAATGTATAGCGTCTGCTGAGATTTCAAGTGCTTCTTGGTTGTACATGGACAACACTACCCCTTTTTAAATTCTGCCTTGACATCTTCTGCAAAGAATACAGATAAATCCAACACCATTAGAAAGGCTACTAGTTGGCCATCCAAAATCCAGAGTTAGTCCGCCATGGGAACTCTATTTATTTTTATTTTTGGCAATTCTTTGAGGATTTTAGTTTTACAACTTTCCACCTGTAAAGAGTGTCTAGATAGATAGACTTCCAGGAGAAAACAGAAGTAGGGCAAGGCCACGAGCCCCAGAAGGAGTCTAATCTAGGGAGCCTGAGCAGCCCGGGCAGGCTCCCAGACAAGTGACCAGCCGGGTCCCCATCCCTGGGGATGCTCTGGGGACCAGGGAGCCATGCTGAAGTCGAGAATGGCCATAGCGCATGCCCCAGTAAGGGTCCAAGAGGGAGGTTGAGCAGGTAAGAGCTCGAGTACGATGGATGACATTACCTCAATGCTGTCTGGTCTGACTTGGGAAACACATTTTAAATTCTTGGACAGAAAGAACTGCAAAGAGATCCCTGGCCAGAATGAGCTGGGCAACTAAGACTGGTTTCCTGCCTCTAATCAGAGAATGAGCTGGACTAAAATACTGGTTGAAAGTATACTGGTTCATTAAATGTGCTCCAATGTCTTGCATATACATGACTATTTTCTAAGCCTCTTGCAATGAAAACATCAATTCATGTAAAACAATTATTACTAACTTAGTATATATTTTATATCATGTATTTTTCAAATCTGCAAATACTAAAACTTTACTTACCACCAAAGGAAAAAAAGAAATACTGGTTGATATTCAAGTTACAAAGGCAAGTTGAAATTGTTGATAAATCAAAGTGTTCACTTCACAGTGCCTTAATGAGTGCTATTTTTGAACAGAACACTCTTGGATTAATGAGGGATGTGGAGAGAAGTTGGCCTAAAAAGACATAAAAAAAAGCATCTGCTCTTGAGTTTATAATCTCCTTGAGGAGTCTGTAAAATACATCTGGGGCTCCCAAAGGCTAGTGGGAAGATGGGCTGTATCAGATATATCGAGGGAGCTTTTCAAAATATAGATTCTCAGGACCCATCCCTGAAAGTTCTGATTCACAAGATCTGAGGTGGGGCCAGATCTCGATTTAGGTTCCCCGATGATTCAAGAACTGCGGACATACATGAAACAACAGCTCAACAAAACAGAGAAACATAAACATGGTACACTGAGGCAGCGTTTGCAAAGTGTGTTATGGTCACCCCAGGCATCAAAATCACTTGGCGGGGGGGCTTGTTCAAAAATATTCTGGATTCTCCCCCAGGACCTACTATGATTTGATCTCTGGGCGGTGGGGTCAGGGCATTCGCATCTTAGGTAAGCACTCCAGTGATTGTGATACCCAGCAGAGTTAAGGAACTTCTACCCTAAAGTAGCATGGAAATGACAACTGAGCACAGTCCAGCAGAATCGATCAGGCAACACTAAACTCTTTGCCAGGCATTATTCAAGAATCTTGTGGAAAAGGATGTGAACCCACAGAAATCATATTTGCTCTCATGAAGACTCTATCCCAACGAGGAAGACAAGAAACAAATAAATATATAATGTGTCAAGTGTCAATAACGTTACAAGGAAAAATAAACCTCTAAAAGGTCATGGGGGTTGTTTTACATATATGGTGGTCAGGGAAGGCTGTGGTTAGATAACAAGGTGGTTTTACTCAGAGACCTGAGTGGAGAACAAGCCACGTGAGCATATGGGGAAAAGCATTTCAGGTAGGAAGAAGCGAAAACACTGAGGCTCTGAGGACAGTGTGTGTTGTAAGGGGGGAGGAACAGGAAAGCAATTCAGGAAGAGGTTGTTGAACAGGTAAGAAGTCTGTGTGTGTATTGGTGTGTGGGGGCAAATCATGCACGGCTTTTATAAGGGTGGCACATTTTATTCTAAGGAGAATGATGGGCCTTTGGAAGTTTCCAGGAAGAAAAGTGACTTGACATTAGAAAAGAATCACTTTGGGTATAGCGAGGGACAAGGTGGAAGCAGGGAGACCAGTGATGAGGTTACTGCAATAGACAACTCAGAGACGATGGGCCTTGGAGAAGGTGGTAGGAGGATAAGTGGTTAGATTGGAAATATAATTTGAAGGGGGACTCAAAAGGATGTGCTGATAGACTGACTATAAGAGGTGAGAGGGAGAGAAAAGTCAAGGATAACTCCAAGATTTATGGTTTAAATAACTGGATGAAGGAAGTTATCCTTTACCAATACAGGAAGTACAGGGAGAGGGGCAAGCTTGGGAAAATGGAACCAAGATACCAATTTTAGGTATGCAAACTTACCTCCTAGATATCCAAATGGAGACACTGAGCAGGCAGTTAAGATATAGGTTATAGGAAGAGAGAGGTCTGGGCTGCAGACGCAAAGCTGGGAAGTCCACAGAGATGGCATTTAAAGGTATCCCTCAGGATGAGCTCCTCTAGGGAACGAGTTTGGATGAGAAAAAAGAAGTTGAGAATGAGGAGGATTCAGGAAAGGAGACCGTGAAGAAACCATCAGGGAGAGAAGAGAAAAATCAAGATAACATGACATCCCTAGAGGCAAGAGAAGAAAGTGCTTCACTGAAAGTGACAACTGTGTCAAATGCTGCTGACTGGTTAGAAATGAAAAGTGATCAACAAAAGGTGTTTCTGGTGAAGTGCTGGGACCCAAGCCTACCAGGGATGGGTTCAAGAACATAGTGGAGACTAGAACTCTCCAGTAGAAATATATCATGAGTCATGCATATAACTTTAAATTTTATACTGACCTGTTAAAAAAGTAAAAGGAAACTGGTGAAATTAAATTTCAATGATATATATTATTTAACCCAATATATTAAATGTTATCATTACAATATGTGATCAATGTAAAAATATGGAGATATTTTATATTTTTATACTACATATTTGAAATCTGGTGTGTATTTCATATCATTTCTGCCTCACCACATTCTGAATGCTCCATAGCCAAATGTGGCCAGCGGCTACAGTGTTGGCCACCACAGGTCTAGATAACACTTCTGAAGAGTCTGCAGTAAGGGGGAACAGAGAAGTGGGGTGGTAGCTGGATTGAGTGAAGTAGTTAATAGAGGGTGAGTCAGTGATAACTCTGGAACAGGCATATTTGGACAGATGTGATCAGCCACCATGTACCAATCTCTGACTGGGTGTCAGGCACTGTTTCATGTACTCACCAATGTCACTTTGAGGCAGGTGATATTGTTCTTACCACACTCCAGGGACCTGATTCAGCATGACTAACAGCATGGATGGCAAATGCCACTACTCACCTGACAAACATGGTGTCTGCTGGGAAAATACTGCTGCCTGCTTTTAGCCGCCTGGCTGCAGGCACTGAGACATCATTATTAGTCTAAGTTAGAATTGAGAGGGGCCATGATATCAGGCTGATGGTCACGTCCAGAGCCCTGTGTATGTACCATAACCACAGCTCGCTCCTCACAACCATGGCTGGAGGGGTGTGACAGGAGCTATCGCACCAAATTCTTGTTTCCAGGACTGCAAAACATCCTGCCTGATATGAAGGCAAGACTGGGAGAAGAGGGGCATAAAAGCTCTTTAATGCTAGTAAGATATTTCTCACAGTAGTACTTAATATAGTAATGACTGTGGTATTCTCTGTCCTTATCTTCTGATAGCTGGATCTATTTTCTCATGGTTATGTACATGAGTTTCTTCTAATTCTGTTTTGTTCATTCTCAAATAAAAATAATAACCCGACCAGAATATTTTAAAAGTAGGTAATTCATGGTAGAATATTTGAATATAGTCTTAGGTCACATTCTAAACGTTACTGTTTTTGACTTTCTCATGATCTCCTCTGCTGAGCATGACATACACAGAGTTGATCAAATTGGGTTAACACTCGGGGGCTGAGAGGCGGTGTGCAGAGGCGAGGGGCACGGAGGAAAAGGTCTGGCATTCCTTGGTTCCTTGCGTCAGAACCAGTTTCTCAACACCCCAATGGCTGGCTTCTCATCTACTTTTCAGGATAGTTCGAGAAATTAAAACGCAGCAAGGTGTATGAACCACACTTTGGAAACTGGAAAGCACCAAGCGTGTTTTTTGATATTATTATAAAAAGAAAAAAATCCCTCATGCCTACACAAACCACATGAGGTTTGTAAGAAGGCAAAAGACACCTTGCATTTGTAGAGAACTTATAGGATTAAAGTCCTTTCCCCCACATCTCATCAGAGTCTTAATGAGTATTTGGCAGACAGGTATGGTCCCTATTTGCCAGAATGAGAAGGATGAGACCGAAGAAACTAAGTGTCTAAGCCCCCACAGTTAGCTAGGGGCAGAACTGAGTTGAGAGGGCCTGGCTCTCTGAGCAATGTTCTCTCTACTGTACCCGGTGGGTCAGTTGCCATCATGGTTAGGGAGAGATGGAGTTATAGAAAGCGTACAGGATGCTGAGTCATCTTTGGGTCCTTGGGTCTAACTCCCTCCCGGTCACTACCTCCTGGTGAGATCTGGACAAGCCACTTATCTTCTCTAAACATCAGTCCTTTTACCTATAAAAAAAGGATGGTAGTAATGTCTTGGGAGTGGACGCTCACTCATTTTCTGGAAATAACAGTCAAACTTTCTTCTGGGGAACCATGTCCCCACTCTCCACCTAATGTCCATGCTTTTCAAGAGGCCTGTCTCCATGCCTGACTCGAGAAGTGGGCCTGTGACCCAGTCCAGGCCAATCAGAGTGCAGAATTCATGAGCCTCAAAGAGAAGCATGAGCAACAGGTGGCCTGGGAAGAGACCTGCTCTCTTTTCCCATGGACCTGGGATGCTGGGAACGACCACTTATAAACTGAGAATGAAGCCAATATAGTAAAAGGCAGAACCAAAAGATGGTCTTGATGACATTCTTTGTGCCTCTGATCAAGCCATACCTGAATCCTGGACTTTTCAGGCACATGAGCCAACAACCTTCCTTTTTTTTTTTTGCTAAGCCATTTTGAGTTGGCCTTCCTGTCTCTTGAAAACTAAAAGGTTCAAGACTGATACAATCTCTTCTCAGGTTTGTTACAGTGAATGAGTTATTGTATACGACAGCCCTCTGCAAACAATAAAGGTCTTATGCAAACAATAAGAGCTGAGCAAAAGTAATATATTATGGTCTCATTTGGGGGCCAACAATAATATTAAAATGTAGAGCTAGAACTACTTTCAATTCTTTATGATTTTATAATAAGGTAAAGAGAAAGTTATTCTCGAAGGTTAGTGTGATGCCTAATGATTTTCAGGGGCATCAGTATTCTGAAATGTGACCTGGTTGAGTTACTTACAGAAAAGCAGCCCAAGTAGAACAATATGGCAGTGACCACAATTTGGACCACAATGCAACATGACCATGCAGAAGCCATAGATCTTAAAATGAGGAAGAGGTCTCTCTCTCCCAAATTTCACTTCTAATATTTTCTTAAATTACTTGATAATTAATAAGTTAAGGAACTGGAAAGGGTAAAACAGGTGGGATAGAGTAGTAATGGACAATTTTAAAAAGTACAGAAATATATACGTATATTGATTCAAAGGAACTGAAGCAAAAATAAGTAAATGAAAAGTAGTATCCTATGAATTCCACTGTGGCCTGAAGTTGTTTTCTCTAAAGATGTTAATGATTTATACTGAGACAACATAGACAAAGCACTTGGTATAGAAACTAGCACCAGTAAATGAGTCTTCATGAGATGCCCATGAGACAGACATGACCTTCCCCATCTCAAAGAGGAGGACACTGATGCCCTATGAGGCTAAGTCACTGGCTCACTTCCCACAGTGAGAGGCAAGTCTTTCACTTCGCTTGGTTTGTCTGGCCGAGTCCCTCTTTGGATCACTCCATTTCTCTGCCTTCTCCTGAAGGATGGGTCTCTAAGAAAAAGCAGAGACTGCAGCCTTGCTGATGATGCTGCTGCTCGGGTTATCGGACACGCTAGTGTTTTTTCTTTAATTATGTGTTAAAAGTTTTCTTTTCTTCTGAATTGATGACTACGAAACTGTCTTGTGTAGATCTAGGGAAGTACAAATAAATAGTTGCAAAGAATTTTAACCTGAAAATAAAGTTAGTGAAAAAAATCAAGGAAGTTATTTTGTAAGAAGTACACATTTCACAGGGATTTTCCAGTTTATGTTCACCTACCCTCAAGAACCTAAAAATAAATCCTGAACAACCTTAGGCCTCTTAGTTGGGTCTCTGGTGTCATACAAGAGTGACAAAATATGGATGTTTTAAAAAATTTGTAGGTTTGGGTCTAGCTCTTCTTAAAGATGGAGAAGCTCACTTGCCACTCTGAGAACTGAACGAAAGCTATTTGACTAGAAACACATAAAAATATATATAACTTTTTTTTTCAATTTCAGAGAATTCATGAATTATAGGTTAATAATACCAGGTTTAAAAGTAGAAGAAAAATATCTCTGAAAAATAGAGAAAAGCTTTATAGGAATTACCTAGGCAGAGTGCTATAGCCTATCTTTGGGGGTCTCCTTATTCAAAAACAACTTCCTCCATGAAGGCTGTGGTTGAAAAATGCCAACACCCACAGGAAGGTTGCCAGCTCTTCAGTCAGGGTGATAATCATTTCCCTAACACCTTCTATGGCTCAGCATATGGGCCTGGCCAGGATGGGAGCGGACAGAGGTGGATAAGTATGTAGTCCAGCCACAGAGGTAGTAGGGCTGGCCAGAAGAGGGCCCATTGTGGCCCTGATCCCCAGTGGGAAAGAGGCATCAGAGCCAGAGAGAAGACATCACAGATGTCCGTCTTATTTCAAAATTGTATTTAGACTTAGCCATCTGCCCAGGGATGCAGAAGAAATACCTCTTCCAATTTCCCTTGAACACAGACCCCTTCTTTCCAAAACTCCAATGTTATGATGGAAACGGCTTCTGTAGACTGGTCTAGGAATCTTATTGCATTGATGAGACTGTTTCTTTGGGAAAATAAGTACTGAATTTTAAACCATCTGTTTACTAACAAACTTTCCAACATAATCCAGTTGCATGTCGAACTCTGTTTTCACTGAGGGTGTTTTGACAACCGTGTGCGCTTTTAGGAATTTGGGCCTGAGGAGTCTGCTGTCTCTAAACTTCTAGGTACCTTAGAGAAGGTACCTTTGGTGGGTTACCCACCAAAGCCATATCTCAGTGTGAGTCTACACGCAGCTACTGGAAATGAAAGGAATTTTAGCTGCATGGTCTCTGCAGATTTTTCTTCTCCTCTGGATGCTGGTTAACAGAGCCCCTACTGAAGGTCACAAGTTTATGCTCTTATTGTGTCCCTTTTTCTATTACTGAATTGCTGGCTAAATGAGGGTTCATTACCTAACATTTCGGTACTTTAGTTTTTATAACTGCAAAATGAATCTGGGCTGGCAAGTGGAGACAAATTAAAAATGAAGGTGCTGAGCCTCTTGGGAAAATATTATATATAGATGGATATGATCAGGTATTTTTCTCATTTCTAGCAAGGAGGGTAAGATGAATAGCGATCTGCTAATTTGGCATTAATGGCATTTAAATTAACTCCTCTTCCAGGGTAATGGAAATGGTGATGATAATAATTAATATTGTATAAGCACGTTACAGTTTACAAGACATTTTAATATTCATTATCTCACTTGCTTCTTAGGAAAACTTGAGAAGGCTTATACGCCAGGAGTCACTTTTATCTCTGCTTAACAAGTCAGGGGGCTGATGCTCTGAGAAGCCAAATGACTTGTCTACGGTCCTCGAGTGAGTGAAGGGACAGGCAGTGGTCAAAGCAGGTTTTTTAATTTGAAGTCTGATCCCTTTTCTACTTGTTTTATTCTCTGCCATGGTTTTCCTAAATGAATCCATCATCTAAGTGGTCATCAAAGGGAGATTGTAAGTCTCTGCATAAGTAAAGATGCTTTATGGTGAGAAAAGCACAAAGGATTAGCGGGCCCAGACACACCTATTCTAACTTACACATCCTGTCCTATTCTAACTCAGCAAAGGGCAGGTTCCTTCACAGGGCTGGAGGGGAAGACATGAACCATATCATTTAGAAATACTGCTGGCTAATCATTTAGGAGAATTTTATTATCAAGAAAGGAGAAGAAAACCTTAGGTTACTGTAACATATAAGCAAAGGATAGTTAATCTTTAAAAAAGTGATTTTATCAGAAAAATTTTTTCTTATCGTCTCTGTCATAGTCTAGAAAAACCACTGTAGATAAATCAAACCATCCAAGAACAATTTTATCTTGCCACTAGCATTTTCATTAGGTCACCCACCTGCAAGTCCACATAAGGGCAGGTGGTAGATACTATAGTTCCCATCCATACCCAAGGAAAACAGCCCATACATATGCCTTTGAGGGTGTGGCCCTAATCTGTTGCTCACTTACTGACCATGTGTTCTGACACTGAGCACTGACCACAGCTGACTGCAAAAAGGGAAGAGTAGTTAGCACAGAGACAGAGAGGCAGCAGGCAAGATGGTGGGCATCAGTTTGCCCTGCTACAGAGGCAAAATTAGAGCCTCGTCTCTAGAGAAGTCTCCTTGTCATGTGTGCCCCGACAGTGATGCCCCATTAATACAGGCAGACTGAGCACGTTTGATCCCTTGAACCTAAAAACCGTTATTAGCACAATATTGGTCAATATATGGAATAAAAAGGACCTCACGCTGCAAACTAAATTTCATAAAAATATCAGAAGAAAATATTAGCAAATATTTATCAAATTTTGAAAAATATAACTAAGTCATTTAAGGCAGAAATCATTATGGAAAACATAAAACTGAGGACATAGATATCTACCGCACGGCAATGTCATACAAAGGAAAATTGAAAACTGTAAATGATAAACTCACTAAAAGTTACTTTCTTTACTATGCAAGACATTTTTATATAGTAAGGAGTTTGTGAAATACAAAAATGCCAATAAGAAACCCAACACAAACACAGAATTCAAAAATCAATGAGGTCCTAGTTAAGTTAAATACACACCGACCTCGGTTATCAAGAATGAAGTATGGAGGGGTACAGACTAGATTATTAACAGAGGCTATCTTTGCATTGGGAGTTGTGGGAATTTTTTACTTTCTTTGTATTTATCTGAATTCTAAACTTTTTTGTACAATGAACGCATATGATTTTGATAAGCAGTTATTAAGTAAAAAAACTAAGTTCAGAATACTGCAGGAAGTGTGATATATGGAAATGACCTCTTTCTACTCAAGGAAATTTTTCTAGGGCTACAAGAAATCTCTTTTTATGGCTTCCATGCAAATAACCACTATTATTTAGGAAATACAGCAAGATGAAAAGGATGAATTCTGTAAAAGTCTATGATACATCATGAAAAAACTGGAAAAATCATTCACTATTTAATTTTGTTGATACAAAAAGTTCTTTTCTTGAATGATCTGATTTATACTTATGCAAAAGTTCCCTTATGAAAGTTAAATAATTCTATTATTAGGGTACAGAAGTTACTGCATAGTCAAATTGTTAAGTAGTTTATTTCTTCTATTCTAAAACCTCAAAGACTAAAATGTTATAATTTCTACTTATCTTTCCTAAGATAAAATACAATTCTATCCTGAATTTTTTTTAATCACAGTTTTTAAATCTATAAGTTCTCTTTTGCGCAAAATTATTTTATGGTTTTTATTTAGTTACATTTTCATCTGCTTCCTCTGATCAGAATTCAGTGTGAGGAAGGATTTTTGAGATAATTTGATATCCTCCCCTTTGACTGAGAGGAGGGCTAAGGTCCAAAGAGGTTCAATTACACACAGCTGAGAAATACGACAGCCACGCTAAAAATAACCCATGCTAGGGTAGTTTATTGCTTCTTTAGACTCATTTTCAATTTTATACTCATAAACTGGAAGGAGAATTCTTTAACGTTAAACAGTAGTTTGACTCAAGAGAAGTGTTTAATTTAGTGCTTAAATATTTAGTCTCTTGTCAGGACGTGCCAGTAATCCCACAGACGTGATGCTAACAGCGAGGGCCTAGTGCTGCATGGCTGGGGCACGTCTGCAGAATCCTGATGGCTACTTCCACAGCTTGGTCACAACGCATGCGAGGGTGAGGCCGAGAACCCAAACATCTTAATGTATATATCCACTTACAGGCAGCACTAGTACTAAGTCTCATTTTTTTAGTTTCCAAAAGAATCACAGATTGTTACGCCTTAGGTTTAAAAGAAAGTAACTTAGAATTTTGGATTTTGTTCCTGAATGGTAATGAGGATCCAAATGAACCATGAAAGTGCAGAATGGATACATCTTTAAGAAAAAAGGAGGCTCTATTTGAATTACATTTTTAAGTCACTGGGAAGCCGTGAGTATCCTTGATCTATCTGCCAGATTGTAAGTTCCTTGAGGGAAAGAGCACTATCTTATTTTTCTTAGTTTCCTCAGTGCCTACCAGGGCTCCTGGCACAGAGCCAGCACTCAACAAATTATGCTAAAAGGTGACAGTGAGGGTAAGCGTGTTCGGAGATTGGACAAAGTGGCTGTAAGCAATTCTCTATGAGACAGTAGCTTTATGCTGACCCTAAAATGCCCTAGATACATAAAGAGTTCTGTAGTTATTTACACAATAAAGTTATTGCTTTAATTATTATTATTTACTTTAACAAAGAAATAAAAATAATTTAAAAATTTGAATTTTCCAAAGCCTCCTGGGCTTCACGGTTTCTACACAGGGATTTGGGTTTGTAAATATGAAAGAGAATATTATTGGAATGAAGTATGAAAGAGAATATTATCGGAATGAAGTATAGCTGAGTTTAATAATAGAAATTATTTTATGTTCTTTATATTTCTATGGGAAAAAAAGAAAGAAAAAAAGCTAAAGGTAAAAACTCTCAAAATGACTCCGTGGCTCCATATCTAGCAATAGGTCAAAAAACTGAGGCTACAAGGGCTTCTAGATTTCTTATGAGAAACTATAGTAAGAAAAATACAATGACTCATCTCATAATAATGCCCTTTCTTCCCAAAGTACACATCACAAATTCCCACATCCCTGGCACATGGGCATTCGGTGCAGAGCTATTGCAACATGGAGTGCCTCCCTGCACCAATGCCCCTCAGTGGATGGCAGGGTGACAGATCTCCCAGGTGGGGGTCAGGGAGTGGCATGCGTGTGCTCACGCTAATCCCCACTACCCCCGCCCCGGGGGGAGGTTACTCCCTTTGTACTGCTTGATCTGGAACAGCGGTCCTTTTGTGCAGCCACCTCTTTAAAAACTGGAGAGCTAAGTGCAGCTGGCTTCCTTGTGTACAGGCTGAAAGAATCTCCTGGCAGAGCAGTTCTGAATAGGCACTCCTCGATTTCCTGACCAATTGTCATTTAGACACCGAGGATCCCTCCCAAAAAAAGACGAAGAAAAAGGAATTTGCTACTCAAGGTTACAGCACAAGTAACATGCCCAGGTTGTTGCTCAGGTACTGGATCACTCCTTTGTCACTTTGGTGGCTAAGAAGAGAGTTAAGAAAACAGTTATAGGAAAATAACTTGGTTATTGCCAAATAAGTATCTCCAATACTGCTATTCAGGAAGCCAATTCCCCTTATCCATTCAGATGGTCCTGGAGAATAACTACCAAGAGAAAATGAGATAGATCCTGCCCTTTGGCAAACATCAATGTAAATCGATAAAAGAATTCGAAGCTCTAAGGAATAAGAAAGTTAAGGAATACTCACATGAGAGCCGGCCATCATGGCTTTGGGCATTTAAAGTATATAATGGAGTAAGAATGCCTTCTCTGGGGTAGAAGGCAATTCTGGGAGGGAAGGATTGCTTATTGATCCATAAATAGCTAAGACAGGAGGGCTTTGCAGGGGTCAAATATCAATGAGGATAAAGCTCCAAGACAATTGTGGTGTTAGAACTGACTGCTTTGCTGTTGGATTGGTGGGCCATTTGTGGGAGAGAAGGCCCTTTGCTAGACTTGGATATTTTATTATTTCTAAGGACAACAAGCTTGAGGAAGTGATAGACTGAAGGCCAGTGAGGAGGGGAGGTGCACAGGTGAACTGGCCAAGCAGAAGGAGAGCACACGGCCTGTGCCCAGGGATGGAGCCGTTTAGTGGCATCAGGCTTTAGTTGACTCTTGTGTGCATGTGGCTGGGAAAGTGTACATGTGAAGAGATAGATGGTCAGAGGTGGGGAAAAGGGGATGCTGAAGAGACAGAGACTGACCACATCTGAAGATAATCACTAAGACAGTGAAAGATCCTCATGATGTAAATGGCATTTTTCTTATACGCTAACTTGGCTAACTCTGACAGTATTATCACTGGATATCAGAACATTTTGGAGATAAGAAAACTGAACTGGCTCATGTAAAAGGTTCAGACTAGTCAACTTTCCAGAATGAAAATTCTTAACATTTAGGAAGTCCTTCAGATTACAGGATTTATATGACAGCAGCTATAGAAAACTTACATCTGTATAAATGCCAGTGTCCCTAAGGAGGATAATATTTCATTAGCATTGAGATGTGTTAATTCACCCTTAATAATTTAAGCTATTGTATCGAGCATAAAGGCATGTGGACTTTTTGGACTTTATGAAATAGATTCCATGGAAGCCATGAAAGTGATGTCAACTGGCACATCATAGAGACGCCCTAAGGATGTGACTAGAATACCCAAAACCACAGAAACGTCAGACATGAGTGTTGTTGATAAGCCTCAAGTGCAGCATAAGGACCCCATCTTGCAGGGACCATATAAGTTGAACACCTCACACAGATGATGCTCAAGTCTGACCCAAGAGCATCATGGACAGGTATGCTGAGAACTGAAGACTCTGACCTTCTGCTCATCATAGCTGCTGGCTTGGGACTGATGTGAAACCAGCCTGCCAGTCAACACAGCTCGCTTTGGAGATGCTAAGGACTTTCAACCCTTCGCTCTGTAGCATAAGAGTCTGTATTTCCCCTCTCTGTATGTTATGCGTTAACCTGCATGGGCACCTGATTAGTTTATCTGAGGTTCCACCCAATAAATCTGGCATCGTGGAAAGATACAGATGCATTCAAGAGTGTTACTTTGGTAGCCGTTTTCCTTGCTTGTGACAGATATTAAGTATTAACAGTACATATCATACACGATTGAATTTCTTCTGTAGTCCATATGAAAACAATAACACTTTCTAGTACAGTTGTTTTCTTTTTTTTTTAGGCAAGGCAACCCTTGGTTGACCTCACAGATTGCAAGGACTCTGTCAGTTTACAATCCCTTATTTTTTAATTTTTTACGCCTACAGCACCTGGTCTTCCTAGGTGGTCTCCCATCCAAGTACTAACCAGGCCCGACCCTGCTTAGCTTCCGAGATCAGACGGGATCAGGCTTGTTCAAGGTAGCATGGCCGTAGACCAGTTGTTTTCTTAAAACTACAGATCAATTTCTTTATTGCTCTGAGAATCGGTTAAGCTAGTATGTTATGTTATGTTATGTTATGTTATGTTATGTTATGTTATGTTATGTTATGTTATGTTATGTTATGTTACGATATGTTATGTTATATTATATTATGTTATGTTATGTTATATTTGTTTTATACTATGGCTGTTTGCCAACAGCATTACTAGTTTAGTATTTATTAATTTGCTAATATAACTCAATATCCTAGAAATAGTTCAAAGAATAAACTTTTAATGCTTTTCACCATATATGCTTAATTTATTGAATTTAATGTGTATACTGAATTATTGATAGACAAAGAAAGAAGAGTCACACTGGCTTTTCTGATGGGCTTAGGCACCTAGATTTAAACGTGAATTCTTAGCTCTTTACTTTTTCTGGGTCTCCATTCACCCTTATTACCTCCAAAACACTCTCCCTATGTATTTATTTAAGATGAGATAAGAAGCTGGTTTTACACCATGTGGCCAAATTTCAAATGGATTAAAAAATAAACATAAGGGGTAATCTAATATTCCTGTAAGTTATTTTAGAAGCATAATCATGTCATATTTCATGTCCAGGTTTAATGTCTGCTAGATTCCCCCCTACCCCTTTGTTAAAGTTTTGTCATATGACCAAAAATATGAAAAAAGTTTGTACAGAGGTAAGTTCAGATAGATGGGACTGTGACTGCAGCAAGGTAACACACACACTCACTTTCAGGGAGACCCTCTCCAGTACATGAAAAGTTTAAAGAAAAAGCTGCAAGTTGCAACATTAGGAGCGAGTTTTCTGTAACTATCTGAATAGAGAACTCCAATGAAACAGAAATAGGACCTGATGGAGCTTAAGACTTAGCATGAGAAAAGAGACAAAGAAAATGAACCCTATCAGCTAAGAAATAACACGCTAGGGAAAAGTACTGGTTCTCATGAAAATGTCAGTGATTCACCACGGAATAAAATTCAAAAGCCACTGACCCCAATGAAAGCATCCAGTGGAAATATGTGGATTTTGCTTCTTTTCATTTAAAGACTTCACTTTATTCCATTTAAATACTATCATAAGCGTCATCGCAGTTTTTGTAAAATGTTGCTTTCTCATTTAAAATTCATATGGAAAAGATACTGCTGATCAAACTAAATTTTCGAGGGATCTTAAAAAACACTCTACATCACTTGATCAATATTATCAAAATAGGTAGGACACTTTTGGTTCCTTAAGACATGTATTAAGTGCTCAACAGCTAAATGACAACAGAAATTTTTTTTTTCTGTTTTTTACAATAACTCAATATTTAAGCAGATTTGTTTATAGATTTTTTTCATACATACCAATTCTTCATTCTTCTTTGCCAAAAGATCACGATTGAATACGAGCTGACTTACACAGACCACAAATCTGTCAGGGAATACACGGAGTTCTATACAAAATGAAGAAAATCAAGTCACTGAAAGCATCGAAAACCAAAGAACACAGAAAGGCTTGGTCCCAGGTTTTTAAGTTACATCAATAGGCATGAATGTATGAGACAGATGTCTCCTCTCCCCTCCCCTTTGCTCCTTGCAGTGTTTGCCATCAATAGGGTGGGGCAAGCACAAAGCTCTAGGGAGAGCTGAGAAGGCTGCAAATTGGTCCACCTGAGCCCCTGGATCATTATATCACATGAAACCCCTAGGCAGGGCCTTTGCAGCACTCCCTCTGTGTCGGTTTGCTGTTTTCTGTTCAGAACTCACATTTGGGAAACAGGATTAACATTTTCTAATGAATGTACAGACTTACACAGGAAGAAGAATAATATTAGATAAAAATCTCAAAATGTGACTTGTCAATTTCTTATTAGTTTGCCTATCATATCCTTGGTCAACTGGTCTTAGAGAGGTCCCGTGAAATGGAAGGCAAACTCTCAATCTGAATCAAGCTATGAAACAGAAGTTTCATTAATTAGGAACCAATGCAAATTATTAAGGAAGTGATTAAATATGCAACAGTAAAGAAGATATAACTACACCACAGTCACAGTAATCTATTACAACTTCTTAAAGCAAAACCACTGACTTTAGGGTGGGGAAGGCTGAATGAATCACAGACCTGAACCCCTTAACTTTCGAAGAAAGGAAAACAACATGATAAATACCATCTGTATCTCTACTTCTCCCATCTGATTGTTTGTCCATCCATCCATCCACCCACCTTATCTGTGGAGTGATGTTTAGCTGATGCTAACAGTGTATTTTCTAGGTGGGTGACGAGAGTCTTCTCCCTTTTCTACACTTGGTTGTATTGCTTGAATATTTTTATAAAACACAAGTATCATATTTATAACAGAAATAAAGCCATTTTTCTAAAAGAAAACTTCCTTCTTAGATGTGACCATTTTTTAAAAGACAGATATTACGAATCACATAATTACACATATCGCAAATTTCCAACCAGGAATGACATGAGGGCACTGACTGAGGCAGTAGCGTTTCGCAATCTGATACACTCAGAACACAGTGCAAACACAGTTAACACCTTATAACACTGACTAGGTTACATTATACCAAAGGCATAATGTGTTGATGTTCCAGTAAGAGCTCTCTCCTTACCTTTCACCTGGACCACTGCCGTCTCCTTGGTGGTAACTCTTGCCTATTCCAATTTATTCTACTAAGTGCAAACATGTTAACAGTTCTAAACAGCTCTGCCTACCATGCTCAAAATCCTATCGTGGCTCCTCAGTGCCCACCACATACTACACAAATATTCAAAGCCCTCCATGACTTGGACCTAACCTATCGTTCTGGTCTTACCTCCGCAAATCTTCCTCATGTAGTAACCCCCACTTGAGGGAGCTTGAGTGTGTTTAAACTTTGACCCCCTCATGGATGTTGCAACTGGCCAGGTGACCATGAGTAGACTTTGAAAAGCCAGAAAACCGAAATTATCAAAGCAGTTAATAATTATTCATTAATTTTTAAAAAATCTTATTGAAACAAGTGGTAAGTAGTTTTCTTCCCGCTTTATAGAAAGAGAAATGAGTCACAGAATTCCTTATTTGCCATCCTTCCCCCCTAAAAAAAATATCACAACATTGAAAAACAACTTGTTGGTAGATTAGAATTAAAATTCAAAATCATCAGTTCTATCAATTATTAGTGGATCAGAACTAGAACTCAAAGTTAATCCAGTCTATCAAATAATCCCTCTGTTTTGTTCTTCCATTTCTTCCTCTGAAAAATAAGAATGCTAGAATGGCAGATTCTGAACACTATATTGTAGAAACAGAAATCAACTTCTGTACCCCTTTACTTTGCTTAGATCATAATTGAGATATGTATCATTTTAATATTTAAATAATGTAAAGGTTTAGGCGACAACCTAAAATCCCTACCACAAAGGGTAGCTAGGCTGCATTTTAACAGATATAACGCTAACTGACTTATTTTGCTAAGATTTGAATAAAGTGGAAAGCCCTCATTAAAAGAGTAATATATTCAAGTGACACTTAAAGTTAAGAAAGTGCAGATAATTGTGAAGATTCTAAGAGCAAACCTCCATACAGTTAATTTTTAAAGTCCCTGTTTCATAACTTATATACTAAAATCATCCAAGAAAGTTGAGCTACATTTTCTTTCCAACGCTCAGATCAACTTGGAGAACGATCATGAGCATCTGACTTTATTGTTGTTGGCTGGACGTGTTTGACATCATTTCCTCAGTGGACATCTTGACCTGGGGAAATGAGAGGGGAAGCTGGCCTCATCACACACCTAAGAAGGGCTCTGACGGCTATGGGCTGGGAAAGCATTTTCTCGTGCACACACTTGCTCCGTTTCCCAGGGCCTCCGTGTGCACAATGATGAAGTGATTCATAGTTTAACTTTTAACTGTCTGTCGAGTCACTCTGGAAGTGCAATGAAATTGCTGCAATACAGCAAGAAAGTACGGCATAGTCTGACCCAGCTCACTGTTCTCAGGTAGGCAAGAAACTGAACATTTAAAAAAAAATCACAAATGTTCAGAAATACTCTCACTTAGTACTTTAATATCATGAAGGCAATGAAGCAGGTAGCAATCTTCATTCCTTTATTCTCATCCCTCTCCAAGGCAAGCTAATTGTGCAAAATGCCTCACAACCCAAGAAACCAGTTTCTTACCAGGACTGTGTGAGCCCCCAAAGCAGCGAAGGCGAATCCCTCTCTTGAGGAAATAGGCTGTGATTTGAAAGCCATAACCTATAAAGTAAAAGAAGACATCATTAGGTTACAAGCTTGTTTGCCAGTGAATCCTATGAGCCTAGTCAGGGCCTGCCATCCAGTAGGCATTCAATAATTACTTCGCAAATAAAACAGTAAAAGAATCGAGAGAGGGCCTCGCTTGAGAGGAAGGGGTGAATATTACAATCTTGGCTCTTCCAGGAGGCCTGGCCATAGCACCTGGGATGGTCTCTAGTTTCTGAAGTGACTCCGTCACTTCATCTGTAAAATGGACTAAATAAGGAGGTCCAACAAAGAGGCTTGAAAACCAAGCCCTTCACGTGGGATCATTAATTCAGGTTGAGCTGGTACACAGACCTTGGCCACCTTCTGATAGGCATTACTTAGGAGCTCACGAAAAGAATTGTTTAATACCTACCTGAAGATGTGTGTATTTTGCCTGTAAATAAGTTATTTAACTCAAGTACAATAAAGCTATTACATAGAATAAGATGAAAAAAATGACATGAGCCAAGGAAGGAAGGAAGGAAGGAAGGAAGGAGGAAAGGAGGGAGAGAGAGCGAGAGAGAGTTGGTTGGAGGAAGGGAGGAAGAGAAAAAAAGAGAGAGAAAGGGAGGGCGGGAGGCAGAGAAGGAAGAAGGGCAGAAGGAAGGGAGGAGATTCTCCAATTCACCAGAGTGGCCTAAATAAAAAGACCAAGAGTACCAACTGTAGCAAGAATGTGGGCATATTGGAATTCTCTTACCCTGCTGGCAGAAACGCAAATTGGTATAGCCACTTCCAAAAGCTGCTTGAATATCTAAAGCAGAACTTAAGCATGGATATACAGTATTCGTAACAATGCTTTTCCTAATAGTCCCAATCTGAGATCCGTGTAAATATCCATCAATAGAATTTTTTTTTATTAAAAAAGAGGGTGAGATATAGTTACACAGTGAAATACTAAACTACCCCTAAAAATTAATGAGCTACAACTACAGGCATTATCAGAAATACATCTCACAAACATAACGTTAAGGAAGACTGGTTCCAAGGAGTACATTTTATCTATTAAAATGGAGACATTACCATTCATCTTACAGGAGGCAACAGAATTTCAGGTGACTCACAGAAAGTACCAACATAGTTACTTCCTTCCTTCACCCTCCCTCCTTCCTTCCCTTTCAGCCCCACTCCAGGTATAAACTACTTTGTTGATGACTTTCCTGAAAGATTAAGTAAAAATGATCCTGTTAACACAGTCAAACACTTGGTGGAAGAACCAGAAATGAAAGGCCAGCCAAAGAGGGGTGAGGGTCCCCAAATTCTAAAACACCCTTAGAGAGAGTATTTTATCCATGAAATTGGAGGGGCCAAGAGTTGCGAGAGGTGGTCTTCAAGACCATCAGACTCCAAAGTTCGTGACTATGATTGTCCTGAAATAACTCATATTTAAATAAAGAACACAAAGAAGTTTCCACTTTCACGTTCAGTATCCTTCTGACACTCCTGTCACAAGATACAGAACATCAGTGACCACAGACTTGATGTTCTGTCTACACAAACTATGGCTCTGACAGCACAATTGCTTTAGTCACAGAGATTGCAAAATAACACTGACATCTATGATATGATAATCTCCAGATTTACTGAGATGAATTTTTTCCTAGCACACTTGAAACAGATTGCATTTTGGTCATGTGGCTTTCTTCTGCTTAACATGTCAAAATACGCACAATGTTGGCATTATTCTGAGTGCTTTTAAACAAATATTTCATTCCTTAGGTCACTGAGAGAGTGGAAGTGTCTTCCACATCTGTTTATTTGTCCTACTGCTGGGGGGAGGGGGACTTTAAGCAAGGGGTCCTTAATAATTTGGGCTTCACAAACACACATAGAAAATTTTTAAAGCGATTTTCAAAATAATGATCTATAATGTGAGTCTTCCAAAGGACTGAACAACAACAAAAAAATGCAATATCTACGTCATTCTGCCTCTGCTGGAAGAACGTACTTAACACTTACAGTTCTCGTTGATTAAGATTCATATGACACATTCAAAATTTCAAAAATATTTTCCCTGTACAAAATCTCCAGCAATAAATATTGTTATTAGGAAGGTGCTAAATCTAAAGTTGACTGTGAAAGCTACAGCTCTGAGTTCAGGAAGCCTGGTATCTGGAGATACCACTCGAATGATAACTAAATCCTACGTGGTCAGCTAAACAATAAAGACTCAATATGACACCTTCTCCTACAGAAAAATAAAGCGGTATAAGGCAAATTCTAACTAGGTGATTTATTACTGGAATGACTAGGAGAACGGAGTTTATTAAAATCTTTTTCCCTGTACTCTCCACCCCCAGCATGGGATTATGTTAAAGGGAATCATTACTAAACTCGTGTCTTGTTATGGTTTCAATGGAAAACCCTGCCTTGGTGGCACCTACAAGAGAAATGGCAAGTTTGACATATAAAAAAAGATTTGCACCTGCTTAGTCCAAATTCCACTGGCCATAGAAAATTTGTTTAAAGAGAAACTTAAAGAGAGATTAAACACAAAAGGTACTTGTGTTAGTTCTTATGGCAAACTAATTTTGATATAAAAACAAAGAAAAATCACTGGTGATGAAATATACTGAACTGAAATGCTTAGTGAGATATATTTCACTTATCCATAGATAATAGGCAGTGATAAAGACTACATTCTTAGCTTTGCTCTTTAATGAAAGCAACTTCACAGGGTTCAGCAGGTCACTGAGATTTTGTACTTATCCAGGGCTAAAGCAAAGCACCACTATTCTCTAAAGCTAAATAGCAACTTGGCAAAGAATTCAGGAGGCCCTTTGCTTTCCCTTCTAGGGGAATCAGATCCCAGCTTCCTACACTGGTGTTCTAAATGCACTGATCTAAGTCAGTAGGAGAGTAGGGGGCTGGTGGTGGTTGGGGGCTGGGAAACAGAATAGAAATCATAAAGTGATGATAACCTTCTCATTTAAAAACTAGTTGACAGTGGTATTGGGAGATTTCAAGGCACTTGTAAATCACATTTAAGTACGTCTGTTTTCTTGCTAGTTATTGTGGTCCTAAATCTGAAAAGACTGTCTAGACACAGGAAGAGACTGGAGTTAGGGAGAGGACAGCTTTGTAGTAGAAGCATTTTTCCACCAGGAATCTTCGGGTATGTGTATTTCTAGAAATAATTTATATTTTTGCATTGCTGATGTCAGGAGATATCCATTACTAGCAAGAGTCCATCTTCTTCCATGGCCTCAAAGCAGCTCCAAAAGTCTACAGGCTCTATGCCTTCTGCATTCTGTAACTTGTAAAGAGCTGCTTCTCTCTACCGTTCTACAGACAACCTCCCAACACACAATAAAGCCCAAAATGATGACCTGTTACCATGTTAATTTTCTTCTGGCTCACTTGATTGTTCACCAAAGAACATTAACCTCCAATAATATTTCTCTGAGTAATATTTATGAGAGAAAAAAAGGGTGGTTCATGTTATAAGGACAAACCAGAGTTCTGTCACTATTTTATTTCATATCCTGTATAAAATAAACTGCTCCAAAATGGCTTTATTAGAAACTCAGAGACTTCATGAATAGAAAGAGAAAAACAACAACAGCAAAAAAAATCAAATGAGCTGAACAAATTCCATCCTGGCTTAGCAAGGCAGTAGATTAGTTTTAAGTCATACCATACTCCAATGAGTAATACTTTTTAAGGGAGTGGTCATTTACTTGGGTTGTTTTACTTCACAGTCCCAAGACAGTGAAAGCAAAATATCCAATATGCAGAAGATTTTGCTATAAAACTATTCAGCTTCATTTGTTTGCCAAGGTGACTTGAGCTTCCCCAAGACTACCAAGGGGAGTCTGTGTGGTATGGTGCACCACAGTGGAAAGCCCTCTCCCATGGCTATTATGAGGCCATTCTTGGGGAGCCTGGGAAAATGCCTCCCAGTGGCCTGCTGAGCCATCCGGATGTCCTGGCATAAGCACCACTTCCCAGTGGACTCCGCCCACCACCGCAGGGTTCTCCTCCAGCAAAGCCTTCTCCCAAAACACAAGGCAGGCTCAGGAAGACCTGCTATGTCCTATAGTACTTCTCACCCTGAGATGACTTCTTCATTAGTATCACCATTCACTATCATGAAAAATTTAAAACATCCAGAAAAGTAGAAAAATAGTGCCATGAATAACTCCAAAACCCACCATGTAAGCATAATAATGGTTAATATTTTGTCATATTTCATATACCTATTTGATAAACTATTTCAAGAAAATTAGACATCATGATACTTTACTCTTAAATATGAAAGCACAGATTCCCCCTAATAAGGATATTCTCCTACATCACCAAAATACTATGATCACAACTGAGCATGACATTATTGTTCAAATAACTAGTGCATATTCAAATTTCTCACTGTCTCCAAAATGTATATTGCTGATTTCCCTACTGAACTAAGACTGAACCAAGATCCTGCAATGCATGTGGTTATATCTCTTACACCTCCTGTAATGTAAAATAATCCCCTACCTCTTTCTTTTTAAATAACTCTGACTTTTCAAGAGATCAGGCTGGTTTTCTTGATAACTGACCCCCCTTTGGGATTTGAATATACATGTTCTAAATCTCAATTGCCTAAATACAAATTTTTAACCCACATCCTCTTTTCAAATGCCAGCCATTTATTAATTTTGATGACTTCTTTAACTGCTGCTTCCCCCTGTAGGTTCAAACTGAATCTATAATTACAATTCAAAGTCTGGAACCAAATGACTTCAAGATTTATTATATATAAATAAATTCAAGATTTATTTAAATATAATTTCAAAGAAATCAAATCTTAAATTTACAGATGCTAAAATTTTTAGCAAAGGCAAGCTAACCTATGCAGGTTGATAGGGGTCTCATACTTGTTTTAAGAAAGGGTACCTGGTGACAATCAGATGACTATGTGCTGACCTAGAAGCAGCGCCATACTGCGTGCTAGTTCAGACTTGTAGCTGATTCCAGTCTGAGGTCATGAGTCAGTTCTCATTCTCCACCTGAAGACTTGGGTGAGATTCAACAAAAGGGTAGGACGGAAGGGGCTGACATCTACTGAATACTGACAGTGTCTTGTATGCTACACTAGACCGGGAACATGTAAAGTATTTAAAAGATGGATAATACGTGTGTTTTAAAGGTATTTTGTTCCAGAAAAACAAAGTTATAAGCCATTACTTTTAGAAAGCACCCATTTGGAAAGTTGTACCTGTCCTTCTCAGGAGGTCAAGGGTAAAGAAATGACAAGTTCGAGTCCATCGCTTAGAACATAAACAGAGACTAAGCGTGAGACAGGGCTTTTGGAAAAGCCTTGATGGGGTCCTTTGACACATTATAGGCCTAAGTGTGACCTTCCCCATTGCTGGTGTTGGGTGGCATTGGAGAAGAGGGTTGTTCTGTGGGAACCAAAAAACAAGAGTCCTGTCATAAGTTTAAGAATACACACACAGGATCCCAGTCTAAGACCACAACTGGGAAACAATTTGGGTGGCTAAGTGGAATATTTGGTCCTGGGCAAAAATTTCACTTATTACTGAAAACATTCAGAGACTCCAAAAAGGTTCCCTTGAGATACCATTTCATGTCCTTAAATAAGGACAGTACTGGACTCTGAGTCACAATAAAGCTATGTCTATTTGATGCCAAAACAAATGGGGCAAACTGGTTAGCTCCGTGATAAAAACAAAACAAAACAAAATAAAACTGTAAACAAAATAATAACTTGAGGCCAAATTTACTTAGAAGAAAACATATTTTTAAAAAATAATTTTTTATTTTTCAATTACAGTTGACATACCATATTATAATAGTTTCGGGTGTACAACATAGTGATTAGACATTTGTATAACTTACGAAGTAATTACTCCAATAAATCTAGTACCTATCTGACATCATACATAGTTATTATAATATTATTGACTATACTCCCTATGCTATACTTTACATCCTTATGACTATTTTGTAACTGCCGATTTGTACCTCTTAATCACTTCCCGCATTTACCTATACTCCCAACCCCTTTCCCAACTGGCAACCATGAAAATGTTGTCCGTATCTATAAGTCTGTTTCAATTGTTTGTTCGCTCATTCCATAAAAAAAAAAAATACCTGTCTCCTAATTGACTTTGTAGGTAATTTGACATTAATTTTATTATCTATAGGATCCATCAGATTGTTAACACAGAATAAGAAAGCTTCTCAGGGAAGACAAAAATTAGAATAAAACAAATTCAGAAATTGCCACTTCAGATTTCTTTCCCATATTGTTTTCCCATTTTTTTTTGTTTGTAAAAATATGCCCTTAACATTAAATATGAAAGCCATGTTTAGATCATAGGCAAGCACAGATGAAATAATATTCAAAACAATGGTTCCCATAATCATAACTCTGCCAGACCATGCATAATGATAGGAATGATATAATACTGTGTACTTATAAAAAAGTCTCTACGAAACCCTTTACTCACCTTTAAATAACTATGCATAAAAGAAACAGATTTTTAATACATCTTCTAGATGAGGTAGCTGGGTTTTTTTTTTTTTTGAACTGCTAGCTGTTTAAGCAGATCCCTCCGCAACAGCTTTCAAACTTCCTGTTCCTAAGACAAGGAATGCCAGATGAAGCAAATCTCCCATGGCCTCCCTATCTTGCCCGGCAAGGGCGGGGGAAGTGGGGTGTGCTGGGCGGGGGAGGGGCATTCATTCCAACTCTGAGATTCTCCAACCATGTACGATGAAAAAGTGTTCATGAACCACTGGACTATTCTAACAGGATCGTTGAATCAGAGGACAAGAAAGATCTTTGAGAAATCATCTGGTCCACTTCCCACTGGTGAGCTGGAGCCATATTTATTTAAATCATATTTTTAAAACAATACTGAAATGCCAAATAAGAAGATGCCATACCTACCCATGTGCAACTCAGTTTTTCCTTTACCATCTGAATTAAGGATGCAAACATAATGCTTAAGTGGCAAGATAGGAAACAGGAAAGGGCTGGTTCCTGACTGGAAAACTGGAGAAAGTGCACACCTGAGTTTAAAGGGGATGGTGGCTACTGAACTCCAGCTATCAGCTGCCACTGAAAACTAGGGCATAGGGTACCAGATTTTAGTAGGTCTTTCCAGACAAGTTAAGACATCTAGATTTTTATGTGAAATCTTCCAAATTTTAAATTAGCAATATATTCAAATTTTAAAAATATGCCATGCAGTCCAAATAAAATATTTCTGAGGGACCTTTCAGCTTCTCACTGCCAGTTTGCAATCTGTAATCTAAATTCCTCACACTTTAGTTGAAGTTCATTTTCTTGTATTCTGTCTTAGGAAGAGCTAAAGGAACACTGACTGGCTACTACCAAATACTCGAAGATAGGTAGTCAGTTTCAATCTGGTCATTTAAGCCCAGGTCCTTAACTTCACTACACAGGACATGTTTATCTATATTTAAATCATCTTTCTGATATTTCTAAGACTTGACATTAAAGATATACAGTTAAGGGTTTGACTTAATGCAGGGGGAATAGAAAGATTATACTATTTTAGAAAAAAATTGTATGAATGTGTGAGATTTATATATATATTTTTAAAAATCACGAAACATATTAATAAAAATAGGACTTAAAAAGGGTTAGTAACATACCATGTTCTTGGTTAGAAGGGCAAACTGTTATAAAGATGTGAATTATTCCCATATTTATTTATTTAACAAACATGTACTGAGTGCTTATTATGTGCCAGACAATTCCAATCAAAATCACATGAAAATGTTTTTTGGGAGGGGAGGAAGCAGTTTGGAAATTTCCAAAAATAATTCTAAAATTAATCTATAAGAACAAATAAGCAAGAATAGTTAAGGAAAGAAATTCAAAGTGAAAAAAATTTTTCCTAATTAAAAGTAATATATGCAATGCTCAATGTATATAAAAATATTAGACAAAAACAAAAAGATATAAAAAGAAAGTTAAATCATCAACAATCTCATCACCTAGAGACAGTAACTTTGTCACCTTGACTTTTTGATATCCTTCAGGTCTTTTTAATGACATATAATTACACATATATTATTATTTCTTTTTATAAAAATAGAGTACATAAATGCTGCTTTATAAACTTAATTTAAAAAAATCCTCAATATTATAGGCATTGACTTTGTGTATAGCATCAGTTAGGAACCCACTTTATTCTTTCCCAAATAAATAACCAATTGAAAATTCATTCAAAGGACCCCACTAATCTGTAATGCCAGCTCTGTCACATATAGGCCTCCCTGAGTTATTTTATCCCATTGACTTATCAGTCATTAAACACTGGGTTGATTTCCTGAGCTTTATTGATAATAAATCTTAATATCAAATAGTGTGAATTCCTCTCCTGATCCCCAGCACTGTTTCTTGTCTTCATCAGGAGTACCTGGAATTATTCTTAGGCCCTTATGCTTTTACATCACTTTTAGTATTAGCTTGTCAAGTTGCATGAACAAACCCTGTTGAGAGTCTGATTAGAAAGACGCTGAATCTACAGATCAATTTGGAGAAATCCAACATCTTTATAAAAATGAGACTTCCTAGGCATTTAACATGGATCTACTATTTTTAAGAACTTTTTAAATGTCTTTCAAAAAAGTTCAAATTTTCTACATAAAGTTCTTGCATACTTTATTAAGTTTATTATGAGGTAATTCTAGTTTTCATTTTTGCCATTGTACATATTAGCTCCTAAAAATTACATTTTCCAACTGGCTGCTTTTGCAACGACTTCTATATGTTGACATGCAGTTGAAAAAAAGTTATTAAATCTTCTTATTAATTCTAATAATTAGCCTTTATACTTCCTTTAAACTTTTCTACATATATAATCATTTGCCCCCAAAATGACACTTCTCTTCATTTCCAATTTTTTTCAGCTGTATTTTTTCCCCCTCTCTTACTGTTTGGGCTGGAATCGCCCATAAGTGTTGAATATTGTAGTAAACATCTTTTCGGTGCTCTCGATCATAAAAGGAACACTTCTATGTTTCACCATTTAGAACAATATTTACTGTAGGTTTTTGTAGACACGACCCTAATTTTCTAAGAATTTTTTTAATCATGAATGGTGGCTGCTTTATCTGCATCTAGTGAAATTATTAAATGCATTGTTCTCCTTTAATTTATTAATGTTGGAGATACTACTAAAAGCTTTCTGATGCTGAACCAGCTTTGCATGATGTCATGATTCTTTTTCTACATTGCCGAGTTTGGTTTGCTAATATTTAGTTTAGGATTTTTACTTTTATGTTTGAGTGAGATTAACTTGTAATTTTCCTCTTTTATTGTCCTTATCTCATTTTAGTCAAGTTATACTCACCTCATAAAATAAGTTGGAAGTGTTAACTCTTATTTAAGTATATAAAACTAGAATTACCTAGTTCTTAAATTTGGGGGGAATTCACCTGGTACTTTCTTGAGTAGTGGTACAAATTCTTTAACAGGGTCTATTTGGGTTTTCTATTTATTCTTAACTTAATTTTGCTGTTTATATTTATCTATGAATTTTTCCTTTTCACCTAAGTTTTCAAATTCATTAGCATAAAGTTGTTCTGAGTAGTTGTTTATTAGTCTTTTAATTTCCACTGACAATTACATGTTTTCATTATTAGTATTTCTATTTTTCATAAGTCTCTTCACCTCACCCCCCATCTTGATTACTTTTTTCTTAAAACTTCATTTCAAAAAACTAAATTTTGGCTACTTAAAAAATCCTTTCCGCTATATACTTTCTGTATAATTAATTTCTTTAATTCTTTTATTTCTCTCCTCTATTTTCCTGGAGTTTATTCATTTGTTCTTAAGCTATATCTTTATTTAACTCATTCATTTTCTTCTTTTCTAATATAAGCTTTATAAGGTCACACATTACCCCATGTAGGTATATCCTACAAGTTCAGGAAATTAGTCTTGTAATTATCATTCGATTTTAAATATTTTCTGATTTCAATTAAGATTTTCTTTTGACTCATATATTACATACAAATGCGCTTTTTAATTTCCAAAAGTACCTCTTTGTTATTAATTTCTAAGTTAATTTTATTGTGGTCAGAGAAAGTGATCTGTCTGTATGATCATATTCTTTGAAATTTTTTGTGGTCTAGTTTCAAAAATGTTCTCTGTATGTTTGATAAAAATGGGCATTCTCTGGCTGAGTTCAGTATTCAAAATATGTTTACTGGTTCAAGCTTGTTATTTTGACCAAATCTCTATCCTTTTTATCTGCTTGACCAATTAATCAATGAGAATGGTGGGCTATCTCCCTTTATGATGGTAAATTTATCAATTTTTCCGTACTTCTGTCCATTTTGCATGATATTCTCAGAAACTATACTATGTGTATAGTTTTAGAATTATTACATATTCAATGAATTGAACCTTTAATCAATATTAAGTGGTCTTTAGTAATGTTCTTTGCCTTAAAGGTGTTTGATTTGATACTAACATACCTGCTCCAGCTTGCTTTTCAGTAGTGTATTTTGGGCATATCTTTTTCCTTCCTTTTACTTTTGACCTTTCTAAGGTCTTAGGTTTTAGGAACAACTCTTTTAAATAGCACATAAAAAAATTTTAACAATCTAGTCTTATAGTATTTGACTGTGATTATCGATAAATTTGGGTTGCTATTTAGTATTTATTTTATTTCACTTTTCTGTTTTCTTTTTAAAAGCTTTTTTTATTTCTTTTGAGTTGATTTGTTTTTCTTTCTTTCATTCTATTCTCCCTCTTTCACTTTGAAATTATATCATCTCTTTCTGTTCTTGCAGTGCTTACACTCTAATTTTTAACATGCATATTTAACTTGACAAGTCTAAAGCTATTCTAGATATTTACCCGCCTCCAAAAAAAGTCAAGACCTAAGTATGCTTCAACTCCAGTATTACATGGCCCTGTAACCACTATAGATCTGCCGATGCTTTCCAGGATTTTAGTTTTACCTTGATTTTTATAAATCCTACAAATCATTCACTTTTGTTGTTTAGCTGACCCACATGGTTGTCAGACTCTTTGTTCACAACTGCCTGTCTCTCAGACCCCTTTCCTGGAGACACGTCTTGCTCCCTGGAGGACATCCTTTGGAAGTCTTTTAATGAAGTTTTGTGAGTATCAAACTCTCTCCGTTCTCTAGTCTAAAAATGCCTTTATTTCACTTTCAATCTTGAAAAATAATTTCACAGAATATGGAATTCTAGATTGACAATTATTTTTCTCCAGCACTTTGAAGAAATCATCCCAATGTTTTTGGCTTCCATTTTAGCTGTTAGTTGATTTTTTTTTTCTACTGGCTGCTTCTAAGAGCTCCTTTAAGTCTTTGGTGTTTTAGAGTTTACTACAATGTGTTTAGGATCTTTAAAAAAAAAAAAAACGTGTCCTGCTGGGATCTTGTTGGGCTTTCTTAAACCAGAGAATATATTCTTCACCAATTTTTGAAAGTTGTCAGTCTTCTTCATTTTGATTCTGCCTCCAATGCCTTTTTCACTGTTTTCCTGAAACTTTGAGTTTTCTTATGCTGAGTCTGTTCTCTTCTGTCCTAATTTGCCAGGATCCTGATGAAATCCTGACTAGTACACTATTGCCACACCCCATTAAAAAAAAAAATCCTTAATTCACATTCGTACCAACAATATATAATGTCATGTCTACTTCCCCATATTCACTGACATTGGTTATAGGTTAACAGTCACAACTCCTTGCTATTTTATTTCCATTTTTTTTTTTTTAATTGCAAGTAAGGACAAATTTTATTTCAGATGTTTATAATTTATCTGTATTTCTATATTTATTTGTTCATTTCTATTAGGGTGCAGAGCTTTTTTAGTTTTTGTCCTACCATTTTATAAGCATGATTTTATAATAAATGCATTAACCTTTTATCTGAAACAATTTTCTTCCTATCTTATCATTTACATTTTATAACTTTGTTTATAGTATTTTTTTGTTTTGCCAAAGTATTTTCCACTTTTATTTAGTCAAATGCATGTTTTGTTTTGATGTTCTGATATAAAGGCTTCCTCCACAGCAGAAAAAAAATCACTTACGTTATTATTTTCTTGTAATACTTTTATCTTATGATTAAATCAAAGACTATAAACCTGTGGTCTACAAAGTTACAGATGGTGGTGTAAATTTTTCTAAATTACCATAGTTACAAACATCTTAAGGACTGGGGAAGTTTACATGAAAATACGAAATTTTAGCTTCTTTTGAAAAATCAGAATATGCAACACATGGGCCTGCATTTCCATAATGGCACAGAGTGGCTGAAAATGGTAGAAGCAAATGCAAGCCAAATGGGAGAAGGTGAGGATCACTGGTAGTCACAGGACTAATGAAAAATGGACACATTCAAGAGTCACTTCAGAGATAGAATCAGAGACAGCTTTGACGGTCAACCACCAACATGTGCAGAAAGGGTGAACTCCAATCATGGTTTTTCTAGCTTTGATGACTAAAAAACAGAGAGGGTGAGAAAACTGGTAATGAATCAAGCTTTAGACTGAAGGACCTATGAGATACCTGGGTGAAGAGGCCTGGGAAGCAAATAGAAATAAGGTGTGGAGTTCAGAAGAGAAGTGAAGCCTAGAAATATATACTGATGCAACTCTGGCCAAAAGCAAAAAGGTCTATGATGCAGCATGTCAAGTGAGAAGTGAAGAGGACTAGGACGGAATCAACACTCGAGAGTCGGAGGAGAAAGAGGAGCCCATAAGAGTAGTCAGAAAGGAGGTGGGATAACCAAATGAGTGAAGTCTTGGAAGTCAAGGGAAAGGAGAGTTTAAAGATCAAATGCCAGAGAGCATTAGTAGATGCAGGGATATAACAAAATACTAAGAGTTGACGATTAGGAGGTAGTTGATTGTATTTTTGAGGTCGCTTTATGGTAAGAATGAATAAGGATAAGAAAGAGGGCACAAAAAGGAAAACATCTGTTCTAGGAACTCTGAAAAGATGAGAAGCAAATGATAGCATGGGAACTTAAGGGAAACTATTATAGGAAGACCATCGTATGTTTCTCCCATGCCACATTCCTGTTTTCATTTCCCAGTCTTGTGCTAGCTTTCCCCCTAGCATTACAGGTGTGTTTAGTACCTTACAGTGGCTCTGTCTTTCATGACGTGCCAGTCACTACTTTCTCTTTTAATGAATACGTAGTATTTTCTATTCTATATTTTCTATTCAGCATTTGTTATAACAAACATTCCTATCAGTACTGTCACTGTCATTTAAGATTTGTATCCCAATTATAAGGTATTAGGTCTTTTTCCCATTTTTGATGCATTCACTCAAGTCATGGATGAAAACATTAAATATTCCCAAAGTTCATCATCAATACTACTGTTTCTTCCAGTTATCAAATAAACCACTATGAAGTTCAAGTAATCATCTCCTAGTCTAGAGACTTTCCAAGTCCCAATCATCAATCCATTGCCCATATCTAGATTACTTGGGGAATGAGAATCTCCAAGGCTGGGGTCTGGTATAACTACAGATTTCTGTATTCCCATCACCTAGAAATCTGATGTAGATCTGGGGTGGGTACCAGAGAACTGCATTCTTTTTAAAGAGCTCTGGGGATTCTGATAGTTCAGGTTTGGAAGGCACTGCTCTAAATCTCATTTTGTTAATTTACAGTTAAATGACAATGAAATTAGTAGGAATAGCCTTGCTAGAGTAATGGCGGTACTTTACAGAGTTCTCAGCAGATAAAGACAAAATGCAAGGTCTGTAGGTGAATATAAGAGAGAAATTATCCTAGTTCCTTAAACACAAACAAGTAAGCCTTTAGCAGGAATACTATAGCAACAGTGAAGAGGCTTCAGAGGGAAGCTAATTTCTAAGGCACTCAAGGCTCAAACTACCAAGGCAATTTATGAGAAGCCGATGCATATTAGCTCAATTATTATCACATCTCTGGAGGATTTCAAAGAACAGCTCTTACACCTTGTTTTCTTTTCTCTCTCTCTCTCTCTCTCTCTCTCTCTCTCTCTCTTTAAACTGCCTGCTGATCTACCTTTCACAGAAAATCACATACTTTTTATGTTTTATCTTGCACAGTCTTCAAGTTCACATAAAATGTACATTTTTTTGCTATTTAAAAATTAAAATAATAGGTATGCAATGACTTATGACCTTAATTAAGATGCTAATCAGATCTCATATAGGCTCAGATTAATAAAGGAACTATGTGTGCTGTGACTCAGGTTTTATTATTTCCAAAGAGTACCTTGATATTCTTATCTTAACTGCCTAAATGAGGCAAAGTTTAAAAGGATACGTCAAGGGATCTTTTCAATTTTGTTTTGCGTACATAAGTATCTACTGATAAATATCAAATGAACATATTTTCATCATATATACACTGTTAACGTGAAATTAAGAGAGATATAACCAGACACCATGTGCTGCCCATTGAGATGCAACAGGAAATACACCCCATCTACCACAAAGTATTCTTGCACAAGAAACAACTAGGGACCTGACCTCATCAGGCCTGTGGATCTAACTACCAGTTTACAGGAAATACAGGGGTTGGAAGAATATGTTACCACCACCATGCAGATGCAGCCAGCCAAACCCAAAATGTGGGAAATTCCAGAGGACACTTGACCCAGTTTCTTCAATCAGGAAACAGTAAGAAAAAAAGTGGGAGGGGTGTTTCCATTGATTCATAGAGATATTCATCTAAGGTAAAGAGAACCAACCAAAAGCAATAAATGTATGAGGCAACCTTGTCTGGACTCTGGTTTGAATAACCCAACTATGAAAGAATTGAATAAATATTAAGAGAAAACTGAAGACATACTATATATCTAATAACATCAAACATTTTTTCCCCAGTGGCACTTTGATCATTATAAAATACCCTTATCTTTTAAAATTGTATATATTTAATCATTTGCGTGTAAAATAATATGATGTCCAGGATTCACTTTAAAATAATATGGGGGAGGGTGGGCAGGAAAAAGCAGGTGGGGGTATAAAATGTAATAACATTGGCTGTATGTTAAAAATGTGACATTGGATATTGGATAAATAGGGGTTCGTTATGTGATTCTATTGTTGTATGTACTTGAAATTTCTAATCAGTTTAAAAATGAAAGTGAAGACTCTTTTGAAGAAAGCTTAATTTTTAAAAAGAAACACCATCATTTGATGAAAACATCCAAGAACTTTAAACACGATGCAATTATTTTTCCTTTAAATATGTGTTAATATCCCTCTTGTAAAGTCTCAGAACATAAATCATAATTAAAGCTTGCTTTTCTAGGTAATTTGCTAACTTTGAAAATGACACTTTATAAGGAATACAAAAAATATTCTTTACTATGTAGTGAATTATAAACATAATCTTTAGAATAATTTTCCCAAGTAGATAATAAGTAAGCCTAAACAAAAATGATCTAACAGGTGGCTATAAAGTTTTCATCTTCCTTAAGCCTCAAGAAAGCACACAATTGTACTTATAATAAGACCAGTAACTTCACCTTGAGCTTCATTAATACAAATGGCCAAGTTGACAGTATAACTGATTATAGGTATAGGTATAAATACAGACACATACACTTTGTAGACTCAAACTACATTACCAACCTGCCAAGTATAGAGTAAAAAGTGTACCACCCTTTAAAAATACAGCCTTGCAGTAAAAGGAACACATCTCTAAAAGTTGAATCTGGGGAATCTGGTAGACTGAGATAAAGGAGACCTTCCTGCTAAAAACAAAGAATCCAGATAAAAGAAAAAACAAGTTTAAATATGTAGTTGAGTTCAAAAGAAATGGAAATATCAAGGAAATACCAGGAACAGAGATAAACAGAGTAGGAAACCAATGGGCTGATACTCTAATGACCGACAGACAAGCATCAGATCAGATGTGCACAGGTGAGGACTAAGGCTGGACCCTGCCTGTATCCTGCACCACCACCCACAGGAGTAAACATTGCTCTGTATTTCTGGAAAACCCCTCTCCTTCGATTTGTGCATTTTCTCTTTTCTTGAATGCTGAGAATTCACCATCCCGAGGCTCCATAAAAGTGTCTCTTGTTTCATTATCCCAAATCTCTCAGCTTTCTGGATATCCATCCCACAGAACCATTTTTCTTCACTGTTCTATTACCACCTTCCAAATGTAAACATCTATCAGTCACTTGACTGAAGCTGATGTTTCCAGTCACAGTTCCCTCTTCTCATCATAGCCACTTTTTCTTTTCCTTGGTTTTACTGGAGGGCCACACGATATGAGGCCTTTCCACTTGGTATTTGAAAATACTGGACATTTTGCAGGGCTTTAGGGGTCTCAAAAAGGGAGTCCTAGAGATGTCAGGGGGAAGTGAGGGATGCTTGGAGCAGGCTACGAGTCTCGAAGCAATCCCCACCCAAGTAAGGGCATAAACACAGTGCATTTCTCTGTCTCTCTCACATTCTTCCCTGGCATTGTGCTGTTTGCCGGCTTACTGCGTTTTGGTTTTCATCTTTCTTGAGTGGCGGATCACTCCCTCTAACTCTCCCACCGAGGTTCTACGAGAGCCTAAATATCACTTCTTCTTAAGGCTTTCCTCAACACCAGCCTGGTCCACATCTCTAGTCCTCCCCCATCCCCCACATCTTGCCCTTACTCAAGCTTATGCTGCATGGGCCCGTTTTTCCCTATCCACCTGCACCTATGCTCTTCACTCTACAGGTTTTCATCATCCAAACCCCTTCCCATGCATCAAAGCAAGTCTCACTTTTTCTCAGCTCTTTTCAAAACACAGCTTTTCTACAAAAAAACCTTTCTGGGCTCAGGAAAAAAGTAAAAGATTCCTTAGAAATGGCAGCAAGGCCAACACTTAAACAAGTTTGGGCTGCACATCTTTGTCTGGGAATTATATGTTAGTCACATAACAAATTAAATATCACACTGATGATGAGCTGTTATGGCGGGATCAGGTTGGCAGCAAACTGAAGTATTTCCATGTAAGTGAGGCATTCTATCAAGTAAAGGTTGTACTCTTTTTGACCCTGAAAATGATCTCAGTAGAGGAGTTACAGGGACTGGTGTGAGTAGGAAATGATTACATTTTTCTTCTCATTATGTCAAAGCCGGGTATTTCTCTAATAGTAATAATACAACCAGAGTCATCCAACTCAGGCTACTTGTGTACCTACTACATTCAAGTACTAGGTGAAGCTCCGGTGTGTCAAGAAAACAACTTTGCTCCTGAGAGACCCAACTGAGGTCAGAGGGCGAGGCAGAGGAGTTAAAGGGGGAAGGGTACAAAATAAGTGCTACAGTGAAGGCATGCACTGGTACCATGGATGCCAAGAAAGGGCATGCCTAATTAAACGAGGGAAAGTAACAAACTATATTGGGAGGAGGAAGATCTTCAAGGAAGGGAAACATTCAAGGAGAGTCTGGCAGTACTAGGAGGATTCTGCCAGGAGGAGAGAGGATGGGAAGACACGTAAACCGCAGACAACTCCTGTGGGCTCCTGGGAACCCTGGTAGGGTAGATGGGGTTTATATTTCAGCATGCAGAGGAGGATGGACAGAGACAGAGTATGAGGATGGAGGGATAAGCGAAGGACTCTAAGCTGTAATAAACTTTACAGCCTAAAGTAAAAGATTTAAATAGGAGTTATTGAGACCCAGGAGTGCCCCCAGTCATATCATGCAAATACTGATAATTCATTGTAGCTTTTCTATTAATATGAAGACCTTGACTATAATGAGGATTGCTTTTCTCTTCACTGTATGGTTGAAATGAAATAGAGTTGATAAATTTGTGAAAGGATTTAATTTAATCTAGAACTCTAGAAAAAACCTTTTGGCAGAATCAATTATATTTAATCATTTCATTAAAAATGAGGCATTTAGAAGAATTTAAAATGATGTTTACACTGACTAGTTTAAAACAGACTCATGATCCAGGCTAGTAAAAATGCCAGCTTTAACCCCGCTGGAAAGAAAATAAAATAATTCTGTTACAAGAATGGAAAGATGATTTAAAATTTACTATAAAGCTATAGTAATCAGGACAGTGTGGTACTGGCCTTAGGACAGACACATAGAAATAGAATTTTAAGTCAAGAAATAAACCCTCACATGTACTGTCAATTTTACTACAAGAGCACCAAGATAATCTAAACGAGAACAGAACAGTCTTTTGAACAAATAGTACTGGACAACTGGATCATCACATGCAAAAGAATAAATTTGGACCCCTACCTCACATCATATACAAAATTAACTCAAAATGGATCAACGATCTAAATGTCAGAGCTAAAACTAAAATTACAAAAAAAAAGAAAAACACAGGAGTAAATCTTTGTGGCCACAGATTAGGTAACGGTTTCTTAAATATGACATCAAAAGCATAATAACAAGAAAAAAACATAAAATGGACATCATCGAAATTAAAAACTTCAGTTTTTCCAAGGAATACCATTACGAAAATGAAAAGACAATCCATAGAAGAGGAAAAAAAATTTATGAATCATGTATTTTTAGATAAGGAGCTTGTATCTAAAATATGTAAAGAACTCCTATGACTCAATACTAAAAAGACAATCCGATTAAAAATACGGGCAAAAAATCTGAAAAGTCATTTCTCCAAAGAAGATAAACAAATGACCAATAAGTATAGATGGTAAATATCATTAGCCATCAAGAAAACGGAAATCAAAACCACAATGAGACACCACTTCACATCCACTAGGATGGCTATAATCAAACTGACTGAAAAGAATAAGTGTTGGCAAGGATGTGGAGAAAATGGAACCATCATACACTTCTGGTGGGAATATAAAACAGGGCAGCCACTTTGGAAAACAGTCTGGAAGTTCCTCAATATGTTAAACAGAGAGGTCCAAGACAAGACAGAAATTCCATTCTTAGTTATACACTGATAAGAAAACATACGCCCACTCAAAAACCTATATGAATGTCCACAGTAGCATTAGTCATAATAGTCAAATAGAGGAAACAACCTAAATGTTCATCAACTGACGAATAAACAAACAAAACGTGATTTACTCGTACAATGGAATATTATTTGGCAATAAAAAGGAGTGAAGTACTACTGGTAAATGCTACGACATGGATGAACTTTGAAAACATTATACTAAGTGAAATAAACCAGTTACGAAGAACATATTATATGATTCCATTTATATGAAATGTCCAGAATAGGCAAATAGATAGAGAGAGAACATAAACCAGTGGGGTTGTCTAGGGCTGGGGTGTTGGGGGAAAATGGGAAGTAACTGATAATGGGTAGATGATTTCTTTACAAGGTGATGAAAATGTTCTAAAAGTAATTCTGTTGATGACTGCACAACTTTGTTACTATATAAAAACCACTGAATTGTATACTTTAAATGAGTAAATTGTATGGTATGTGAGCTATATCTCAATGAAGCTGTTATCTTAAAAAAAGAACAGGATGAAATGTTCCTCAGCTAAATGGATGGGAAATGTCAGTATTCCTCCTTCTTAAAACCCTAAATCAAATGTGAAGAATGATGCCTTCCTCTAACTGAAAATAGTTGAGACTTTTTAAATGGGATACATGATCAGTTGATCATGCTGGTAAATTCTAACAGGCTACACAGAAGCAATGTTCCCCATCATTTTACTAGATTCAGCAAATGAATCTATGAGCATCTGATGAGTGAATTTTATAATTTCCCAACAGTAGGCCTCCTAACTCTATAGTTATCCTAATTAAGTTTCACCGATGTCTTTTAGCCCGTTAGAATACCATACACTACTATAGACGCCCCGCCCCAAAGTTCAGCCTAATTTTTACTTTTCTATAAAGTTAGAGAAAAAAGATTTAATAAGCTAGAAACGGGAAAAAAGAGTCTGAAAAAGCCTTCTCTTAAGAGGACTATTTATAAACTCCGTACTCTTTTGTTATTAAGAATTTAGTGTTTTACTAAACTGAGGATAAACTTACATAACACAAAAATCTTACAGTCTTCCAAAAGTTCACATTACCTTGAAAGGAACTCCAGAAGCTGTTTATTTTCATATATATCTTATAAAGAAAGATTTGCTAAGTGTTTCAAAAATGTTTTCTATTTAAGAGAAACCTTTATAAGTCATTCCTGTAAATAATGAGAATTTCTTTTCCCCCAAGGGAATAATTTCTGTTTTGGTATTTCTAAGAATACACAGGGTTAAAACTGTGTAAAACAGATTTTCTCACAGTTGGGGGAGAGTAAAACACCACAAATAGGAAACCAGACAGCTAGGGGGTCAAAACACTACACTTCCAGGTCAGACTTCTGGTTGCAATTAAGTAAAATTCCTTCAAATATTTGTAAGGAAATCATATTTTTGCTGTCTCCTTTCAGGCCTTGTAACTTTTATTTTCTTTAGCAGCAGCTTATATTTGTGGTTATATACATATCCATATTATTCATTAAATACAGACAGAAACGCACAAACATACACATCTATGTCAACATATACACCAATCTATGACCCCAGAATTGCAATTTGATCTTGGCCTCAAAGTTAAAATGAGGCATTCATTTTTTATGTCTGAGATTATGTGAAGCTAGTTTGGTTTTTGCTTCGTGTAGACATGGATCATTTTCTCAAGATATTTCACAAAATAAGTTAAGCCAAGTTTCCCATTAGTTACATAGTTCATGATCAAATAGAATAAATTTGAAGCTGATTGGAGTTTAGGCTCTAAGTAATAAACAGCACTGTGGTAGAACAACAAATATAAACAAGCTCCCCAATTAAGTGTGCCTGAGCAGTTATTAAATATGCCCCTACTCAACTCCCCAGGAATAGCTCAGGGGTTCACAATGCTTCACAAATACCCAGTCACTTAGAAATCAGTGCAAATTCATCTAGACAATATAAATCTCTCCTATACCAAAGGGACCAGATACTCCCTGCCCAGTTTATAAAAGTTGGTTACAGTGAATATAAAATTATTTTGATTATAAACAATCGAAGTGGTAAACTGAAAACAGTAACTACAAAAATATAATTTTAGATTCTCCATTTTTATTCTAAATAATTAGAATAATTAGGGTGCCATGTTAGGGAATCTGGAGATGAAAGCTGTTTTTAATCATCCTTTGGGTTGTAGTCCCCCAAATTCCCAAGATATTTAGTTAGCAAATCTCAGTCCCAAAGCATTAAATCAGCCTGTTATCCGACACTAGGGCCTCTTCACTCATCTTCTATACTCTTCAAAATTAAAGGTTCTTATAGATATTTAATCTGTTAGATAACTACTATTTTCTCTCTCAAGCTTCCTGAGGGCTATTAATATTAGTGACGCAAAACTCAATTACTACAAATTTAAAAATCTTGGCTTTGTGATTGGAGAGCCTGGCTGAAGGAAAAGAATTTAAGGGGAACAGACAAGCTGGTAAAAGCTTTAGCACTTCCCAGACATCGGAAAGCTATCGCTATATTGTAATGAACATAAAACTCCTGAGAAATGACCAGCACATGCCAAGGTAAATAGTATCCAGTCTACCTTATCATCTCACACATTAAAAAATTAAATGCAACTCCTATGAGAAAAGGTCACTGCTTTACGAGTAGTGATGGCAGGGGGAGGAGGGAGGAGAGCTTTCTTCGTAAGTATCTGTCAAAGACAGGAAAGGTTGCCACTTTTTAAGACTTTAATTGGGATGTGTCAAGGGAAAGTATAGCCCAGTAGGGGGTCTCCCTATCACCTTGTACACCCCACCCCTCAGCCCATCACTCTAACACACATGCGTGCGCACGCACGCACACGCACACGCGCACACACACACACACACACACATACACACACACAAAATGTGGCAGCCAAACCATTCAGACAATATAAAACTAGTATACTAGGAGGCACATTCCTAAATGATACCATAAATCATAATTTTCACTGGGTGAACTGGGAGAACTATAGGCTTTCCATCTGGTGGTCACTATTAGAAATATTGTGACAAAACAAACAGATCACCAACAGAATGGTTTTACCTCACCCCTATTATCAATTTAATAGATAGGTGACTTTCTCTCCCATTACTTTTCCTACTCCTAGCAGGGCAGGAGTGCCAGCCAGTTCTACCTGACCACCAAACAGGGTTTGTCTTTGAAATATCTAGTAATAAATCGTCAGTCTTCACAGAACTGGTAAGTGGGCAGGGCTCTCGGCCAGTTAGGACAACTAAAATAAAAAAAGCCTTGCAACCATTTTGATGATAACAGAGATCTTTCTAGAATCCAAGAGTCCCAGGAAATCTGGTAAAGTTGTTTTGAACTTTCTAGGTCCAGAATACGCAGACATTTGGGAGCAGAAAGTCTGGATGTAAATGTGAACAAGCCCAAGCAGACTCAAAAGTAACACTGGAGGTGCATCACCATAAAAGACCCCAACAGAACTGGCATTGTGATCTGAAACTAAACAATGCCAATACAGATTTTGTTTTGTTAGGGAAAAATCCTGTCTTTCTTATGTGTGGGGCAGGGGGTTAAGTGAGAAAGGCAGAGTGGGAGAGGCACTATTATACTCACAGGACAGCATGGCCAATCTAATAAGGTTTATGTTAACATCGAAAAGGTCTCCTGGTGTAGTGAAAAGAATCCTAATATTTTTAAAGCTTTGAATATCAGATTTTTTTTTGTATTTTAATTTCTTGTAAAATTAGTAAGTAAGCAAAAGGTCAGTCACTGCAACCCTATTAATGTCTGTAACAGGTGGCTATACCAAGTGGAACCATAACCTTTAACTATTTAGGGATTTTGTTTTGTTTCCATTTATTGTGATAACTGGTTAGCAAAGTCTCCCCAGTTTTTGAGAACATAAGCAACTTGTGTTGTCACTTTTGGTAAAAAGTGTAAAACTTAAAATTTTACAAATTGTCCATTCCTGGAAAAATAATCTTTGCTGAAACTCTGGCACATTCACCAGAGGGCTTATAGGTACTTGCTTTCATTATTGCCCTTTTAAGCTTCTCATGTGTGGATGAAAGCCTAGAAAATGTTTTGATTGAGTATATTATGGGAAGAAATGTAAATAATAACCAAAGCTATTGAAACACATGTGTAAAGAGAAAACACATGTTTCCACTGTGCCCTAGGATAAGTCTAGTGAAATCCATTTCTATTTGTAAAGGGCTGTGAATAGAAAAAACGATGTCTAAATATTAAGAACATTTACCAGAGCAGCAGATAATTGAAAATACGTTGTGCTGTTTTACTGTTTATAAAACCACACGAGCGCCAGTTCTTCCTCTTCCAGCTGTCTGTGTCTGACTGTGAAAGTCAGAGAACCTCCCCCACCGCTGTGTCTGTGACTGGAGTACAGGTCCATTCCTACAGCTGGTGTGCAGACAGGGCCAAAAGCTAACAGTCCGTGAGAATGGCTGACGCACACCAAGGACGACTGCTGAAGTTAGTATTTGTCAAGGGCCTATGTTTTGTCAGGGTTACCAGCTGTTGGATGTACAGTAATTTTTATTGCAAATGTGTAAGAAAAGAAGGTTAATTTTTATTGTTAACGTGTAAGAAAAAGATGTCATTTTAGAGCAAGTTTTCACTGTCCTCTCTGAAAATGCCTGATGATTTATACGAAGGGCTGAGCTCAAAAGGAAAATTATTTCGCTTCCAAAATTTATTTTAAATAGGAAAAGGCCCTGTCTTCAATAGGCTGGGAAAATAAATACAAACCAAAACAAACAGCACATATACAAATTTGCACCCATGGGGACACTGGGAGCAGGACTTACAATCAGGCCTGTTGTCTGAAGAACAGACAGAAAGCTTTCTTTGGCAGGTACCGCGCATCGGGCGTTGGGGAAAGGAGGGGACTATTTCTCAGACAGAGGGAAGAATAGGAAGAACTTGCTTGTTTTGGCAATTCTTGTCTTTTTCTTTTTCTCTTCTTGTTATGTGAACACCCACTGATTTCCTAACATGGTGGTAACGTGCCCCACCGCAGAAAGCTGCGTGGGTGTTGATGAAGAGAGAGGAAGCCTGATAATTCAGCTTTGAACATTTGCAGAAGACACCTTGGATGCCGCAAAGGAACGAAAGTGCTACACACTTTGGCTGGAGATTTAAGCTAAGATTTTAGAGGAGCGTTCAGCTTAGAAGAAAAGCCAAAAAGAAAGCCACTGCAGACAGAAACCACAGTACCCAGGAAAATTTAATTTATTTTATGGCATTTTCCAAAGGACTTGGTTTCTTAGATGTTAACTGCAAGAAAAAGGTTATACAGAATAGAATAATGGGCAGTAAAAAAAATGTAACTGTTCCACAAACACGAAATGTAGTGAACTCCTAGTATTTAGACAATGCACTGAAATAAATGTTTGGAGCTGGAAGATGAACTGTTTTGAAGTCTATTTTTTCCTTTCCAACTTATGATCAGAAAATAGGAGCTACAAAATCTAAAATCTAAAGGCAACAAATCAACATGACAAAGAAACAGAGACTCATGGACATGGACAGCAGACTAATGGTTACCAGAGGGAAGAGGTGGAGGAGGAAGGGAGGAGGTAGATAGAGTACAAGGGGTCAAATATGTGGTGATGGAAAGGAATCTTACTGTAGCTGGTGAACATACAATGCAATATATATATGACTTACTGTTAAATTGTACACTTGAAACTAATTGGATTTTGTTAGTCAATGTCACTCCAATAAAAAAAAAAAAGATACCCACATGGCAGTTCAAGCAGGACATTGTTCCTGGCTTCCACATGGTTAAAAACCAGCTTTGTATTTATGATTAGAGGGAAGTTTTACTCATACACACACACATACCATTCTCCTTAATAGGAATGCTAAAGCAGAGAAGACAAGCCCTGGGCAAGTTGCTTGAACTCTGGGTCTGGTTCTCTTCTTTAGAATAAGGATTAAGAATGCTGGCTAGAAAGGGCTGTCGCAAGGATCTGCCATGGGTAAGTGGAAGACTCAGTGTAGTGCTAGCACCTAGCAGGCTGAAGCTCAGTAGCAGGTAGGTAGCAGGAATACCAGAGATGGGGTGGGCCTGCAGGGAAGGGATGTTTAGCCCTAGCTGCAGAAAAGTCAGAAGATATTGCAGCTAATCTTACACTGGGGTAGGATGTGGTTTCGACTTTCTGAAAACCAAACGAGTAAAGCCATTTAATAATTTGTAACTCACAGACTACTTTCATCTCTGCCTTTTGTTAGAGGACCAAAGATGTCGCAATGGGAACATGCCGCAAATTCTTGACAAACAATCATGTGACCTGTGAGTAGAAACTACAGTTCATTTCTTTACTTCTTCCAATGTGTGTGCTCCTCCTAAGTGGAGGAGTGCTGAACAGGACAAGATCTCTACTCTCTGGGAGGCGGGGAACAGTAAGTGTTACAGTCCAGAGTAGACGAGGCAAACAGAAAAGGAAGGACCAGGTCTCTGAGAAAGAACAGACATGGAATCAGATAAGGCTCTTTAGGGGAAGCAACACCTGAACACATGCCTGTAGGTGATGAGGAGCTGAAGAAGAGAGTTTCAGGGAGAGGAAGCAGCATGCGCAAAGGCCCAGAGGTGAGAAAGCATGATGTTCTGGGACCTATCAGTCAGTTAAGCCACAAGCTGATAAATGACCACAAGAGCTCTTCCAGGGTTGCCTGGCTAAAGCCATCTGGGACCAATGACTCCCCTTTCCATAGGGGAGAGAGGCTCCTCTTGAACTTGGCTTCCCACAGGGCCAGCTAGAGAGCTGCCAAAGTCTCTGGGTACTGGGCAACAAAAAGGTTGATCATTGGGAAAACTGGGGTCCCTCTGCTGGAATGCAACTACAAGGTTGCATTCAGCATGGAGCTGAACCCAGCCAAGCACACCTAACTACAGGATACTAAGATAGCAGAGGATCTGTACGCAGGCTGATTGGTATGAGATCGTCAACCTATGCCAAGTGATTTCCCTGTGTTCCCAGGAACCCTCTGCACAATGATGGAAGCCCAATGTAGGGAGGACACTGCTACCGGGGCTACTTCTGAGTGGAGAGCCACCTTGCGAGTGAGCGCCACTCCTCAGGAGTGAGAACAAGTTGCTAGGAGGGTTGATGACGAGGACAGGCATGGTGTCTATAAACCACCAAAACCCAAGAGTAGGTTGGTCACCTGGTGACGAGGTGGCCCTAAATTTGCAGTCAACTAAAGCCCATGGCTATGCAAGATACTTGGTCCACTAGAGGACCATGACCCAATGGAAACCTTGGTAGGAGCCCTGTCAGTAGCTTGACTCACAGACATTTTTGGCTTATTGGTTAATTGATTATGTCCATAAATCTGAATAAGATAGAGAACATACTTAGGCCCTACTTAAACTGTATGTCATAGGCTGAATTACGTCCATCCCCATACCTGTATGTTGAAGTCCTAACCCCTAGCAGTTCAGAATGTGACAGTACTTAGATATGGGATCTTTAAAGAGGTAGTGAAATTAAATGAGGTCATTAGGGTGAGTGCTAGTCCAATATGACTGGTGTCCTTATAAGAAGAGGAAACTGGGACACAGACATGTACAGAGGGAGAACCATGTGAAAACACAGAGAGAAGAAGGTCATCTACAAGCCAACGAGAGAGGCCTTAGAAGAAACCAACCCTGCCAACAGGGTTCTAGTCTTCGGAACCGTGAGAAATTAAATTTATGTCGTCTAAGCCACCCGGTCTATGGTATTTTGTTATGGTGTCCCTAGCAAAATAATATACTATATAATAGAAAAAAAATCTAAGTCTGGTGAACAGAAGCCTGACTTGGACTATCTTGAAGGAGAGCCACAGGCTCTCACCCAGTCCCCAGGTTTCAGTCAGTTCTCCTTGAATGGAGAGAGCCTGGCATCCCTCAAGTAAGGACCCTTCGATAACTCTGCAAGTACACTTATATATCTTCCACTTGGGATCTATAGCTGTTTACAATGGCAATGAAGGAAACTACCAGAACTTTTGAGAGTGATTGGACATTGGCTCTCAGATAAGGCTAATTCTTGGGGTTCCTGATTTGCCATTGTGATCCACCAAAGGGTGATAAATAGAAATTTGGCTTCAGTTCATCTCACAAAGGGCCCAGCAGGTCTGTGAAAACCTGTAGTTGTCTTCTCAGTTGCTGAGTATATAACTAGAATAGATTTACTTTGCAACTGATAGAATCCATACTTGAACTCCATGTCTCATCCAGTGAGTGCTATTATGGTAATGAAGGGCCAGAGGAAAGTCTCTGGAGTTCTCTTTCCGCATCAAAACAGTAAACTGAAAGAAGTATCGATCCCTGAGAAATCACAGAGAATATGCCACCATCAAAAACTTGAAATATCTAACAATAATTTTTCATATCATTTTCTCATTTAACTTGCCTCTTTGGCCTAAGTAGAAGGCAAATGGATCTTGGAGAAAGATGGTAGATTAATGTAGTTTTAATTAAGCAGGGATTTTTCTAGAGGTAGTCTCTCAACTGGAGTACTATAGCACCTAGCGTCAGCAATACACAGCTGGTAAAATCTGGTATTTCTATCCCAGTGAACAGAGAACACAGAAGCAGGTTTCTATCTATGGCAGGAATACCACCCAGCTTCCGTGCTTGGCCTCATTTTCTGTTACCACTGCTTCAGCGACACTATCAGTCCACAGGGACCTTGAATATCTCACTACCTTGTAAAGTAATTATTCTGGTTTACCACGTCGGAGGCATCATGGTAGGACTTACGGAGCAGCAGGTGGCATATATTCTAGATGTCTTTTTAGGATACATACACGTCAGATGGTGACAAATGAAACCTATGAAAATATAGTTTGTGAATATCCAAAATTCTGAGGGCACATGAAAGCGTTCACCTAACAGGAAAGTGAAGCTTTTGCACCTTGTATCCCTTACTACTAAGAAGTAAGCACAAACATTGGTGGGTATGAGGGAACAGTTTAGAAGCAGATAAAAATTTGTGCCTGGTTAATCAATGGCTCTTCCCAATAGGATGGTATCAGCAGAAGTGAATGAATGCAATTACACAAACTCACTCAGAGTGAAGAAGGAAAAATCTGTCCAGTAGGCAACAGTGAATAGTATATTTTGGGTCCATTTGCAGCCTGAGGCATGAATACACACACACGGGAACTCAGAAGGATTGGTGACATTTGGGGAAGAGTTATATAGTGTGAAAAAACTTGTATCTTATGTGAATGAATGTTCTCCAAAAGGCTCCATTAAGAAGTTCTTATAATGAGCTGGACTAGATAGCCTACCCCAGGGACCCTGGCCAGTCTCTTCCCAGCCTCCAATTTATCTGCTCAAAGGGCTCATGAGCCATGAGGCCATGCTTGGGCTCAACAACATAGACTTAACTTTACCAAGGCTGAGCCCTGCCAGGTGCTCAATTTGTCAGCAGCAACAATTAATGTGAGCCTCCCCACCAGCTCTCATATCACAGGAAGATGGGCCAGTGGCAGCAGGTGGATTATATTAGCTCCTTTCTCACAGAGAAGGCGATAGCTTAGCTTTACTGGAACGTACTCTTATTCAGGATTTGAATGTGTCCTCTATGCCTGCCATGTTTCTGCCAGCCACATCACCCATGGACTTACTAAAGGTCTCATTATTCACCATCACCATCACAGTGCTCCTAACCAAGTAACTCATTTTACAAAAAAAGGCAGTGGGCTCATAAAATGCAATGATTCTATCAAGCGATCAAGCAAGGCTCAAATGCATCTGGCCTTATAACAATGGTGAAAAAAATCTACTGAAAATTCAGTTATGATACAGAGGGCAAGGCAGGACCTCATGGGATTGGGGTAAAGATAGATTACGTGCTCTGACCAGCAAAACAGTGTGTTCCTTTGGCCAGAATACATGGTTCCTGGAACCAGGGAGTGAAATGGGAAGTGACTAAAAGGTAATGAAACAATGACAACCTCACAAAGGCTGGACCATTGATGGCTCAAATCCCTTAGGAACGAAGGTTTGGATCACTTGGTTACCAGGTAAAAATTACCGATCAGCTGAGTTATTGGCTAAGGACAAAGGAAATACAAAATAAATATTAGAGGAGGGAAGATATAAACACCAGAAATTTATTTTATGTAACTGGTTACCAAAAGTAGAATGGTAGCATCTTCCAATACTGTCTTCCTTGCTGTATCATGTATACATTGAGATAGTAACTAAGTTTGGGGCTTTCTGTTTCCTTACTATTTTATTCAAGGTATGTTGGCAATAGTTTACTTTATGATTTAGTAGATAGGAATGTGGGCTGTGAATGAACTAGTGGAAGAATAAATATCATTCACAAATCCTGGGCCTGGATCTGAAACCTTGGGTTATCTCTCCTGGGGGAGATGCTGAGCACATTTCCTTGTAGTTGGGAGAGTTGTGTAGTTGGCAACAGCTTGTTGTTATTGTTTGGGAGTTTATGAAAGAAGAAAACTTCATTGGATATTTGTAACTTGTGGCTACCCAACACAAAATTCTGACCATCCTCTCCCTGTGTTTGCTAACTTCGACATTCTATAAGTCCCATTTTCCTAAGGTAAAAGACAAACATTTTGCATCCCCTAGCTCACCTGCAACTATGGTAAAGCCATGGCATCTAGTTTTGTCTTGCAGAAAGTTCAGAAGGAGCAGCTGATGCTATGGCTATGTGCCAGGCAGTCAGCCTTCTGTAGGTTGGGGCAGAGGCTGGTACCTGGTCCTGATCCCCATAGACAGCAGCTGAAATAGTACATGTACCACAGCTGTCCCCATATTGTGGCTAAGGCTGTGCTGTCTGTGTTGTTTGGGCTGTCTGGCCCTCCCACAGGTAGGTCCAGTGAGCTACCTAATATCTTTAATCAATGGGGCTGTCTGGCCCTCCCACAGGTAGGTCCAGTGAGCTACCTAATATCTTTAATCAACTTCTTCTCTGAAGAGCTAGACCCATTCTGCCTAGTCTCAAGCAGAAATGCAACTAAATGATGGCTATTAGGCAACTAAGGCTCCTGACCACAAAAGGGTTTAAGCTGAAGACTAATACATTTTTGTTTTTAAAAGGCCACTTTGGCAGCAGAGGTGTGGATGAGCTAGGAGGAAAATCAGGAGGCTGTGGCAGGAATTCAAGAGCTGATTAAGAGGGGACCTGACCAAGGGAGTAACAATGTGAAAAGGAGGAAAAATTAAGAAGAAAAAACAAACAACCCAATACAAAGATGAGCAAGGGCTATAAATATTCAGTTCTGTCAATAAAAACATAAAAACAGAAACGTAAATAAAAATCAAAGAGCAAGATATCTTCTTTTTAAAATTTTGGCCTGTCAGACTTCGAAAATTAAAAACATTGGCAACACCTAATACTGGCAAGGCTAATGGGGAAAATATTAATGAGGTAGAATTGACAGTGAAGTCTTTAAAAAAACTTTCTTACAACATTAATTTTTACTGAATCTATGGAAATAACATTTCAGGCGACCCAAAAAAGATGAGGCTACTGGCAAATGTCTGTGCTATGCTGTCTGCTAACTGAATTTGTGAATACGAATTGTAGTCCTTTGTATTATGACTAAAGAAATGGTCTCAAGGCTGTTTATGCTACTTTTTTTAGAAAGAAAAGTCAGAGCATGAAAAATATTACTTTTATGAGTGTAATCAGCAAAGTCACCAGCCTAGCGACTTCAGCTCACCTAGCATTCTGTTAGGTATCTGTGCCATGATGAAGCACACTGCTACTACACGAACCTGGAAATGGAAAAAGGTAAGAAAAACATGCAAATGAGAGAAGATATCTAATTTTCCCAAAAGCATGAACCACCCACATCATCCAAACCACCAATATAGTAATGACAGCCACTTCTAGTTTCAGGGAACCAGGGACACAGAACTGAACACTGAGGAGGAAACAGGGAAAGCCTTATGGTTAGTGGCTTTGAAACTGCTTTGAAAAAGGCATTCAAGGAAGATAATTAAAGTATCTGAGAACAGGCAGTTCGATAAATGTCTAAGAGGGATGTCTTTGGCTCTGAGGAAAGAATAAAAGCATGACTTCGGTTTCCATTTTTTTGTGGAGCTGTTAAACAATGTAAGACGGTGGTATGCTGCGTCTGTTTAATTTGTCCCTGCAGGTGTGCACGACCTAGAATATAATGAATCTTGGTCATAAGGGAAAAGCAACCTTGTGGTAGAGATGAGTGAACAATGCCCTTATCTTTTAGAAATTACATTAGTATGAGGTTAAGCACTTATAACTTATACTCTTGAGTTAAGCACCAAGATATTAGAGAAGAAAAGAAGCCCTGAGGTGGCAAAGAATCGATCTTTACCACCAAAGGGGAGGGAGAAAGACAGGTAAATCGATTATAAGACAATTATAACACAATGTGACAAATATTATAGAAGTGGTAAGTGGCAGAAGAGAGAAAACTGAGAGGAGTTTGGAGAAGTAATATTTGACTAAAAGTTAAATGGGAGTCTTCCAGACAAAAGAGAAACCTGTAAGAGCAAAGGCATAAAGAATGTATGTATGTTTGTAGGAAAGAAAGCTAGTAGCAGGAGGAGACAAAGTGGGATAGGTAAGTTATGGCAGGCCTTGACCTTGCTACAAAGAGGAAAGAAATAACCATCTATGTAATCGGTCACCCGAACAAACATTTATTAAATACCAACTGCAAGCCAGGAACTGTGCTCCATGCTGGAGATATAATAGATAATAAAAGAGGCAGAACCTGTCTTTGGGCAGCTTACACATTTGTGGAGAGATAAGACAATAATCAAATGGTGTGAACAAAAGTTCAGGACGCTCATGGGCCTGGAGTGAGGGGACCTGTCGACAGGATAAGCTTCCCTGAGGTGTAGGCTCTGAGCAGAAAGCTGAAGGAGGCATAGGAGAAGGGGAGGACTAGTGTTCTAACATGGGCAGAGGCCTCAAGATGAGTAAGAGAATGGAGCTTTGATAGAAAGGAATTAAGTCTGCTGTGGCTGGAAGAAGAAAGAAGGAAAAAGTGGTACAAGATGAGGTTGGAGAGGCATCTACCCCTGAGGTCTTGATCTTCATCCTAGAAGCTTTGGGGGAAATCCTGAAAGGCTGCAGAAGTGCACAAGATCAGACCTGTGACTTTAAGGGATTACATCAACTGAAGTGCTGACAGCAAGCGACGCATTGGCCAGAGCGGATGCAACAAAGCCAGCTAGGGGGCTGCTGCAGTTGTCCAGCTGAGGCGGGAGCACGGACTAGTTGGCAGCAACAGAGAAAGAGAATGGCTAAGTTGTGAACATCAAAGGACATGTTCAGGTAAAGGTTAACTGTCATGAGAAGTAGGAAGGATAAGAAAGATGGTGCTTTCACATCAAATGTTCTTTCATAGAGGGATGGATACTTAGCACAGCTATTCTTTTAAAGAGTGAATGACATAACATTAGTATCATTAGCATCATCCTGCCTCCTGTCAAACAGCTGCACCTCTTACCTCACCACAAAGGAGCCTGGCATTCATTCTGCTGGTGGTCACTGAAGGGTCCATGAGGCAAATAAAGGCTTCTCATTGTTAGGGGTTGTACAGTTAAGTAAACCAAGTCAAAGGCAAATGACAAACTGAGAAAAATCATTTGTAACATGTACAACATACCGAGTATTAATATCCTTAAGGAGCTCTTATAAACCAATAGAAATATGAACTTAAACTAGAAATACTATAAAGAAATTGAAGTTTGCAAATATGTACATCATCAGTACGTTCACTGCACCATGGTTTACAACACTGAAAATACTAGATGCGACCTAAATGTTCAACCAATAAATGACATTATGGACACTTAGTGGAATATTATGCAGTCCTTAAAAATGGTGATGTGGACCCTGAACAACCAAAACAATCCTGAAAAATAAACACTAAATTGGAAGACTCATAATTCCTAATTCTAAAACTTACTACAAAGCTATGATAATCAACATATGGTGCTACTGGCATAAATACAGACATACAGACCAATGGAATAGAATGGAGAACCCAGAAATAAACCCTCACATTTATGATCAAATGATTTTTAATAAGAATGCCAAGACCATTAGTGAGGGAAAAGACAGGCTTTTCAACAAATGATGTTGAGAAAACTGGATATTCACCTATAAAAGAATGAAGTTGGACCCTTACCTTAAACCATATATAAAAATTAACTCGAAATGGATCAAAGACCAAAATTTAAGAGCCAAATCTATAAAACTCTCAGAAGAAAAAGTAGAAAAGAGTTTCATAACATTGGATTCAGCAGTGATTTCTTGGCTATGACATAAAAAGCATAGGCAACAAAAGAAGAAATAGATAAACTGGCTACATCAAAATTAAAAACATCTGTGTGTCAAAGGACACTATCGAGATATTGAAAATGAAAGGAATATTTCCAAATCATATATCCGATAAGAAATTAATATCCAGAATATATAAAGAACTCCCACAATTCAAAAACAAACAAACAGAGAAAAAAAAAACAACCAAATTAAAAAATGGGCAAAGGACATTTCTCTAAAGATATATAAATAGCCATTAAGCACATGAAAAGATGCTCAACATCACTACTCGATAGGGAAATAAAAATCAAAACCACAATGAGATACTACTTCACATCTATTAGGATGGCTATAATCAAAATAAGAAGAAAATAAATGTTAGCCAGGTTGTGGAGAAATTGGAATCCTATGCAATTCCTCAAAAAAGAATAAAAATAAAAATAAAAATTAAACAAAAAATTACCAAATGATCCAGAAATTCCACCTTTAGGTTAGGTATCTACTCAAAGAATTGAAAGCAAGGCCTCGACCAGATATTTGTATCACAATGTTCACAGCAGCATTATTCACAATAGTCAAAGGTGGAAACCACCTAATTACTCAACTACTTCATTGACAGATGAATGAATAAACAAAATGTGATATATATATTATTACATACACAGTCTTCCACTGCTAAACAACAGAGATACATTCTGAGAAATGTGTCCTTAGGTGATTTCCTCACTGTGTGAACACCGCAGTGTACTTACACAAACCTATATGGTACAGCCTACTACTGTAATTGTATGTGCTATACTTTCATACGACTGGCAGCACAGTAGGTCTGTTTACACCAGCATTACCACAGATATGTGAGTAATGTGTTGAGCTAAGACATTAAAGTGGCCAGTACATCATTAGGTGATAGGAATTTTTCAGCTCCATTATAATCTATGGGACAACTGTCCTATATATGGTCCATCATTGACCAAAACGTCATTATGAGGTACATGACTGTACATTTATATGTTAAATACGTATTTATTTATTTTTGTTTATTTACCAGTAATTACTAAATATATAAATAACAGGGGGTACCAGGGACTGGGGAAAGGAGTAATGAGTAGTTATTATTTGATGGGTAGAGTTTCATTTTGGACTAGTGAGAAAATCCTGTAGCTGGATAGTGGTGACAGTTGCACAAAAATGTGAATGTACTTAATGCCACTAAGTTATACACTTGAAAACAGTTAAAATGGTAAATTTTATGTTATGCATAGTTTATCACAATAAAACAAAGTTTTTTAAAGTGGTGATATATGTATTTTAAAGAACTTCTATATTGTGTAAGGAGGAAAAAAATAGGTTACATAATTATTTGTACAGTAAGATCACTTTTCTGTTCAAAAACAAACTTCTTGCCAGCATGAGTCCAAGAAAGGCTTTGGTTTTTATCTTGGGGCCAGTATTGTGTTCCCTACCTGTGAGAGAGGCTGGGAAATTGAATTTTTAGCTTTCCTCACTTAGTAGAGTGGAAAGCTAGTTGAGGATGGGGTACGGACCAAGCCACTACCACACGCCAGAGATGGAGGTCGTAGAATCTCCTCTGTTCCTTTTCCTTTTGTATACGTTAGAAAGTGAGACTAGCCAGATCTGCTCGCATACAAAGAATTAAAGTTCCTATGGCTTTTCTTGAGATTTATACTACTACTAAGAAAAAAAAAAAGAAATTATCATCTAATACAACATTGTTTGGACTAAAAATTCCATTTGTTCAAGGCTTTCAGTTTGAGTAAAATTAATGTCTGCCTACTTATCAGCTGTGCTGAGTAAACACTTCAGATCAAGTAAGCCTTCAAAGGCGGGTACTTAACTCAATTCTTTTCCTAAAGAGATGTTGCATTAGCATAATCTAGTTCACAGCAGTCCAGCACTGTCCTCTGAGGATTAACACGGGGTTCACTGTATTTGTACCACAAAGAGTGCTATGAATGCTGACTTAGTTAAAAAAAAAAAAAAATTTAAAACACAAAAAAGACAGACTGGAAAGAACAGTGGGCTGGGAGTCAGAAGAGCTGGGTCTGAGGTCAGGTTCTGTCACTTGCCACCAGAGTACTCTGTCATTCAGCGCATCACCAAGCCACTACCTGTATATCAGGCACTGGGCTAAGTACTGGGGGGAAAGGGGAAGATGAAAATGTCAAATAAACAAGAAAATCTCCATTCTCAAGAAGATGATCTTTTATTTGGACAAGCCCCTTCATCTTGCAGATCCTCAGCTCCTTCACCTGTAATTCAAAGGCATTACCATTCTCGAAGTGTTATTAGGAAATATGGCAGGATATTCTGACCTTAGTGACCCTGGCATTTGGGTCAGATAATGCCCTGCTATGGGGGGCGGGGCAGGGAAGGCAGGCCCATGCACTGTAGTATATGTAGCGGAATCCCTGGCCTCTACTCACTTGATGCCAGTAGCTCCTCCTCACTGCTCTCACCCCAGTTATGACAACCAAAAGTGTCTACAAACATTAGCAAATGTCCCCTGTGGCAAAATCATCCCTAGCTGAGAACCTCTGAAATAGGTTCTCTGAAATAGGTTAAATGTATGAAAGCATTTAAAAATAGCATCAAGATCCAAATCCAGTCAGTATTAATGTAAATCTATTTTTAAGATTACTTGTCAAAAACAAAATCCTTTAAAAAGTTTGGTTTCCTTAGGAATGTTTTTATTTTCTATTTATATATATACATTTTGCCTATCATTAAAAGCCTATCGGGGCTTTTTGGTTAATTTTCTTAACCCGAACAAAGCATCTTCATCAGAACATATTTTTAAAGTTCATCACTGTACTAACATGACAGAGTCAAACATAACTGCCATCGCTACAGAGCAGACATTTTATCCAAAATCAAAGTTCTCTGTGCCTACCTTTTAAGGACAAGGGGCTGGATCTTGTGAATTCTGCATTTGTCGGTCTGTGGTGTTTACGAACTTCCAAGTACTCCTTAACTCTTGAATCAATGGTTTCTTTTAACAGTAAACAGACTTCCTAAAGTAAATTAAAATAATTAGAGATAATTTTCTGATTTAATGCAATACAAAAAAAAGTCAACATCACGCATATTAAAAAAATCAACGGTAAACATTTCGTTTGCTTTTTTAATTAGCTGTGAATGCCAAAAGGAATGTTATATGTGCTCATGGATAACACTGAAGATTTATATCTGCTACTTTGGTTTGTTCGAAACTATGATGTTGGTTCACTTTGTGATCTAAGAAATTCATTTAATTTCTCTCTGCCTCAGTTTCACATTTCTAAAAGGAAGACAAAAACACCTCAATGTAAAACTTAGCGTGACAAGGTGATGAAATCAGTGGGGTAAAGACTTTTCACATAAATATCAGTTGTATTGTGACATATAGAAAAATCAAATAGAGCCATCACTGGCTGGTAGCAAGAGCCCAAGGAAAGAGCACAGTGGCCAAGCAGGGGACTGTGGAGGCAGGTAAGAGTCAGGACCCAGGGTGTATTCAGAGAACCCTGACACCAACCCCATTAATGAAGGGGGGACAGCATCCCATGGTTTCATGTAGGGACACAAGGCACGGTGTGACCAGATCTTCCAATTTGTTCAAGAGGAGCCAGAAACAGTGATTTTTATACAAAAATTTCCCATTTTTCAAATTTGGGTCAGAAAACTTTTAAAATCTAAACACTATCATTCATTAGTTTCTGGCCTTAGGTTTACAGATCTACTAAAAAAAAGGAACAACACTGAGTAGGGGGTTGAACGGAGAGCTGGAAACCAGTAATCTGATTTTCTTCCATGCTCTTGTTGATGATACTGTGCATGCCCATTTGCTTTTGTGAAAACTGCACATTATATTCACCTATTAATGATGAAAAGAATTTAACTTCTCATATTTCACTAAAGTAGATTAATATTTATTAGGCAACAGAAACACATGGTTTTAATTCAATGTCAACATACCATACCACTAGCAAATTTCTGAAGCTGTCTATTGTTTTATGTATCAGTGTTATTTATAAAAAGAAAAACAAAACTTTAAAAGTCTAACCATGTATCGGGAAGACACAGTCCATTTTAGCTATACTACCAGAAAAATGTAACCTAAAGTAGGAAAAGGAAAAAAAACTGCACACAAATCCTAATTTCTTAGATTTAGAACTGATGCATAAGGACTAATAATTCTGGTTGAATTCCCAAAGAGTCTGAAGAAGGCTCAGAGTTGCAGAGGTCAGCTCAAACCTGTTTCACTGGTTTCTTGCAATGCCATCTCAGGTTGATCTCTTAAAATCTTCATAAATTGAAATGAGAAAAAGTTTTAAGCTGCTTCAGCGGGCAATGAGAGCCAAACTTTTCATTATTATTATTATAAACACATGTACTCAAACAGTATAGAAAACCCTTGATTTAACTTACAAAATGTGAGTTTGTAGATAAAACACAAATACTGGTCCCCTCTCTCCTGCTCTCATTTTGCAGCCCAAAGATGCAGTGCCTTGTGGAATACAGAGATATCCGTTTACAGTTGAGTGTTTTGGCATTGTTCACACAACAGAAAGGCAGCCTTGCCTCATACTGTTGTTTTAACAATTAAAGAATTTTGCTTCACATGCAGGGTTCAACTATGACTGAGCCTGAAAATATGTGAAAGACATACATGGAAACAAAGATTGTTAAAATTTGGCCATAAATGCCCTATAAGGCTAGAACTAAAAATAGTACTACAAAAATAAAGCAAAGGCCCATATACATAAACTTTCTCCCTATAGTTACGGGGCTTTCCTTTGATGAGTCAGGTTTGACAAACGGAAGGTAGACCAAGTGCTATGTGGTCAAGATATCCTAGTAACTGACCACACCGCACTCAGCAAAGCATTCTCTTCAGAACCAGAGCAATGCACGAAAAGACAAATTCCCAGATAACTTGGAGGAAATGACAAGACCAAATTAAAATCAATGAGCAAGAGAGATACATACAGAATCTCTAAGCTAACGGGCTAAATTTGCTTCCTCAAGTTTACAAAGGAACAGTTTGAGTTTGACTGTTTGGGTACACAGACTATTTGTGCTGGACTCAAAATAAACATATGTTTAATACATGTAATTAGTTCCTTTTTCTGAAAAGGAACTGGATATTCTTAAGACATTTATTATATAAAGTGACTGTTAAAATGTAATCAAACTGATTGCTCATGAAATTTCAATCATGAGATAATCTAATGATAAAAAAGATGAAAGCATTGAGACACTGAACATAGGCTATAGTCATATACTTTCCTTGACTAGCTTTTCTCCTCTCTCTTTCTCTCTCTCTTTCACTCTCTCTCTCTCACACATACACACTAACCCAGAGCAATTTTAATGTCAGTGAGCATACTTTAAAAGAACAACTTAAAGTAGAAGCAGCAAACCATCTGCTCTGAGAGCAAAGCAGCAAACAGAGCTTTGAGAGCAAAGCTCAACTTGCTGGCACGACCTGCCTTGTTGCAGCTGCCACTGCAACAGAGCTCTGCAGGTCCAATCGTGCACTGGGCATCTTTGCTAAGTCATGCCCTGCTGCCCGGATATAGGTACTAGGTGGAGCAGCCCAGCTGCGTGTGGCACCCTGGAAAATTCTTGCCTCACGCTTTGGCTAGGAGGTGATTCACATACTCATAGCTTTGTTTTAAAGCCTTCCAAATAAACTAACTCAGCAAAAATGACTAAATATCAACAAGAAAGGTCTAAGGTTGAGGTTGTACAGCTGGGAAATAATGGAAGAAAATGTGGATTCTAGAACACTGTTAATCTAAGTCAAGTCAGAAGCCTTTAGGGTGAGGTTCCCCTCAGGCGAATATTAGTCACTCTGAAGAAATGAACTGTTTTGTATTGTGGGGACAGGTGTTATAAAGCCAAAGCTCGGAATTATGTGGAAGTGAGCTGTAGTAGGAGATGCTGGCCTACTATATATTAAGTCTTAAAAGCACAGTCCATGGTTATTTACCTGAATGATAAATCCTACCATAACAAATCTTGTGCTTTCCTGCTCACAGTTTCGGGCCACCAAGTATCCTTTGTGAAATTATGACAGCAAAGTCCAGATAATTTTACCTTTTGATTGGAAATGTAGTACCCTATAAATTTTCTTTTAGGGAGATTTTTTTTCTACTGATCTCCAAAAGCTGACTGAAAAGTTATTACAGCATAGGTTTTTTTTTTTTCCTTTGTGTGTGTCACTATCACTAGTGTCTTCTTCATATACCACCGTTTAATAAAACTTTTATTTCTAGCTCTAAGAAGCTATCATGACAAATGAATATCATGGACATATGAAGTGCTATAATATTTTGAAAGTTATCTAAAAGCCTCTGCCTCACTATCTCTGTTTTCTAGTAAACAGGGACCTGGAGAAGGAAGCAAAGCATGTGTTGAGAGCTGATGCACCTCTAGCCCTCTGCCACAGTAGCACTTGGCTGGGGCTGCAGACACTGGGGGCCAGGAGTGTCTCAGACAGCCTCTGAGAGAAGCCCTTCACTTGCAGACGAGGAGGCCAAAGCCCATGGAGGTCAAGCACCATGCTCCCAGTCAACCGGCAAGTCACTTTACTGACAATTCACTTGGTGACTGAGAGCTGTCAGAGAAAGAACATGTCAAACGTTTCTGCACTTGTCAAAGGCTCATGCTAATAAAAGGATGGTAGAAGATAAAAAAGTGCCGAAGACTACAATTTCACACAGGTGTGAAAGATTAGCCTGGTGTCAGTCCCCATATCTTCCCAACCAGTCAGATTAAAATCCCTGCTTACTTGAAATATCACTTTAACTTCTTCTTTTTTTTTTTTTTAATATAGAGTCCACCTTCCCCTAAAACAAAGAGGTAGGAAATTTCTGGTTTAAATAACAGAGTTGGATATGAAATGTATGGATGTTCAGTTTCTGAAGGAAAAAATAAAAGCAGGCTTATGTCTGTCATGGGGAAGACAACAGCTAGTTTTCAAGGGTTAATATCACTCAATATTTTGCCTATTAATTAAAATGAAAGCTAGAAAGAGCTAATATGTCTTCTAACAGAAGCTACCTGCATCTAAATAGTGAAAAGTTTTGTGGTACCTCTTTCTTCTGTTCAGAAAACCAGCTGGTATCTTTGTTTGAATCTTGCGGTGATATATGAAGATCCACCAGGACGGCAAAATTCCCACACTGGAAAACATTAATGGCAGAGTTAGCTTACATCCAACAAATAATGAGAGAAAAATCTCATGAATTCCTATGTGGTTGCTCATAATGAAATGGCAACAAAGTTCACTACTAGACAGAAGTATTCTTAGGGGGCCGGGCTACAAGTCATAACCTACTACTCCATCTAATATCTATGGCAGAAATGCTAGGGAGAAATATCATTTTAATCAGGATAGCAAAGACAAAATATTTACCTTGAAGGGGTATGCTCAGGCATCTATGGGTAGTTGGAAGACTATCAAACACTGAGAGAAGTAAAATAGGTCAGAACTAGGTAAGCACTGGTTCTGTGGACAGCCAAGGGAATTCTTTCTTCTAAGTAGGACAGATACAGATATATATTTTAGATGGACAAAAGGATTGGCTGGGACAACACATCTTAGAATAGAAACAGAAGCACAAATGAATGAAAAAGAACCAAGGAGAGGAAAGTAGATGCTGAATGACAGTTATCAAAACTAAATAAGTTTCATTAGAATAGCTACAGAACTATACAAAGCCTGCCTCTCTTCTTATTCCATAGGCTAGTGCTATCCCGCACTTTTGCAAAGATGGAAATAGTCTGTATCTGTACTGTTCAATAGGGTGGCCCATACACATTTGGGGCTACTGAGCACTTGAAATGTGCAACTGTGACTGAGAAGCTGAATTTTTAATTTCATTTCACTTTAATTTAAGCAGACCTATGTGGCTAGCAGCTCTGTGGCACAGCTACAGACCCTGTAAAAAGTTGTAGCCTTATAAATCCTCACACCTTACAAGCAAAGTAATTTCTGAGAATCTCGGGATAACTGAAGAAGATCTAACTTAGAAAGGAACAGAAGACCAATTCTGTAAGTTGATGGTGGTCTAAGAGGCCCAGAGGGTCTGTTTATGGCCCACAAGGAAAAGTCACTTTTGCACCTCTTTGGCTGAAAAAAAATTTTTTTTTCTTTTTAAAATTCCGTGCTATAATTTAATGGGGAAAGGAAAGTATTTTCAACTAACGGTGTAAGAATACCAAATGTAAATATGGAAAGAAAATGAAACTTGACACCTACTTCACTCCATACAGAAAAATTAATTTAAGATGGATCATGGAGCTAAACATAAAAACCAAAACTATTTTTCTGACTTTAGGGTAGGAAAAGATTTCTTAGACAGGACCCAGAAGCACTAAATATAGAAGAAAAATGGTTCAATTGGACTTTGTCAAAATTTAAAACTCTTGGTCATCAAAAGACACCATTAATAAAATGAATACGTATGTTGCAGAATGGAAAAAATATTCATAAATACATGTATCTGACATAAAGGACTGACATCCAAAATGCACAAGGAACCCATACAAATCAATTAAAAAAAACCCGAACAACCTAAACTTGAGCAGACACTTCACAAATAAGATAAACAAATGGCTAATAAACACATGAAAAAAATGTTCAAAATCAGTCATCAGGCAAATGCAAACTAAAACTACCAAGAGATACTACTACATACCTATTAGAATGACTAAAATTGACTAAGAAGATTGACACACCAAATGTCGGTAAGGATGTAGAGCAACCTAAACTCTCACACATCTCTAATGGAAATGTAAAATGGTCACCTATTCTGGCAAATGGTTGGTCAGTTCCCTATAGACATATATGTGTTTACTGACTGAGCCAGCAATTCCACTACCAGGTATTTACTGAGAAAGATAAAACACATGTGCACACAAAGACTTGTAAGCAAATGCTCATGGAAATTTTATTCATAATAGCCCAAACGGAAGAAAACCCAAGTCTACTGACAGGAGTATATTCATTCAATGGAATGCTCCTCACCTCACTACGGATATACTCAACATGGACTAATATCCTAAACATTATGTTAAGCAAAAGAGAAAAGGCTAAACGAATACACACTGTCTGATTCCATCTATATAAAGTTCTAGAACAGCAACATTAAACCTATGGTCAAAGCAATCGAACACTGATTGCCTGGGGAGGAACTGGCCTAGAACAGGCACAAGTGAGCTTTGTGTGGTGATTGTATATCTTGATGGGGTCTGCGCCTAAGATCAGTTTATTTCACAGTATATAAACAATGCATCAATAACAAACAATTTTTAGTCGCTATGTAAAACTACATTCATATTTGTTGACAGTTATTTAAAATGTAGTGCATCCCTAAAAATATGTGCATTCTTTAGGGGGGTGGGGGGAGTGAGGACCAAAATGAAATTCAATGGGTAATTTGAAAATTGTAAGGTATGAAAAGATGATCTTCTCTGATATAAAAGAGTACAGTGTGACCCACTGAACTGCAGTTTAGTGTGTTGCAACCAGCATTTTATTTTAATGAATGAGAATTAAAGAGAGTATTGGAATGGGATTAAAAAATATCAAGGGTCATGTGGTAAAGCCAAGTATTATTTTGTGAAACTTCTGTATAAGCATCTGAGTTACGATGTAAAGCCTATTTCTTACTGTGGGTTGTGGTCAAAACTGTTTGAAAACCATACTCAAAGATACTGTTATTTTAAAATTTCTTCACAACTGTTGATTATAGATTTAACCATTAAGGAGTATGCTGCCACCAGGTGGAGGTATTTTGTCACAACTACAAGATCTTAGCCAGGGATAATTAACCTTTCCTGTGCCATCCACCTCTTTGGCCAGCTGTGAAGCTGATAAAATCTGCTCAGAATAATGTTTTTAAATGCATGAACCACAATGCATAGGATTCCAAAGAAAAACAATTTTACTTAAGTATGGTTATCCAAATTTTAAAAAAAATTAATTTGTGATATAGTAACATATGCACTTGTTTATTAAAGCACTGGCTCTTGTCACATAGAGGTAGATTTAATAACTACTATAAATCCAAAGCAGTGATAAGCAAAAATGATATCTTCAGAATGTGCCATAACTATATTAGAAGACCTATGCTTTCTAACGATGACAAATATTACTAATACTATTGTTCTGACTATTTAATTCATAATAAAAACTACGTTTATTAGAATTTAATCAAAATAAAGATGTTAACTTTTTCCCCCCACCCAAGTTCACCAACCGCGTGAGTTCTATCGGGGGCCCCTCCACGGATTGGCCAAGAGCCGCTCTGAAGCGGGGAGATGCACCTCACACATTTTACTGGGTTTCCTGTATGTGTTCTACCCGGACTCTTTAGTCAAACCAAGTTCTCTGCCACCCCTTCTTCATTAGTAAAATTAATTTTTAAATGCTTTAAAAAAAGAAAGAAAAAAAGAAATAGTGATGCTTCAACAATCTGAACTGATACTATATAATCGTAACTTTCTAAAAACTTCAATAGCAAGGTCCCATTTGGTATTTTCTCATCATTTTGTTACTTTTGATCACGAATAACGTAGTGTAAGTTTGATTACAAACAGATTGATTAGAACGTCTTTTTTTTTTTTTTTTAAATCATCAAACTTTCTTTGGTGCTCAAACTTTCCCGGGATTTCTGCCAGACTCCACTGCGGTGCACGCATGCGGTCCCCTCCCCCACCGCAGGATTCTCCCTCCTCAGCCAGCAGTTGTGAGTTCTTCAGCAAGAGCTCTCTCAAACTCCCACACTAATCAGAGGTATTTTGCCTTTCTAAAGTTCCTTGCTCGCAAGCCTTTGCTGCCTCTTTTCTCTCAGGAGTAAACAGAAGTTAAAAAAAAAAAGCTTCTTACTGCTGCCAGCAGCACAGCCTCCACTTCTCCTTAATTAGGAGGAGGTTATTTCTACTCAGCAGATAAACTCTCCAGCTCTCTTCTGAGAGGAGCAATACACTAACCATCACTTCTTTCTCAGTCCAAAGCTGCTCGTTTTATACAGGCCCAGTTACCTCTTTAAGAGCCCAAAGGCTACCAGAAAAAGCTGCACATCCCATGCCCTGGGCTATGAGTCTAAAGGCCAGGGCCTGGTCCAGTTTCTAGCCCTCTCCACCCATATAAGTTTCTGCCAAAAACCTGGGAATAGACCCTAACTCCTCCCTTTCTCTAACTCTCCATAATCAGTCACCATGTCTCCTAGATTTCACCTCTTAAAGAGGTAAACACGCCCCTCCTCTCTGGTTCCGCAGCTCATATCATCTCCCACTTGGAACACTGCGGCTCCTTCTCGTGGTGTCCTGGATGAACTCATGATGCCCCAACCAGAGCAATTTCAAACATAAAACGGGAGCAGTGCACTCCTGCTGCGGCTCTGAGCATAACACGAAGCTTCTGAAGAGGCCCTACACACCCACCATCTCCCACTGCTCCTGGGCACCTGTTGTTTTTGACCTTTGCTTCCAGTGCACCTCAGTGCTCCTGTGCTTAGTGAACTCCTATGCATCCTTGAACCCTAGCAGGAGCATGGGCACCTCTGTGGAGCTTTTCTGAACAGTCTGTCACCTTCTGCTCTGCCATCAGTCACATGCTTCATGTGCTTATTTATTTCTGCATTAAATGGCTGGTCCACATAGGAGCTTCCCCTGCCTGGCTGTTAGGTCCCTGGAAGAGAGAGGGTCCATATCTCAGCTCTGCACATGACTCTGTACCCCAAGGATTAGCACAGTACCAGAGCACAATAAGTGCTGAATACTTAATGAAATGAAGAAAGGAATGAATGAACAAATGACAAGACAAAGGAGCTCTGAGTTTTGGGCAAACTACAGCCCTATCTGCAAACTGAGCGTTCTGAGCCCATTTTGGGGACAAGGCCATTCTGATTCAGCCTGGGACACTGACGTGTCATAGAACAACCTCCTCCTTCCTATTCTGGAGTGGCGACAACTATGTCATGACCAGTGACAACCAGTCATTTTCCACATTTTGAAAAAAAGGAATAATACAAGGATCCTAGGATGACCTCACCCTAAACTCAATGCCAAACAAGTGTGTTGGTGATTTTTCCTACCTAAGAATTCCAAAGAATTCCAAAGCTGCAACTTAACTTGAACTATTACCAAGTCTTTAGAGGTGGGAGGTCTTGTTTTCTAATTTTACATTAGGTGTAAAATAAAGGTAAAATGCTAACACGTAGACATTTCAGAAGTAGGTTCAGAACTCTGAGATATGTGGAACGTTTTCCACATTCTCTCATTCATTCATCATTCATTAATTCCCCCACTGAGTTTCAAAGGGGCACTGGGCCAGACCCTGAGAGACGAAGGGGTAGAACAGAGCACTGTAGGAAGTGTGATCACAGCACACACCCAAGGACCAGAGGGAGGCCAGAGAAGAGGGCATGATGTGTCAGCTAAGTCCTGCGGATTAGGGCAAGTGTTGGAGAAAGAAAAAGGAATAGCACCCACACAATGAAAGAGACCCGAACAGCTTGGGGTGCTCTAGGGACAGAAGAGTCTGATTATGCAGAAACAGGGCAACAGATGAGGCCAACGGCAGGAGGGTTCAGACCATAGAGGAACCCTGGACAGGCCACGGGGGCCGAGGAGACCTGCATGCTGGAGAGCTCTCTCAGGCAGGCGTGGAGAGCACGGCCTGGCAGGGAAATCGCCAGGGCCAGGCATACAGGTTCAAAGCCACCACAAGAACCCAAACAAGAGACAATGGAAGGTGATCCTGAGGTGAAGAGGAAGGGGCAGATTTGCAAGATGCCCAAAAGTCAGAATCAAAAGGATGTGGTTGGGTTTGAGAGGAGGAAGAGCAAGCATAACGCCCTGTGCATGTGACTAGTTTGAACCATGCCCATGAGGCGTGTTCACAGGCAGCTCATCCCTATGGGTCTGTTGAAATTGTCACTGGCATTTTACACCCGCCTGGACTAAGAATTTCAGGCAGCTTGGATTAAACAGGCAGATTAAAAATGGAAAAAAATAAGTAAAAAAATAAAAAATAAAAAAACAGCAAAACATAAAAATGAAACCAACGATATGTTTGTACAAAATTCCCACCATAGTCCTAAGCCTCTACAACACTGGGCTCTGATTTTGCCAGGTACCAAAATAAAAAATGAAAGGTCAACTAGAGGCCATAAGATGACAATGAATCAGTGCTGAGAATTACTCAATCATTCCTGGTACTAAATCTAGAAAGATGCTTCTCCTGAAGGGCTTCATGAAAACATATGCAATTATCTTGCTGGAGTATCAACTTTAATATAAGGCTTCAAAAAAATATTAAATATTTTCATATCAAAACAAACTGCATATATATTACAGGAGGAAATTAAAAAGTCATGTGGTTTTGAAAGAAAGTTTAGTGCCATTTATAAAGCACCTGTGTTGCAGGCTTTGGCTAAGCTTTACCTATAGTATTCGACTTAATCCTCGCCAGTGACCCGTGAGGGAACACAGCTATAACTCACATTTTATAGATAAGGCAAGTGGAATCAGAGAAGGTGAGGACTAGTCCAATATTACACAGGCAGTAAAGGGCAGACCCAGGATTCAAACCCAAATACGTTAGACTCCAAAGCCCACTGCCATGCATTACTTGGAAGAAATATCCCCGGTGGAAGGTGACTCAGGACTCTACCAGGACCCACAGTGGGGGGCACATTCAAGGATTCCTAGCCTGGAATCCACTCCACTGTACTTGGGAACTGGCCCCCTATTTATACCTCCAGGGTGAGGGGGGCAGCCATGGCTGCCCATTAGCACTGTGACTGAACCAAGAATATTGAACAGTGTCACTCAGTTCCCTTCCCTGGGCAGCTAGACTTCATGCTTGAAGGGAGGCACTGAGTTCAGATACTGAAGCTGCCCCTGTGGGGTACCCTCTTGAAATAAGAGTGCAGTGCAGTGGTGAAAGCTCCACCACAGAGAGATTGGGGCAGGAGGAGTGGTTAGGGACAAGGAGGGATGAGAAGGGGAAGGAATGCAGCAAAGGACTACAGCAATAAATGACATGAAAGGTGGGGTGGGGATGATGAGGCAGGAAGAGAGGTCTCCCGACATTAACAAGACTATCCAGAGAGTTAAAGCTGAAGAAAAGTCAACTCAAATATTTTGTCAATTTAACCCCTTGGCTTGTTCCTTATTAAAACACTTGTCCAAGAAATCTAAGCTTGGAGGTTATATTCGAGAAAAGAAACCCGCATACCTTTAGGATGGCGTACACAATAAACCAGCAGACAGGTCAGGGAATAGAAGAATAAAGAGTCATTCTATTGGAATACATTACATCCTTAATCTAACTGCATAAACTTGCTGAGGGCGAAGAAGTTGGCAATAACAATAGCTAAGATTCACCGAGCATTTACTGTGTGCCAAATACTGTGTGTCAAGACTTTTCAGTACATTATTGCATTTCATTCTCAAGACAACCCAGAGAGGCATAAACTATTACTACTCAGTGTTCTGGAAACACTGAGAAACTTAAGAGCTCTCTTTCTCTTTTAGAAGATCCCCGGTGATCACGGCTGGGTTTTGTTTGGTGTGGTACCTTGCCAACTTGGCAATACTTGTCAGGCCAGATATAAGGAATACTCCATAATCTTAACAGAATTAGACACAGCCTGAATTCGAGATCACAGCACCTGGAGAAAGCCGTCTGGTGACAAATGGGAGAACGGCCTGGTGCAGGAAGTCCAAAGCTGTGAATCTCTTCTGAGGACTCCCCAGTTTAGGAGGGGTGTGCCACCTCTCTTCTGTGTCAGTTTCCCTCAATGTAAAAAGAATGGACACAACTATATCTCTTTCAAGGGGCCTTCCACTTTATGATCTCGCCTCCTGGTTGCATTTTGGTTTGCAACCATTAGCTAGGATTCTATTTGCTCACATAATGTTTGCCCTACTGTAAAGGTTACAAAAGAGCCACACGGAGTCTAGCACCATATACTGTCCTTCATCAGTTCACTATGGGCCACTCAAGCACAGCAGTAAAATCCACTGTCGTTTTGGAATACAGAACAGGAAAGTACATTTCCTGCTATGCTGACTTCTGCGGGCATGATTTAGACTTGGCAACCAATGACAGAAAATGCCAGTCACATGGCTAGAAATCATAGTCTAAGCCATGGAGAAGGGAGACACTCAGTGGAATTGGAGGAGGCGAAAATCTTAGCGACCAATGAGCTCTTCTTCCCCAAAGCGTTCTCCAACACTGTCAGGCAGGATTAGGCTTTTCTCTGCCGCCGCAGCACTTTATTCATGCTTCTGTTGTGGAACTCGTCACAGGCTGTAAACATCCATCTCCCATGAGTGGCCTCAAGGAGGAGCTGCCTTCTGTTACCTTTGGGTTATCAGTGCCTATAATGGGGCCTGGCACATAGATGATAGTGAAGAGTATTTGTTAAATGAATGAAAAAATACAGTGATGAAAATTACTTAAGTGTCTTCCTGGCCTCTCTCTAAAATGGATTACCACCCTCTCATCTGTACCCTGTCCTCAGAACAAGAAACACCTGTGGCATTTTCTTGCTCATGGTTTACAGCTAAGGTTGCCTCACATATGCACAGAATAACGTCACCCCAGAAAGTGGGTAGTGATGCCCAATGCTCCATTCCAGCTGGTTATGTTCCCACCTTCCCATCAGAAGGAACAAACTGCCAAGCCTGATTGATGATGTGATTTCAGATCCACTGGAGGAAATACATGTGGGGATTCCTTGGTTGCAAATGGATGGCTATTACTTTGTGCTCAAGTTGTTCTGGTTGAAAGGGATACAGGGGAGGGTGTGACTTGTCTGAAATGAAAAGGAATCAGGAAGAGAGGGAGTGTCTCTCTCCTGTTTGGTGCCTATTGTGCGACTTCTGACTACAGGTCAGGGATGTACAGTTTTCCACTCACTTGTTTGTTTTTCTTAACAGCTTTATTGCTATGGCTGGGAAAAGATTTTACGTGTGTAAGGAGCAAACCATGAAGGTATGAGAAAGAGAACAGAAAAGCAGAGCTAACGATAACTCCTAAAAGCGCAAACGAACAGAGTAAGAGGCTGATGTCCTTCAGTAAAACGTCTCTGGTCCCCTACTATGACAGAGTTTTGGTTTTTTTTTTTTTTTTTTGCTTAGAGTGCTCATACAGCGGTTCACCATCTTCCTGGATAAGATTTGCGAAGGAAAGCGATGTGGTGCTGGGAATAAAGCAAAGGCCAACCAAAGTGGTTTGATAAAGATACCGAAACTTAATATATGCCACTGGAACTTTGGGTAGTATTTGAGGCTGATCTGAAACCCAACACTACATCAAGGTGTAGTTAAGAATAGGCCCTCAGTTCACTCACTTTGAAAGATAAGTGGTGACTTCATTTCTTCAGACACTTTCCCTAATGATTTCCAAGACATTATTCTTTCAAATTAACATTCAGGCCACTATTCTTCAGGAGACGAGCATGTGCAGCAAGAAGCACCATGGTTTGAGGGCAAGACAGAGCCGATTTCAAACCCCTGCCCCGAACCCCAGTACTCCCCAACTCTAGGTAAGTTCCTGCAATGTGAAATAATGAAAAACACCATATGGTGTTGTTTGGAGGATTAAATGAAAGAATGAAGATACAGGGTTTCAGCACAGTGCCAGCCATACAAGGGGCTCAAGAAAGAAATATGGATCAGGGATTATTTTGTTTTGTATTGTTTTCTTCCAAAGGTAGAATCTGCCTCAAATTCCAGGGCATTTTAAATGAACTCTGAATCGTCAGTTCCATAAGATTTACAAATAGATAGGGCACAGGTTTCCACCTATTCCTACTAAGAGCTAATAAATGTCTCATACTTGTTTTGCACAGTTTTACTCTGGCCACACATTGCTTCTTAGAAGAACAGATGGCTTGTAATCACACCAGATCACAAGGTAAAAACATGAGCTCTCCTCTCACATATTTCTGCAAAAGGAAACATGAAAATAAGTAACCTGATGGAAATTATGATAAACTTGTCTGTAGGGAACTTGGGCTGAGAGGGCCTTGAAGGGCTAGGAAAACAAGCAACACTCAACAGTCAGCAACATTTTGACCCGTCAGGTGCATGTCAGGAACAATTACCACCAACCATTAAGTAATCTGAAAATGGGATTTGGTAAACAAGAGGGTGTTAGTCCCCACAAATTCTGCTCACAATTTTATCCTGTATGTGTTATCAAGAAGCTATGGAATGTGGGTTTGAATTATTAGAATATAGTCTTTTATATCCCTGAGAATCTTGATACTCTTCAATGTCAAGAACAAAAGAAAAGCAGTGCAGCCTATGAGTAAAAGACATTTATGACAAATTATAAATTAATCAAAATGAAAAAAGAAAAACTGTAAATATTCCCCTAGTGATCAATGCCCACAATTCATAGATTATTCAAAAGGGCGGTCAGTCTTGGAGGGAGATTTCCTAAAAGAGGAAGGGAGATAAAAGATAGGTAGCACAATTTCCCTACCTCCCGGGGATTGGGGGACCACCCGAGAGTCTTTAATGACTGCTTTGGGGATTCTGGGTGACTTACAGGGATTTAGTTAAATGTAAAATAATTTTAGGAATCCCCCACATCAATATCTTTTCTCTGGAATCCTCTTGTCTACTTTCAAATATACCAAAGGACTTGCCAGATAAAGCCATGGCAGGCACACTCTGTTCAATTCAGCTGTCACGTAATTTTTCCTGGAGTATTAATATTATGTAAGTACTGTTGGTAAAGGGGGCTACATCTGCCCTTCTAAACTGGGAAAGGGTAGTGCTTTCCAGGCCACCTTTAGTATAGAGGTAAGGAGGGCAAACATAATCTACATATATGGCTTCAAACCAAAACACGACCAGAGAGCGAGGACTTCCTGAGGCCTACTGCACATGAAAAGTTTCCATTTGTGCAGGGCTCAGGGTTACCAGGGCCTCAGAGAGGCCCAACCAAGTCAATACCAGCCTTCTCTCCACCCTTGGACGTGCTTATCATCCTGGTTCTGCCAGTTCAAGAATGCTCTCTGTGTGTACAACTTGAAGGATATTTGTCCACTAGAGCCTAGAGCCCTGGCTCTCAGTACCAGCAGCATCAGCATCTCCTGGAGCTTGTTTGATATGCAAATTAAGACTTCCCATCAGAAATTTTAGAGGTGGGGCCCAGACTCCTGTATTTTAACAAGTCCTCTGGATGGATGATTCTGGTGTGTGCTCAAGTTTAATAACCACTGCTGTAAGGTACCATATCTCCTGAGGACTGCTCCTGGCATTCTTCGTACACGATGCAGCAAAATTTTTAGAGGTTACATTAGAAAGGAAAAATATGTATATCTGATTAGGTTTCACAATGTAACACAATAGAAGTAGATAGCTCAGCAGAATATGTTACAACTCTAAAACTCACAAGAACATCACAGTTTGATGATGATGTTAAAATGATTCCCTCTGAGTTGTAAGAAACTCAAATTATGATTTTCCTTAAAAAGAAAAAAATAAAACTTTCTAGAGGTAAACGTGATGTACAGCCAGGGCTGATAACCACAGATATAATAGTGCCTTACTGAGCATTTTAAAAATCATCTATGGATTAGGATGATAAATATGGTGATGAAAATCTCAAGAAAAAAATAGATCTACCTGCCAGATGGAGGTAGAACCTTAGAAAGAAATAAAAGTCTGGAAATGGAAAAGAAGGAGGCTGTAAGCCCAAAACAGACAGGGAGGTCATACAATTGCACCTAAGTCAGTCCTTCCTTCCTTCCTTTCCTTCCCTTCCTTCCCTTCCTTCCCTTCCTTCCTTCCTTCCTTCCTTCATTTATTTTTAACGCCTACAGCACCAGGTTTTCCATCCAAGTACTAACCAGGCCCGACCCTGCTTAGCTTCCGAGATCAGACAGGATCGGGCGTGTTCAGGGTGGCATGGCCATAGATGCACCTAAGTCCTTTATATGAGTTCAGATCACTGGGCTTAAGGGGACCCATCCCATGGCATGGAAGGGATGGGCACTGCACATGGCTTAGTCATTGAGGTGATGAGGAGAACTGGAGTTGCAATGAGATCCCAGAGAGAGTCAAATGATATCATACTTTGCAATAGAGAGAGATAGATTTTGCCACTATAAATTTAATCCCCAACAGATTATTAGAAAGGATCCAGAAGAAAACTCAAATTATGAAAAACGAACCTCATCTTCTTCTTTGACAACATTCCTAGACTATGGCAATGGTACAATGTGGTTGACAAAGAAGACATGATTCTCAGTCAGGAATGAGGCAAAGTTTCCCGTGACATCCTTTCGTCCAAACCACTCTACCAAAACAGCTTTTGTCAAGGTTACTGATGACCTTCATGTAGTCAATCCAATGGTCAATTCTTGGTCCCCATGTTACTTGACCTCTCGCTGCCATCTAACAAAGTGTTTTTTTCACTTGATCCTTGAAACCCTCACTTCTGGGCCACCACACTTTCCTGGTTCTCCTCCCTCATCACTGGCCACTGTTCCTCAGTCTTCTTTGCTGGCTCATCCCATTACACCAACATTTGAACAGAGTTCAGTCTTTAGACCTCTCCTGTCTCTAGCTACCATCTCATTAGTCTCAAGGTTTCAGATACCTGCAGTTCATATGCTGATGATGCCTAATGTTTCTGCTCCAGCCTGGACCTCCCCCCAGTTCCAGATACATGTATCCAAGTGCCTGTTCTGCATCTCCATTTAAGTAAAAACTTTGGCATCATCTCTGATGCCTCTCCCCTTATACTCTGTATCTAATCTATTAGCAAACCCTAAGACTTTTACCTACAAAAGGATTTGCCTGGCACACAGTAAGAGCTCAATAAATATTAACTGAAAGAAAAAAAAAAAACTATGACTAAACAAATAAATCCTGATGAATAAAAAACAGAAAAATAGGGATGGAGGAAGCCATTAATGGCCAAACTGCAACTTGAGGGGAGATGGTGAAGAGCTATTTCCTTGGCTCTGGTCTTGGTCCATGTTGTTAGTAGTGATATGGATGAAGATATAGCAGACATGCCTATGAAACAGGTGGATGATGCTGAACAGGAGGGGCTAGGAAATATCCGGGTAGCAAAAAATGTATCCGGCAAAAACAAACAAACAAACAAACAAACCCCCCACAGCCTGTCTCTCTGTGACTCAGAAAGATGAGATCCATCTAATCAGATGGAATTTAACAAGGATATAGGTAAGGGCCATGATTTGGCTCCAAAAAAAAAACTAACAGCCCTCACAGAGGCATCTGTGGTCAAGAGTAAGCTTTCCGAGTGGTCAGCACAATGCTATGGCTGTCAGTGATGGTAATTTCATTTTAGGTTACCTCACAGTAGTGGCCAGCATAAGCATTATTTGGCTATGCTTTATGCATTTAGTGCTCAATTAGTCTCAACATGCCAACTAAGACAAATTGTCATGTATTAAAATAAGAGTGACCAGGATAGGAGCAACACTTAAAATCACGTTACAAGGATCGGTTGAAAAAAATAGAATAATTTACCTAAAAAATAAGAAAACCATCAGGATAAAATAATATTACCAGGACTTAATTTTTAAATGTAAGAAAATGATCTTTTTTTAGTTCTTGAGGGCCTTATGTGATACAGAATCAGGCGAGAGCAGAGAAATCACAAAGAGACAGGCACTGGCTTCACATAAGGAAGACTTTCAAATGGGCAGGCTTTCCAACCGGGAAATGACCTGCCATGGGAGGTGGTGTGAGATCAAACTTTACGTATTGACATAAAACACATGCAAGTGGACAACTGAATAAATATTGCCCTGTTATTACATGACGCTGGTCTAGTTGTGAGGAGTGATGAAAACCACAGAGGAAAAAATAGGCTATCGACTTGCTGCATATTAATGATTAGCCACTTCGATCATCTAATACGCCATTGGTTACTGGTTTTATTTTTTCAGTGTACCCCTAAAGATGTGTGGGCTTACTGATCTCAAGAATCAGAGAACTCATCTTCTAAGAGACAATTTAATATATAAAGCAAGGGATTTAGAATCAGGCAGATGTGTTTCTAAACACTGGCTGTACCTTTTACTGGCCATATGGCCTGGGACAAGTCTCTCAGGCTCTCTGAATCTCAATCCTCGTGTTTGTGAAATGGGGGTAACCATGCTTGCTCTCACAGTGACGTGGTTAGGCTTAAATTCAAAGAGAAAAAATACAGTAGTAGTTAACAAGCAGCAGTTAAGTAATAAATCGGGAGTAGTTAACAAATAATGACATCGATCTCAGTCCCAGTTTCCCAACTAATGAGGGTGACAAAATTGCCCAGCGCTGTTCCAATAACTTTCTGTGGTGAAGGAAATGTTCTGTATCTGCGCTAATACCTTAGCCACAAACCACATGTGGCTACTGAGCACCTGAAATGAAGCTAGTGCGAATTTTGAATTTTATTTCACTCCAATTAACTTAAATTGGCTTATTAGCAATTAATTCATTAGTTAATTTAATTAGCTGCATGTAGTTACATGGACAACACAGATACTTCCTTAAAGTGACTCCTGGTTCAGAAATCCTGGTTCTATTATTTTCGTGAGAGACTAAAACCAAAAGAGAAAACAACGTTGGGAACCCCATAGTAGGAAGTGCCCAGTGATGCAAGGGGGATTCCCATCCCGTAGGGAATTCCAGAAGCTCCTTAGGACTGCATATAAGGGAATGACAGGGACTAACCTGGGAAATTTCTATGAACTTTACCAAGGACGGTGCTGATCCAATAGAACAGTTTTATTTAAAGGTGTTTTCCTTGTAAATAGAAAACGAAGCAATAAAAACTGTTACTCCCCATTAGAAGATTAAGAAGTTTAAGTTTCCCTTCACCTTTCACCCCTTTCACTGTGACCCTGCTTTATCAAATCAGAAAAGAAAATTCAAGGAGAATTCTTAAAATTATTATTGCAGCCACTGTAATCGTTCCTAATCCCTTGGCTTTTACAGAGAATGAACCTTCATGTTTGGTGCTGAATTTATTTCCCTTCCTACTCTGCTCTGCTTCTCAGAACTCAGGAAACAATCCTGTAACTACTTTCATCACTGCTTCATCAAGTTTCTACAAAATGAGCAGGAGTTCAAAGGGAATTTTCAACCAATTCATGCCCAGGGCAGGAAATTGAAATACCAAATGGGACAGAAGAATGTTAGACAAACACAGGCGAGGTCTGCTGGTGAGAGAGAGCCCCAGTTTTTCTTCCCCTGACCCATTTTTAGAGAACTACAAAGAGGAATAAAGGGAGGTAGCTAATTGGTCACAGGACTTGTTTAGAGCCACCTACCTCTACTTTCCTTTTCTAATTGAATGGTGGGAATAACACCCTCTTTAAAGACTGCTCAAAGGGGAAACGTGCTGGGACAGGAGGCCACTGATGAAATGGCTTCAGAAGCTGAAGATCATTAATTAAGAATATTGAGAGTGAGCTTGAAAGCTTAGCTGAAACGAGTGGGAGGGACAACTCGGTATCAGCTGCTACCTACACATTAGCAATTAAGCCTTATGAAGGCTCTCAGTGGAAAGTTACGGCTCCCAGGCATTCCTCCTTGGAGAAGTGAAGTCTCCTGAGGCGACTGAACTCTGAAGACAGTATCATTGCCTTTAGAGTAATATTTCCGACAACCATTATTACATACCCTTGATTCCCAGGGTTCAATGTCTTCCAAGCACTATACCCACTGCCTGACAGTGTTTCCCAACCTTGAGCCACGCATCGGTTTCACCAGGAGGGCATGTTATAAACACAATTGCAAAGCCTCACCCTCAGAGTTTATTTCATAGACTGGAGGCGAGGCTGAGAATGTGCATTTCTAACAGAATTTCAGGTGATGCTGATGCTGCTGGTCTGGAGACCACACTGTATATCAATCACCTAGAAATAAGTGTTAGCAACCCTTATAAGGCAGCACATTCGAATCACCTGGGGAATTTTTAAAGCCCACATCCAAATTCTACCCCAGACCAATTAAATCAGACTTTCGGGAAGGGGTCTGGACATCAGTACATTTTACAAGTTCCATACCTGAATGTAATATGGCTGGGGTGAGAACCACTATAGAAAATATCACCTTCAAACTATTTAAATTTGGAGCCTACATATACTCTTATAAATTAGAGATAGGGAGGCAGATCCTGGCATCTGCCTGAATCTGCTTGATTCCATCTTCCCTTGGTGGCGATATTTCACTGGTCATTTTTTTCCCCCACAAACTGAAATATAATGATCTTCCTTGTACCGGCAAACCTCCCCCTCCCCCCCCACCCCTCATCCCCGCCCCGCTCCCTCTCTTTCACTCTCCCTCCCTCCAGGAATCCTCGGAAGATTTACTAATTAGAGCAACTGAAGATCTATGAACACTGATAAATATGCTAATCTCTTGAATATACAGATGGTAACAAGTGATATTTCAAGACAAGAACTCTACAGCTAGATGAGCAGCAGATGACAATTTTTAAAATATTTAAAATCATCTAACGTCTTTCTTCTTCAATCTCTTTTCTATTCTCCTCAAATTCCTTTTCCTTCTTTCCAAATCAGATTCTACTTTTCCTTATTTTTCCAGATCTATCATTTGCCTGCTTCTATCCTTCCTTCATCATCTGTTTTAATACAATTATGAAGTTCACAGTTATTTCTATGAAATAAAGTTTTATGATGCCTGTTCCTAATTTAACAAACAGGAGAACTAAATTTTTTCTTGGTGAGAAATAAGAAGCTAAATTAAATTAATTTTGGTATGTACCTCCTGATGAACTCTGCCTTGGGCATTAACGCTCAACAGGAAACCTATTCCCACCCGGAATTCATCAAATTATGGAATCATCAGGCTAAAATACACCGTGTGCCATACATCAGCACCTTCTGATGAGGTGTGGTGTGACAATGCAGTGTACCTCCAAGTAATAAAGCTACAGAAAAAGAAATATATCATTCATAATCTAGAACTGTGGTTCTGAAGCAAAAATCACCCGTCTTTCTCCCCGCTGCCCCAATGTGCAGTGTCTGGAAACATTTAGGGTTGTCACTACTGACACCTAACGGGGTAGAGTCCAGGAAAGCTGCTAAACATTCTACAATGCACAGGATAGCCCACAACAAAGAATCATCTAGTCCACACTGCAGTGTCCAAGTGGAAAAACCCTGCTTTAGAAATAGCTATACGAAGTCAGCTGACTTCTTAGGCACTGGAGAGTTTGCAGGGATCTAAGGCCAGCCAGGAGGAGGAAGAGAAAGAGGGGCAAATGGTCAAGAGTCAAAGAAGTACTACAAAATGCCCAGCCAGAAGAAATGGGGCTGCTGTTCATCCCCGCAAATGCCTAGAACAACACAGAAGGGGTCCTCTTAGCTTTGAACTTGGCCAGACATTGTCAATGAGGGCTTTTTTTCCCCACAGGGTTAAAGGTTTAATTTTATAAAAGAAGCAATTTTATTCCATGATTCATCACCTGGCCAACTGACAGGCTATCCCCACTCTATTATGCATTTGTATATCATTGTTAACTTTTAACAAGGCCTAAATCAATAAATGAATGGATAAATAAATAAATGCAGAAACTCTGAACAGATAACATTTTAGAAACAGACTACATAATTATTTTTGTAAAAATTTAATGACAGTGCTGCCCATTCTCTTGAGAGATAGTTAACCATTTTTATTTGGGGCAATTTGCATAGGGGTCTCTGCATAGGGGTAGATAGGGTAATACTTAAGGAGTTTTCTCATGCATATTGATATCATAATGAGATCACGACTATTAAATATATGTCCTATGGCTATTAAATTCCTAGAAAAATTACATTGATCAACAGAACTGAAATATCAAATTGATCCAGCTTTAAAAAATCAACATTACGTACTCAGATCCTTAAAAATTATAACAAGCATGGTGGCTAGCTTTTAATTATGATACTCTCCAGGTTTTAAATATCAAATAGCTACTTAATGGGTCATTTAAAAATCTAAATTTTAAATTAAGAAAGTGCTGAAATGCCTTGCAAAACAGTATTTCCATTCTAGGTATTCACTATAGGGTTGCTTTACATAGCAAAGCCCAATTAGTTCACCTGAATTCTTACCTTCCTCTCAGTTAGAGAGAGAAAGAGGGGTTGCCAATCATAGATTGATCAGAAAAGAATGAACACCAGTAGGACAAAGGGAACTGTCCTTTAGGTATGGCACAAACCACCATGGTAACCTATATTCTCATTGCCCCCTCCCAGTGGAGTTAGTTATTTTAACATATTTTTAAGATTTACCATGTAACATAAACTCATCTCTAAATTATAAATTGTGTAAATATGTCACCAAGAAATGCCAAAATGCCCCTATTGAATATGAATTGTTTATCCCAAGCCTATAATGTTCTGTGCCCTAATGCTTCAGAGATATTAGATACTAAAATTTTATTAAAACCATATTCCTTGCATTTGCTGCCATTATCGATGATGCAAATTCACACGTGTTAGTTAATGAAGCAGCCAGACAGGGTATCGTAGGCAGAGAAAAGGCTGAAAGAAATCTTTTTTGCCAAAGAGAAAGTGGCCAAACTGTGGAAAATGATATGGATATCTAAGGTACTCCCCATAAGCCAAAACTGTAAATAAGGTTAGACCCTCACATGGTTCCATGGTCTGAGTATACATTACAACATTTTAAACCAAACATTCATTTCATTGTAGGAATTTATGCCAGCTGGCAAAGTGCAGTTGACCAAAAGTGAAAAATGAGCTTGAGTTTTCCTTCCTTGTAAAACTCAGTACATTTGTAGCATTAGCCCCTTACCAGAAGAGGGCAATGGTGGCCAGGCCGGCATTGCTCATAGCCACGGCAGTTACCTGCAGTCAAGGTAATACCTCCCAAGAGAGTCTGAACTCGGGAAACAGCCTGCAGAACTGCTGGCTTCTAAGTAGCACGCGTGCAAAGACACAAGGCTTTGCCTTTCCTTTTTTTTGGAATGAATTAATGGGCAGCTGCAAGACCAAACCACTCCAATATTTCCAAATGGTGATGTAAAAGTACTGCTCCTTGCAACCCAACCAACACATTTAAAAGTTACCATCTCTCGCTGGTCATACCAGCCACAAAACTATACATTCTCGAAACAAGAGGGTGCTTTAAATATTGCTGAATGGAGAAGAAGATTATGAAAATACTATGTTAGAAGCCTGCAAGTTAACGATAGAGTAAAGGCCATTCTAAATTCATATTCAGGTGCACCTGTAGTACCCTGGCTTTTCAGATCTCTTTAGTGGAATCTCAATTCTGCTTCCTTTTCTCCCTCATGAGTGTTTTCTAAGTTCATCTTCCCAAACAGCACTTTTCCAGCTCCTTCAAGCTTTTGTAAACAAAGCATTCTCCCACCTCCTCTCCCTGAAAAACCATTCACTCTGCTGCACAGCCTTACTCACAATTTGCTTTTTAAACATATTTACTTCTAATGAAGGAAAAGATTTGTTTTCAGTTAATAACATTCAGGCATAAGCGAGCAGCAAATGGGTGGGAGGGGCTGGAGCAGTTGTAACAGGGGTGCTGGTGGAGTGACAGTATTCTCTCCTAGAAAGGGAATTCACAAGCCTACTAAGGATGAAACCTTTTGAGTTCACACCTTGACTTCTCAGCCTATCCAAAACTACACATTCTCCTCAGACCTGCACCTTCTCCGTTCTGGCTCAGCTAGTGGCACCGACACTTGGCCGGTTCTGAGACCTTAACACATCTCTTTCTTCAGCAGCCACATGCAACCCATCACCACATCCTACGATCTACCCACCTCGCCATTTCGGCCTCCAGTTTAAGCCACCACCTTCCCCTTTCTGGCCCTTGACTCCAACAATCCCCCATGATACCCTAAGTCAACTCACCTTCAATCTGTTACCAGACTCTGTTGCCAGAGTGATCAGGTCTCACCCCGACTCCACCCAAGCTGAAAACATTTTTTAGGGACCTTCTACTGCTCTCAGAAAAAAGGCTAAATTCCTTATGATGGCCTGTAAGAGGCTGACCATGCATCCTAGTTTACCTGAGTCCATCTCACTGTATGTCTTACTGTCCAAACATAATTATTAATAGTACCCCCTTTTGTTCTAAAAACTGTCCCAATTTTCTTGACAACCCAGATGGTCTCTTTAGCTACAAGCCTCTGTGAGGTCTGGCCCCTGCCAGCTTCTCCAGCTCCATGTCAATCCACTGTCCCCCGCACTCTCTGCTGGCCTTTGTTCATTCACTTAATTTTTATTTATTGAAAACATACCAAACACCAACTTTGTGCCAGAAGCTGACCACAGAGCAGAGAACAAAACAGACAGGACCTTGGCTCTGCTGGAAGGTGTTCCCCCATCCTGCCTGCAGCCACCTCCCTCTGCGTTCACAATGGGCCTTCCTTTAGCCTTGGCTCAATGCCTCTTGGAAACCTTCTAAAGGCCCCAGACGAGGGTGTCCCACCCTTTACCCTGCCAGCAGTACCACATGCCCCTCTCTCAAACAGCAGTTCAACATTGCTAAGTTTTCCTGCTTCTGTGTGATTGATCTGTGAGATTCTTCCAAAAAATGATGAGGTCTATGTCTATTTTTGCTAGTTACTAAAGCCCTGACGCTTAGCAGTGTCTGGCCCACATTAGGTGCTCAGAGTGGACCACAGGAAGGAAGGAAAGAGGCCGGGGGCATGCTTCCGCTCTTCAAATCTGGGCCAGCTCTAGTTCCTGGGTCCCTGTGTGGCTCCAATGGCGCCTATAGTCTCACAAATCCTCTCGGGTTCTGGCCCTTCTCACACCAGCTCCTGGGCTCCAACCTGGCCTGAAGGCTTTGGCAGGGGGCAGAAGCTCCCATTCCCTCCACTGTCACTGTGCTCGGATGAGATCCACTGTGTGTTCTGCATGAAGACCTCGCTGCCAGCAAAGGGCTAGAGGAAAGTCTACCTGGCAAACCGTAGGCAGCCAAAGGTAAAAGGGAGGACAAGGTGAAAACTGGACAAAATAGAATTAAAGGTGAAAATCATTAAAAGAAACTGAGAGATGTTTCATATAAAAAGGTCAAACTACCCAGAAGACCTGAGTCACATACAAAGCTTCACGTACTGAACAACCTTCTTCTCCCCACCAGAGTGACTTGTCCAATCTCCTCCCTATTTCAAAGTGGATCTCTGCTTTATTTGCACAAACACAAGGCTAATCTGAGCGGTGTTCCCAAAAAGGTTTTGAAATGCTGAAATTTCCCCCTCTTGACAGAAAAATGTTGCTGGTGGCTTATAAAAGTCCATATTTTTCAGCTTTTACCCACCTTGTGGGGGGCACTGGAAGTGTGTAAACCCTATTCAAGACATCAGTTATTGCCACCAAGGTGGGTGGGATGAGGTGGGGACTGGAGACCGGTTGCGTTTTATGAAGTAACCATACTGACAACACCCTGAAGCATGTGCAGCATCTTGTCCCGGCCATGAATCTGAGTGGGCGGGTGAGGATGCCACTGTCACACCTTTTCCTTGCATCACATTCCCAGACAGAGAGGACCCTCGGATGCACCCACCAAGTGAGAGTGTTGACAGCAACCCTTTGATTCATTTTTTTTTTTAAATCAACTAAATATAGATAAAAGTTCTAAAATCTTTCCATAGTACAGTGGATTACTTAACTGCTTCCCTCACCTTGGCACATGCACACATAACTTTGGGGATCACCGCGGTCAACTGGAGGAACACCTGGATGACTCAGAAGAGACAGGGAGTTAAGTAAAGGAAAAACCCTGTTGGCAAACAAACCAAACAATGTCAAGGATGTAACGCTGGAAACTGTTAAATGGCAGTTTAACCAAAGGAGGGCATTTATAATGATAGAGGGTAAAAGCTATAAAGAAATTAAAACTATCCGGAGAATCCCGTGTAACAGACAGCACACAAATGCAGATAGGAAAAAAATTGCAAAACCCGCTCCTTTAAAATGCCGTGTCAGTTTCTATCACAAAGCCTTTGCACTGCTGTTCCCTTTTGCTAGAATTCGCTTCTACCAGATCCCTGGAGAGGTGCTTCTGTCTTTTCTTGTTTTTTTTGTTTTTTGTTTTTTGGTTTTTTTTTTGGATGTCTAGTAATTCTGGTGTACAGAATAGTGGTTAGACATTTATATAACCCATGAAGTGATCCCCCCCAATAACCTAGCACCCACTTGGCACCATACATAATTATTACAATATTATTGACTGTATTCCCTATGCTGTACTTTATATCCCCATGACTATTTTGTAACTGCCAACTTGTACTTCTTAATCCCTTCACCCAGCCCCCAACTCTCCTCCCATCTGGCAACTATCAGTTTATTTTCTGTATCTATGAGTCTGTTCCGTTTTGTTTGTTAACTGTTTTTTTTGATTCCAAATATTAAGTGACTTGGAGTTCAACTTGAACACTATTCCCGCAGAGAGGCCGTCTGACCATCCCATTTGAGCTAGAACCACCTCCAGTTACTAGTCATCAAATTATCATCTTTTATTTTTTCATCACACTCCTCAGTATCTGAAGTTATCTTGTTTCTTGTGCAGTGTCTGTCTTCCTTTGACTAAAACGTCACCTCCATGAGACCAAGGACCTTGTTGGTCTTATTTGAAATTGTGTCCCCACAATGAGAACCATTCCTGGTACACGGGAAGCAAGCGATAAATATTTATTGAATAAATAAAATATTTAAATACAATGAGAGAAACACAAGAGTCCTAGAAGACAACCCACTTCTTTTCAGCCTACATCAGATTAAGGAGGCAGAAATAAATAAGACCATAGAGGACATATAGCAGATAATGTTGAGCTGCAAACTGCATAGCAAACTCTGTACAATAAAAACAGAGACATCATCTACCATCTTCTCAAGCATTCGCCAAACAGTCTCTATTTCTCAGTCTAAACTTCCAATTTCTCAAATGATTCTGAACTTCCCCCAAAGGCAGAGCAACCAGGGAGGTCTGATTCCAGAAAAGGAATTAAGACCACAAGCTGGGTGTCTGTCCAGTAGGTGCCTAGTAGGCCCTCTGTCCTCATATCACACTGCTCAGTGGACTCTCATGTGCAGTCTAAAAAGAGAGACATGATATACCCTAGTCAGACAGGAATGAGCCTAAATACGTGTTTAAATTTGAGGACTCCACAAAATATGCTCCTTAAGCCACAGATGCGCTCACTGTAAGAAATATCTCATCGTGAATCTAATAGGATAAACTACGTTAATCAGGGCTCTGCTGTTTTACTTTTATGAAGAATCCAGCTGCAACATTGGTTCTTTTGGAAGCATTGGTAACTGGTCTTTATTTTCTACTTTAGAGTCACTTTAGAAACTTAACTCCCCCTTTAAAAAATTTGTTTCAATACTAAAATTAATTACTTTCTCTTTATAATCAAACCAGTTTTTGAAGCAAGATGGAAAAAGGCTTACAGCCACTATAACAAACACTTTTGCTCATGCCATAAATAATTTATAGCAAGACGGTTACTTCTCAGCGGCAGGCTCAAATTCCCATTTTAATCAAAACTGATTTTGAAATCTATTTCTCAATTTACATGTGGTAAGGGAGCTTCTCACCACGTGAGCCCTCAGACTCCTTCATGGAAATGGGCACTCTTCCCAAGCTCCTAAAACTCTGGGACATTATTAACCACTGGTAATCATTTTCTTCTACCCTCTGATGCTCTTCACTTCATCAAAAGTTAACGTCATGGCAGCAGCTTCACAGGGAAATCAAAAGCTCAAAGCCACAAAACACCAGTGAGACTATGTTCACTGATATTTCTAAATGTGTAAACAGACCTCACAGAGAAAAAAGCTCAAAGATTCACTGAAATAGCTAAACACATAAACTCATACCAAAAACAAAGACTAACCAATAAACCAAAGCACCAATCACTATAGTACTGTGCTTTAAATCTCCAAAGCAGTGTCTCCAAGACTGTTTCGCCTGAGTCTGGGACAGGTGACATAGGTAAGCCATTCTACATTATTTTCTTTCCAAAACAGTATTATTCATTTTCTTAAACATTTTTTTCTTTACAAAATGACTTCCCTTAAAGTAAATATTAAGTAGACAGAGTAGCAGCTTCTTCATAACTGGATCTCCAATATGAATTCCCAAAACTTCTGATAAGCATTATGCTCCATGACTGAGCAATGGCTGGGCAGCTGGACTGCAACAGAGAGAACAACAGAGAGAACTAGAACCTTCACACTGGCACTCTGCTGGTCAGTATCCGGAATTTTGCTCTGTCGGTGGGAGCTCTGTAGACTATACATGGTCCTGGACATCTCCATTAGTGGAGAAATAAAACAATTGCCAAAACGAGTCTCTTCTGAGGGCAGAGACTCCAATGGCTCCCCAAACTCATAAAATTCTCCTGGCATCGAGCATACTGCTAATTTTGGCTTAAGTTAGTTTATATCCAGGTGGACTAGAATTGAAAAGAACACTTTATATAATAGCGATTATGGGAAAGGGTCCTTGAATTTCCACTGATTTTGCAGTTCCTCCTTTCTTAGTAATAGGGAATTCTAAGGAGATGAGGATTTAAAAAGCCAAAAAAGAAATGTGAGTGATCAAGATCATACTTCTACAACAAGCCATTTATTTTATCTTCTACCAAAATGCTGAAGAACAAAACATATGATTGAATTATAAAAATTAAGTATCTCTTGTTAGCATGACAAGAAAATAACATCTACCCACTCTTCCTAAAACTGGACTTTTAATAGGGTTAAAGGAGTTAACATAATCTGAATCTATTTTTGTTAGGCACCATCGTAACCTTATTGTTATAAAGCAAATAGACTCAGAAATTCATCTGAACAAATCATTTTTGTATCACCACATATTTTACTTGCACAGATAGAAATGAAATAATAAATAGTACCATCTTTGTAAGTCATGTACATACAAGAATGCTCCAGAAGTCCCTAAGAGCCTCAACTTTGAGCTGGGTTTACATTTGGTCACATAGTTTGAGGGTGTCTGAGATGTTTGCATCTATGTTTGAAAGAAAATCCCAAATTGCAAAACGACCAGTCAAACACATCCATAACTTGACTGGTGGTGCCAATACTGGCCAACCACTATAGTTGGGTGTGAGTCTTCATGGGGATTCAAGAGTTTTTCTCTTCTGGGTCTTCTGACTGGAGCCGACAAGTCTAGGCCCTCTTCTCTGGTCTTGGTACAGAAGGAGGCAGGAGGGCTCACTCCAAAGACCTAGTTTCTAGGAGTTAAAAAAAAAGAAAAAAGAAAAACAAAATCCACAAATATAGCAAGGCCACTGAAATTTAAGCCCACAAGCTCCCTAACTCTCTCAGGTAACCTAAGTAAAATTATTTTCTACTTCACAAATGTTAGTTGGTGCTTTTGCTATTGCTCATGAGTATCAGATGGAGAGGAAAAAGAAGAGGCAGTAGGATGAGGGACTATGGAAAGTACAAATCCCACTTGAATGATTCAATCTCACCATGAAAATTAATTACATTTCAAAAATGATGATTATCAAACTAATGTTATGTTCCCACGAAGAGTTCAGTTCTTGTAATAAGCACAAAGCTTTCAAAATTTGCTTTGATGCTCTTTTGTTTTGATATAATTTCAAACTTCAAAAAAGTTGTGAGAATAGTACAAAGTTAGAGAATTTATTAACATATTTTGTATTATCTTCTAAGAACTTAAAACTATTTTTTAATTAGCTTCAAAAGTTAAAAATAAAATCAATTCTGCTCATATCTGATTAGTGAATATACGACACCCATAACGATCAATCACTTGGGGAAGGTAGAACCACCAGGTCTGTCTGTCTGTCTATCTCTCTCTCTCTCTCTCTTTCTATAGATAGATAGATAGATAGATAGATAGATAGATAGATAGATATTTAGATAGATAGATAGATAGATAGATAGATAGATAGGTAGATAGATATAGATAGATAGACAGACAGATAGATAGATGATAGATTTTTTTTAATTGGAACATGTAAGAACAGAGAGTAACATTTGTGACCCATTCCCAGGAGTGCACAGGTAAGGCAGGTTGGAGGTTACGTGCAATTACAGAGGCACCAGCTGTCCCTCCACTCTTTCCTCCTCAAATGAAAATGCAGGAAGGAATGCAAATAAAAAGATGTAATTACATTAATGAATAGCCTTAAATGTGTGCCAATCTTCCCCACCCCCACCCCACCTCCAGTAAAAACATCACTGACAAACTTAGATTCTTTATTTATCATAACGACTGTCTAAAACACATTGCATTATAAAAAACCTGAGACTTGAATCAATAATAGAGGTGATAATTTTGGATTTGCATGTTATCTTCCATATTATCTGAGTCCAAGAGAGCCTTATAAGAATACTCTAAAGAAATAGTTTTGAGTGTAATCAAGTACCCTAAAATAAATGAAAACAATAAAGCATTTCCAAAGTCTGAAAGAGTACCTATTATTTGCTTTGCACTATATAAAAATATCTTTCTTGGGGGGGAAATAAAATTTTAGAGCAAGAAGTAAAGGGGCTCATATTGAATAAAGTGACAGGATTCTAAAGACAGTTCAACACTTGGCTTTACCAAAGGGTTTGTATTGGATTATGAAGCCACCTGCACATTAAAAGTCTGCTCAAAACACCAATGGCTGGGAAAGCATAAAACTAGTCCTTTGACTAGTCCTCTCTGAACCTTCCACATGTGAATGGTTGCCCCCATTGTGCATGTCCTAATTGCCAGAACCTGTAAATGTTACTCTGTTTAGAAAAACGGTCTTTGCAGATGTTATTAAGGATCTGGAGATGAACAGATCATCCTGGATTAACCAGAGAGGACCTAATCCAATCATAAGTGTCCATATAAAAGGCACACAGAGGAAGACAGACACATAAATGCGAAAGTGATGTAAAGACAAAGCAGAGGGATGTGGCCACAAGACAAGGAAGCTAGCACCCACTAGAAGCTGGTTCTCCTCTAGACTCTCCAGAGGAAGCATGGCCCTGCCAACTTCAGCTTTGATTTCAGACTTCTAGCTTCCAGAACTGTGAGAGAATAATCTTGTGCTGTTTTAAGTCACCTTGTTTGTAGTAATTTGTTACGGCAGCCTAGGAAACTAATACAGAGGCCTACTAAAAACATCTCAGAAGATCAAAAATAATTTGATGAAAACAACCTGAACAGCAATTTTAAAGATGTATTTCAGCCAGCATTTGTTAGTCTGTGTACGATTTCTAAAATCACTGATGCTGAAAGTGTCTTCTGATGAAACATATTAATAATTTGTGTTTGTTAATGAGTTCTACTCTAGCTCATCCCTCAAAAGAATCAAGGTAGTTGATAAACCCAAACTTCACTTGTCATACAACTACTTGAAAACTGTCATTTCATGCTTTGCTAAACAAAATTAGAAATAATGTTCTTTCTCAATTATAATTTCATCACCTGAGCAGACATCTAGTTTGATAACTAGACTTTTACCTGGTAGAAAATTGGAGGAGAGCCCTGCAGTCTGAGGGAAGAGCATGAACAAATGTATAGATGTGAAAGCACATAGTGATGTTAAAACACGTGGAAGGGTATGGTGGGGAAGACAAGGCTTTAAATGTAGGCAAGAACAAATGGGACCAACCAGTGGGCCCCACAAGAAGTAGGGGAGGTGACCTCAGTTGACAGGGAGACCTTTTTCAGGCTTACCTGCAGGAATGCTGGCAGTGAGGCATTTACAACAAGACCCCCAAATCCTTAACCCCTACATCCACAATCCTTTCTCAGGAAGTTATTAGAAGTGAGTTCCATCAAAAGAACAAACCAAGAAAGTAGAAACAGGAATGTAAGAAAGAGAGAATCTTCCACTGGAAAAGGGTGAAGACAAATCAATGCGTGTGCATTAAGACCCAAATGCAGCCAGTCCAGAAAGCAGCAGGATGAAATCTCCAGGAAGAGACAAAGAAATGTACCAATACATTACCTGATGGGGATGACTGTGGGAAATACTCTTTGGAAGGACTTTATAGTTCATTTGGATAATTTTGGAGAAAAATAGTGGTAGAAACAAAGAAAACTATAACGAACAAACAAACAGAAAGCAACTCTAAATTCCAGGAAAAACAAAACATTATAACAATAAGAAAATATTCATGATATACAGGTTGGTAACAGCAGTGAAATACTTGTATAGGTATCGTATTATAGACATTAAAGACAGATTTAACTAAACATTGTGATACAACTGCGGAGGACAGAAAGCGGGAAGTTCCCATGTGGATAGGTGGGAAGCAAGAGGTATAAGAGAGCCAATTCCAATCAATCTACAGAAGTGAATAGAGGTCAAAATCGAGCAAATCAAGTAATTACAATATAAACAGCTAAAAAGAAATACCTTCTGTGGTACAGAATTTCAGGATGGGGAGAATTGGGGGAAATTCTTTTCATTAAAATTCTTATGGCACTGCTATTTAATATTTGAAACTGTATACATATATAAAATGATAAAAAAATATATCAACTATAATGAAACCACATTTGAAAGAAAAGGTAGACTGGACAAGACTGTAAAGATTTTCTTTTGTTTTCTTTCTTTTTTATTTTGAGTAATGTGCTAAAGACTTTTTATCATAAGGGACAAACGTACACACACACACACACACATACACACACACACTGACAAAGACACAGATAAATAACAAAGACCACTCTCTTGGCTCCATAGGGGATGATGGGTACAGAAGGGAGAGACTGAAGACATGAAACTAGTCAAATGGCTACTACAGCGTCTGGCAACAGAAGATGATGACATGAATCAAGACAAATGAAGGCAAACTGGAACAGGAGAGAATGAGGAAATGTCCAAGAAACAAGCATGTGTGGCAGGGCAGGAGATCAGATTTCTGGATACACTGAGCCTCAGATGTTTGATGCAGAGGCTTCCCCTGTGAATTTAGGGTGGATGTTCTTATTTGAGGTCATCAGTGTACAGGTAATGACAGAAGCCGGGCAAGTAAGACACCTACAAACAGTATACAGAATGAGAGAAAGGTTTGAGGCAAAATGTTACCTAATCTTCACCAGAATCTTAAAACATGGTCAAGCATGAATCATCATCCCATCTTTGAGAGCTGTAAACTGAGGCTCTGAAAAGATCAAATGATGAGTAATTGGTAGATCCCCAGGTCTTCTCGACACTTTGTTTTGTTGTCCTCTGAACATACATATCTTGCCTAATTCTTTTATAGCTCTACTACCATCCCGCACCCCCACAGGTCAAATAAAAACATAAAAGCAACTTGCAAAAATATTAATTATTTTAAACATCAAAGACATTTTTATGTGTAAACTGAATTTCCAATTAAATGTCTTTCCTATGACTATTTTCTCATCGCTACTGAGTGGGCTCCTGGGAGCCCTGTCTGTTTCTGACTTCATCCTCAGGCTTGGCCATAGCTAATGGAACAGTCATTTCATATTTCTCAGCAACGTGGAACTACACAAGGTGGGTGGTCAAGAGTGTTTCCCCCCATGGCCAAGCCTGTAACGTGTAAGTCTGGGAACTGTTGGGGCTGCATCAGAGTGTGAGAAGAACCAAGCCGATGCCCTTAGTGGAACATACATGAGAAATACAGCTGAGGGTCCGCCTCCACACCCACCCTCACCCCTCGACCCTGGCCCTGGAGCTCTGTGAACCATTCCTGTAACTGGGTAATAAATGCCAAATCGACACAGTCAGTCTACTTTACCAACCCCATGAGGCCTGCAGCTTTCTTCCGTCACACAGCCCTGGGCGAGCCTAGGCCTGCTGCCACCAGGCCTTTCTGCTTTCTGCATACTTCCCAACCCAGAGTCTTTGGGGCCCTCTAGCCAGCACTTCAGGCTCTATGTAGATCAGCCAGACCAGCCCTCCCAGGCTCATGCCAGGCAGAAACAAAAACAAACGAAACATTACTGCCTCCTCCTCCTTCTGATTCCTTAAAAAAGAAAAAAACAAACAAACAAACAACAAAAAACAAAAAAACAACAACGAAAAACTTTACTGCTGTTCACATCCTTTTTAAAATTTAATGGATTCCAATAAGAGTTCAGCTGTACCCAAATAATAATGGGAGTCTTTGTTTACATAATGAGATATAACTCTTACAAAGATTTCTTAATCTGCTCATAATTTTAAAGCTTAACATGAGCTTCTCACATAATACATCCTCCATCAGACAGCTCTAACGTATCACCTTCTGCAATAAATTCTTCATTCATTCAATAAGGCAGCAATGAGTGTCCTGGTGACAGGCACCACGCCAGGTGCTGGGGAGAATGACGGGAATAAGCAGTCATGGTCCCTATATTCCCTTGGAGTCTCATTTTAGAAACAGTTATTAGAGTTTAACGTAACATTTTAAAAGGTGAAGGGGCTATTACTTCATTTATCCCATAATTAATTAATCCCTCTCCATTTAATAGTACCTCTATAGATAGGGAGAAATGCAAAAGCATTTCACTACGTCCACATACAGAGATCAGTTGAAAGGCGGGAGACAAGTTTAAAATCTAACAATTATCATGAAAATCAGTTAAATGTGACAAAAGAATTTAACTCTCCTTCCTCATATGAATTGGCTTAAGTGAAACTTTTATCATTAGAAACAAGTTTAATATAAACTCTAGCAGGAGGAGAAAGCTATCAACCATTTCCGTCTCTCAGTAACTATCACACATTTTGTAGCAGAGTGTTCTTTTCAGGTAGATCTGAGCTGGAGATTTGTCTGGCCAGGGAGGCAGTAACCGCCACCTCCTCCACATGCTTGTATCCACAGATCCATTCCGTGTCAAGAGGTCTGATGCAGAGGAAGTACTCAACTTCTGTGCACTTAGGGTTCAGACACATGCACACAGCATGACCGCAAAAGCAGGGAAGGACAACAGGCTTAGAAGCCGAATGGCAAGGAGAAACTGCAAGGTGATCAAGGCTCAGTGAGAGCTTAGGGCAAAAGGGAAGGGGGTTGTGTACCCAGTCTGTCTGGTGGCTGTGACATTCCATCCAACCAAACTCTGTATTCACAAAAGGCTTAAGCAACCCTGTGGTGGGATCCCTCCCCACTAATGGGGACAAAAAAGGGAGGACAGGCTCCCACAAACTTCCACTCTCTGAAAAATGGATTTGTATCACTGAGTTTGCGGGGGGCGAGGCGGGGTACTTTAATAAGTCTTTACAAAAAGTATCTACGATCTCTTTCCTGCAAAAGGTGACATTAAGGGAGAACTAATAAAACCATCATATTAACTGCAACACAACCCACATTTCCTGTTGACAGCAGAAGATCAAAACAGACATTTTCCAGTTTTAGCTTATTAATAATGATCTCTAATGCTTGCATGTCACAACACATTTAATCAAACTCCTATTCAGTCTCTGAACTGCTGAGCCAACCTCTCCCCAGCCTCCAGCTGTCACTCAGTCTGTCATGGTGATCTCTATCACTTGCCACAGTGGCTTCTTCCTGTTCCATGACTGTGGTTAATGGAAACTCTAATTAGTTCCAGTTACTGCACAAGGACTCGATAAGCCCACAGAATGAAGCTGTCCCTTCTTGATGTCAGAGAGAGATGGCATAGCAGAGTAGGTTCTGGTTCCACTTCAGTCCTGTATTCACTCCAAAATTCTTAGCCTCAGTCTCCTCCCTTGGACAGTCTCAAGGGAGACTCTCCAATCACAGCTAAGACCAATTCCAGATTTTTTTGTTCTAAGAAGTGATCAGACTTGAAGAAACTGTCCCAACATACACATTCTGTATATTTTTATTTCAACATGTTATGCAAAACTCTCCTTTGTAGAATTTTGACATTCTCTAATAATAGATTTCCCAGTTAACTAAGACAATGTTACAGCAATAAGACATAAGGGGGGCAGGGAGAGAAGGAGAAAGGAAGCGAGGGAAAGGGAAATGAGAGAAAGAATGCAGAATATTTTTTAAAATATCACTGATATATATATGTATATATATACACACACATATATACACTTTACTTATTAAACACAAATAGTTTTAGTGATAAAAATGCCATTTACAAGGACCGTCATTATGAGGTTTTTTTTTGTTGTTGTTTTTTTTAAAGCAGATAAAGGAGATTAAGTTAAGTCTAGGTCCAGCAGGTATTCTATTCTCATAGCATATAAGGTAAAAATTAGTTTATTTGTAATTGTGACAAATGGATTATTCTATATAAAATTATTTTCCATATAATTAAAACTTACTCCTTTAAACACTTTGTGTTAATAAAGAGCACCAGACAATACCTAGCACAAAGGAACTGCTTAATAAATATCTCAGGAAGGACGGCAGGAGGGAGGCCAGCCACTGAGGAGCACCATAATGAAATGATACTTCTCTGTGATCCTGACTCATACCGGACTTTCCGTAATAACATTAAATGATGTATACTTCAGGTCTTTGCTAATTATATACTGACTTTTTAAATAATTTCCCCATCTGTTCCTTTAGCTAAGTGGCACTTCTTACTGCTCACAGTGTGCCTGTCTCTAGCATTCCCTCTGCTCCTAATTTAGAAAATTTTCAACTTTTTAATCTGTTGTGCCCTAGAAAGCCAAATAATCAAACACTTTAGAATTGTATGTAAAAGGGAAGCTGACTTGAATGAAGACAGATGTGGTAAGGACACTATTTGAGCTTTAGTGGCCATATTTGGGGATGTAGCACCACTTCTGGTCTTTTCCTGGTAACTTCTTGGTTCCTAGAGTTATAGTCCTGATGAATAAGACTGCCTTTCTGGGTAAGTAAGCTGTTCTTTTTATATACTTATTATTTTCAGGACTATACAGTACAATGGTTTGTAGTGAGCTATTCTCAGCTTGGGATCTTTACTTGATTTTAATTCTTTGTTAATAGCCATGAGCAGGAAAATAAACAGGAATTAGCTTAAAAGTGTTAATAAGAACTTCATTAATTTGGGCACCAGGCTCCTCAATTGTACGTAAAAGATCTCTGACAGAAATCATGCTGAGCTAGGAGGCAGGGGATTCAAGGCAGAGGAGAAACGTAGGGAACTCCTAAAGAAAAGCAACAGGAGGTCTCTGGAAGATGCGGATCCAGACAGCAACCAGCCTGGAATGAATGAAGCAAGAGAAGAATGCAGGAGGGATGACTCCCAGAACAAAAAAAGGCAGAAAGACAAAGGGGGAAAAAAAAAATGGAAAGATTATCTGTTGGGTCTGATCAGGGAAGAATTGAAACAACAGGGACTTTAAAGAGCTGCTGGAGGGTGAAGGATGGACCAACCAAACTGCTAAAGAGAGTGAGTGAATGAAAACAAAAAGAGGGGCAGGAATTAACTCAAAGGAAAACAGAAAGGATACAGAAAAAGAAATGTAATCAGAGTAAATGGATACAGAGTAAGAAACGTCTCGGCAGTAAATACTGTCATAATAATATAAAATATTGTCATAATAATGAAAACAATATGAATTTATATAAAAATGTGTCAAAACTATATTGAGTTTTATCATACTACTCAAGAAATTGCCATATAAGCATGCTATTGAGAAACATGGAGGTAAAAAACAGAAGAAACAGCTAAGAGTTTAGAGTGTTTAGAGTGGGAATGGAGGATGGAGAGGGGTGGGACAGGAAACTATTGTTTGTTTGTTTTTTTAATTTCCCAAAGTCTATAATGCAATGCCAAGACAATTAAATAGGGGAAAGAATTAAAAAAGGAAAGAAAAGAAAACATATGTTCATACAGACAGTTCTGGGACAATTGGATATCCACATGCAAAGAAGAAGAAGAAAGGAAGAAGGAAGAAGGAAGAAGGAAGAAGGAAGAAGGAAGAAGGAAGAAGGAAGAAGGAAGAAGGAAGAAGGAAGAAGGAAGAAGGAAGAAGGAAGAAGGAAGANGAATGTAAAGGAAATGCTGAATGATTTTAAAAGTTTTGCACTTGAGAACCTATGGCAACAATCTTTTCATTTATTACTAGAATGATTTCACACCAGCCACAGCTCATTTCATTACCCACTGATTGATCTGGTTGTTGCCAGTTTCCCTGCAAACTGTCCAGGGGTGTAATTGGAAGGCAAACAACATACATCATAGGCCTAGTTTAATTCTATCTTCTCAATTAAAGTTTCTTTAAGAAAGCTGAATTACACAATCTTTCTAGATCTTGAGGTATCGTAGTTTGGATTTGCTCTAAAGCAGACCGCAAGACAAAGACTGAGGTACAGGTAATTTATCTGGGATGTGATCCAGTCAGGACATTTGAAGTGAAGCAGTGGGGAAAGTGAGGCTAGAGAGGGAGAAAAGCCAATATAGGGACATTAACAAGAGCTGGTTACTACTGGAACTATTTTTTGCTAGGAACCTTCAGAGAAACCCTGTGAACACCCCTCAAAATTGTCCCACAAGGGGAAGCCCTCAGGCAAAGAAGCAGTGAGACATAAGGAACTGAGAAAGGAAGTTGTCACCATGCCTAAACCATCTACTAAAGCAGCAGATGAACCCAGAAATGGAGCTAGATGACAGGGGGTGGACATTAACTGTGTCTACTACATTAGGTGATGTGTATCATGAAATGTCCCTTGTAAAGACACATCTGAGAACATGCACGATCACAATTTGATTGACAGAAATATCATCATTATACAAGTAATGGTTTGGGTTCAGCCTAAACAAGAGATTTTCATCAACAACGTGGAACAGTTGACAGCAGTTGGTGTATCTTGAAACATCAAACTGAAATTTACCCTGGTAACAATTTAGGCAGCTGTTACAACAGTCTATCCCATACAGGAAATATCAGCAATACTGAATTTGTATTATTACCACAAAAGAGGGTAACAGTGGCTAATGGTCAACTGTCATTTCTAGGAATGTCTCGGACAAATAAATTCATAATCTTTTTCTCAGGTAACTTTAGGGCAGTTATTCTCAACAACAATCTATGAGGAACTAAAGTGTGAAGGAATTCTTTTTATTCCAACCAGTATGGCTGGAATAAATATAGGTAAAGTAACCAACATCACTCTGGAAGTATCAGTGAGCTTTTGACAACAAAGCGACTCTATTTAGAAATGAAGATTCCAGAATGCTCTTTCATTCATTCCAAGAATGTTCTCTATATTATTTACAGAGGAAAATATAGGAGAGGAGAGAGTTTATTGAAGAAGGAAAAGAAGGGAAATAAAGGAAGAAGGAAGAAGGAAGAAGGAAGAAGAAGCAGAAGAACAAGAAGAAGAAGAAGAAGAAAGAAGAGGAAGAAAAGAAGAAGAAGAAAGAAGCAAAGAAGAAGAAAGAAGAAGAAGAAGAAGAAGAAGAAGAAGAAGAAGAAGGAAGAAGAAGAAATAAAGAAGGAAGAAGAAGCAAAGAAGAAGAAGGAAGAAGAAGGAGGAGAGGAGGAGGAGGAGGGGAGGAGGAGTAGGGGAGGAGGAGGAGGAGGAGGGCTGGAAAGAGGAGGAGGAGGAGGAGGAGGAGGGAGGAGGAGGTGAAGGAGAAGTTGTTGAACTCATTTCTCAATCCATATATAAAAATTAACTCAAAATGGATTATAGACCTAAATGGAAGAGCTAAAACTATGGAACTCTTCGAAGAAAACATAGGAGCGAACCACCATCACCTGATTAAAGCAATGACTCATAGATAAAATACCAAAATAACAAACAACAAAGAAAAAAGATAAATTAAAAACATTTGTGCTCCAAAGCACACCTTCAAAAAAGTGAAGAAACAACCCACAAAATGGCAGATATTATTGGAAAATCATATATCTGATCAGAATACAGAGGAATTCTTATAACTCAATAAAAAGACCACCTTATTTAAAAATGGGCATAAGATCTCAATAGACAGTTCTCTAAAGAAGATAAATAGCCAATAAGCACATGGAAAGATGTTCAACATTATAAGCCATTAAGAAAATGCAAATTAAAACCACAATGTGATACCATTTCATACCACTAGGATGGCTATAATAGAGAAGATTGAAAATAATAAGTGTTGGCATGGATGTGGAGAAAGATGGAACCCTCCTACATTGCTGGTGGAAAAGTAAAATGGTAAGTAAAAAAAGTAAAATTTTCCACTTTGGAAAACAGTTTGGCAGTTCCTCAAAAAGTTAAATGTGCAGTTACAATACGACCTAGCAATTCCACTCCAAGGTATATACCCAAGAGAAATGAAAACACAAATGCACACAAAAACTTTTACACAAATGCTTATAATGTCAGTATTTATAATAGTCAAAAAGTAGAAACAACCCAAAAGTTTATTATCTGATGAACAGATAAACAAAAGGTGGTCTGTCCATAGCACCCAATATTATTCAATCATAAACAGAAATAAAATACTGATATATGCTACAATATGGATAAATCTTAAAAACAATTTGCTTAGTGAAGGAGCCAGTCACAAAAGACCACATGCTGTACAGTTCTAATTATATGAGATGTCCAAAATTGGCAAATTTATAAAGAAAGTAGACTGATATTGACCTTGGGCTAGGAGTAGAGGCAGGGGTAAAGGGAAGAATGAGGAGTGACTGACTGCTAATAGGTATGAGGTTTCATTTTGAGGTGATAAAAATACTTTAAAATTACAATAGAGTAATGGTTGTACAATTCCAAGAAAATATAAAAACCATCGATTACATAATTTTCATGGAAGAATTATGTCTCAATAAAGTTTTCTTTTAAAGTCTGTAAGGGAGTGGTTATTATACAGATATAAATGTTTGTCAAAGTTCATCCAACGGTTCACTTCAGTGGGTTCATTTGATTGTATGTAAATTATACCTCAGTAAAGAGGACTTTTAAAAATGTCCCTAATGCAATAATTTTCTTACAGTGAATTTAGACAAATGTTATTTTTAGAACACTGAAGAAAAGAATATTAAACTACCTTTTCACGGCCAGCATTAATCATCTGTGTTAGGCAGACATCCTCTGCTTGCATCAGAAAGGCCTCTAGTGCTGGTCGGACAATGGCCACCTCTCAGAGTGACAAGACTCGACTTCCAGCAGGAAAGTAACAGTTTCGGTTTAATCAACATTTTCTTAAAGTTAGGAAGTGCACCTCCCTGGCAGAACATCTATTTTTCTACATAGAACGATTAATTATTAAAGTACTACTATTTATTCTCAGTTTGCTTTTGGGAGAAATATAATTTTACCTTAAAACCTTAAAAACTTCATTTCAGAAGGACACTGGATATCAAATCCCTTATCTTACAGACGTGAAAATGGAGGCCTAGAGAAGTTAACTTTGCTCAGGATCACACTGCAGGTAAATAACAAAGCTGTGGAACCAGATTCCTTGCTGATGAGAGGCAGCACAGGTCACTTGCCAGCACCTCAGGGACAGCTGCCTCATAGTCAGCCTACACTGAGAGCTTTTGAAATGCCAGGTGCCGTACTAGGACATAAACTGCTCTCCTCCCCTATCCTACATATCAACCCTATGAAGCAGGGACTATGACCCACCTCTACTCCCCCCCGCCGCCCCAATTTACTAATGAGAGAATAGGTGCTAAGCAGTTAGTGAGCTGCCTACAGTCAAGGAGCTAGTAAGAACAGAGTCTCACTCAGTCCATCTGTCCCCAGAACGTGAATCTCTAACCAACAAGGTATGCCCACTTCTCTAAAGCAAGCACTTTACATTTTCATTTCTTTCAATAAGTGTTATTTTTTTACATTCCTAATAAATGGGAAGATACCCGTTGACACATCACTTCTGTTTAGAACACCCTGTTTACCCCTACCCTCGCATAAAGTTCTGACCTACATCTATTTTTTCTCTTGAATTTCCTTCTCTTTCTCTGAATTTCCCCTTGTCGAGCCAAGTACCCCTGGCCTTTGGCAGTGCTGGGTTTTATAACCCAGCAGGGCACTGACCACGTGAAGGCAGATATTTCAGAAACACGGTCTTTTTTGCCTGGTTTGAATGGAAACAGAGAACCAGTAAATGATGATGGCATAGAGATGGGAGAAAAGATTGGTATGAATCGTTTCATAAATTCTTAGGAATGCTTTCTCAAATGTGATGGTTTGACAATTTAAAGTGATCAGAATGGACATACACAGCTCCTTCCATGCTCATTCTCAGCTATTACTTTACTAAACACATTAGTCTAACTGGTTTTAAGTTGCAGGCTGACCTAAAAGATAATCTTGACCTTAAAATAAATCTATTAAATATTGTATAGATTGAAGGAAAAGAAAAAGAGACCTCTCTGAGAAGCAATGCCATATTTGGTCTCAGGAATCCACTGGGATGTAAAACATAGACAAAATTATGGGCCACTTTAGAACAAAGCTGTAACTGCCCAGACATTTTTCACTCTGTTAAAGGGAAAGATGAATAAAAGCCAATGGAGACAACCTAAGCAACTTCGGGATTTTCTTTGCTAATGCCAGCAAATTCCTTTTCGAAAACGAGGCAGCAAACTTATTATACGATGTTTGTCTCATGGCTATCTGCAGTGGAGTGAGCTTTGGAGGTTCTCCTTGTTAGACCCATCCTGATGGAGAAGGGCCATTAAGCAAGAATCTAACTTGTTCTGGACTATAAAACGGCCTAGAACTGACACATGCAAACAAACACAAATCTTAGGAGGCATAATGTTCATTCCTGAATGCTGTCAACGCATGAGAATTTCTCTTCTGGAACAAGCCTCAGAGTCAGTTTATAAGTCTCACAGTCATATCGCAGTTTTGCTCAGTAATATTAACTATCTTATCTAACATATTCGATAGCTTATTTTCTCTGAATCAAAACCCTAAATCTCCCCCTCAGAGATTAAAACTTGCCAGCAGCTACATTTTTTTTGTGTGTATATGTATATACGTGTGCACCTAACCATGAAAAAGAAGGCACCTCTAGGCCAGATGCTATGGCACAGATAAAAATGGCCTCAAGAAGCAAGAGGTGACTAACAGCAAAATCAGGTGTAAAGGCTTTACTGCTCATAAAATATTGGATTTCAAGAACAAATTGATATTCTAATACGATCAAACAAACAGACCTAAAATGATAAAGAACATATGCAAATATCTTATGTTTTCGACTATACAATAATAAAGTTTTCAAATTTTAAAAAGATACCATTCAAATATAGACTTCAGGCAAGTGAACTGATGAGCTACGCTTACGTTACGAATTTTATTCAGAAGACACCATTTCCTTCCAAATACTTGAGAAATATCAGTTTCCTAAGTCCTTAATTTACGCACATTATAATTTTAAGTGTTTTGACTGGAATTCGTTTGGAGTAAGGAGCCAAGACTATTTTAAATACATCAAAACAAAGTGACTGGTAATTACATTACTGGACTTGGTCCTTATTTTAATCAATCTTTTCTGAGCCTCTGAAGCAACTGCATCATTTCAAATGCACACCTGGTTCACCAGAAAACAATTTCCTTTAAAAATGCTGTAACTTAAAATAAATGTGAATTTAATACAGTACATATCGGCATTTGATTTGATACTACATTTTAAAAAAATATTTCAAGAGGGGGCCAATTCAAAAAGCCCGCATTCACATTCCCAACCAAAGAGCAAGGTCTTGGAGCCACGGACCCCTGTGTTCCAAAGCCGGTCCTGCTAACGCCACTCACAGTCACTTAACTGGCACACAGCAGATGTGCCACAATGGTGGAATGCTTCTCCCCAACCGAAAAAAGTATTAAATGCAAAGAAATGCACGAAGCTCCGGGTTAATACTACGTTTCTATTGTCTCTTTTCACATAAAAATTACTTTTAGAATATGCTCTTTGTTTCTAGGCTTATAAACTTCCAACCCCTCTATGTTGGTTTGAAGAATTTCTCTCAATTTGATGCAAGTTAACTTGACAGTGAAGAAATACATTTTACCACATTAAGGCTCCCGTGTGGCCCATTAAAAGTGTTCAGGATTATTAGTACAGTTATTAAATGTTTAATGTGTTATACAGAGGGTGATCTTTCCGTGCTATGAAAATTTTAACTTTGGTATGCTCCAACCAGAATGCTCAACCACGAAAGCTAACTGTTTGCAGATTTTTACACTTGATGCCCTAACATGAGTTAAAATGTGGAATACAAGAAGAAAGAACTTAGCCAAGAGCTTAACAGAAGAGAGAAAGAAGTCGGGGCAAGAATAAGGCAAACAGGAAACATCCTCTCATTTGTCCTGATGCCAAAATGAACTTAGACAATTGTCCCGGGGCAACAATGAAAGTCTGGGATAATACACCAACTATAATACACCTCAAAGAATTTATGTTAAAAAGCTGGGACCAGGAGGCATACCCACTGGTTCTTCACTTTTACCTGTCAACCCTGGGAGGAGTTTTATAACCAAACCTACAGGCACCCTTCTTTATACTTTTCTCTAAGTAAGTAGTTCACAAAAGTTCCAAATGACTGTCCTTACTGTGGTTAGGGTCACTGCTCTGGAAACTATACAAAAAAATACCACCCAGAAATAATAAGAGTTGCTGGGAATTATTTTTAAAGATTTCCTTTTGGCACAGGTTTATCTGAAAAAGGCAACTTCCTTTGAAAATTATACACAACTTGGTGTTCTCTTTAAATCACTGAACTAGAAATGTGGGGGCCTAACCTATAAGAATCCAGAGGCGAGTGTGGGCTGCTCTCTCACCACTGTCCCAGGGAAGCGCACATCTTAATTACCAGGCAGATGCTGTGAACACTGACTTCTTTACTCAGCTGCAGAGGGGTAACAACCAGTGAGAAGCAAAGCCAAGACTCTCCTGTCCTTCTAACTCTTCAGCCTAGCCAGACAACGACCTGAGTAGGCCAGAGGAGGCTCTCATGTAAAAAGCAGGCCCTAGGCCCTCCTCAAGCCCCATATCCCTCAAAGTTCAAGGATGCTTTTGGCCCAACTGGCGTCTTCTGGCCTCAAGTCCCTCCAATGCCCTGTGGCTTCTCCAAACCAGAAGGGCTAAGGATTTTGCAATCCCTTTACTTCCACTGGAAGGTCCCATCTGACCCTCGCTGACCTCTGTGACGTTCATACTAAAGATGAACAAGATGGGAGGTGACGTCTGCCATCTCCTCTACTTAATTATTTCATACTTGATCAGCCTGAGAGCTTGGGTTCTGTGGTCCAGGTTTGAATCCAAATCCAATCACTAGCTTTGTGTGACCTGGGAAATTTCCTTACCTTCTGTGCTTTTGTTTTCTCATCAGTAAAACAGGGATAATAATCATGTTTAACTCATGGGATTAGTGTGTATTTCCTGAGATAGTGCATATGAAGCCCTCTACACACTGCCCAGCACACAGGCAGTACTGCAAAAAGTTGGGCTACGGGTACTTCTCTGGGAGGTGGCTGTATCCCTCCCTCCCTTCTGGTGCTTCCTTCCACTGCCAGGCCCTGTTCCTGGACTGGAACACAATGGGAATCTTACAGAAAAATCACCTGATACAGAAAGGTCTTGACTGTTGTAACAAAAATAACTTATGGAAGGACAGAAACCAGAGTTTCTATCTCATCTTACTCTCATTAATAACTTAAAAGTGGCATAATGCCAAGGTGATGATATATTAATTTATTGACCAAGACACTTCTGAAACTGAAAAGGGGTGTGCTATTAATAATTATGTTAAAATAACTAGGACTGTCCTACTTAACACTCATTTGTAAACACTTTCTCACCCTCAAGGAAAATCCATTAAATGCAAACTATGATCCAGGTTCCAAAGCCAGCTGTTGCCTCTTTTTGTAAATAAAGTTTTACTAGAACACAATCGTGTTCATTTGTTTACATTGTCTATGTCTGCTTTCATCAACAATGGCATATCTAAGTTGATACATGGTCCACAAAGCCTCAGATATTTAGTATCTGGCTCTTTACAGAAAAAGTTTACTAGCCCTGTTCTAGGTTCAGTTCAGAAAGACTGCCTTATAAGCCCAGGCATATTTGTCTGCTATCCTCTGACAAAATAAAATAGCAAATGACTTCTCTTATGATAAGCATGGATTTGTATGTGGTAATTCCATATTTAAAATGAAACTAAAATGTATCAAAACGCAGCTTCCTCGTTGGCACCAAATTTTCAGAGGATGCTGTCAAACCAGAAAGAATCCAAAGCAAGCAGGAATACCTGAGTGTCACATCTAGGAATATTATAATACGTGCAGTGATCAAAAGAACTCAATTATTTAATATGGAAGAAGAAAAGATTTGAGGTTGGGAAGGGCAGGACTGTGGTCCTGGTACACAGGAAGGGCCGTCACCTGAAGAGCGAGAGCTAGCATGATGTGGTGACTTAGTGTTCTGCTCTTAAGTGTGGCCACCGAACTGGGGTCCTCGCCTTCTCCAGGGCTCATTTGTGAAACTGGGGTAGTAACAGTACCTTCCTCATAGGCAAGTGTGAGCATCCAATGAAATGAAAAGTTCTCAGCTGCTTTCACTAAATTAGCATTTGTATTATTATTATTGTTGAAGAGCTAGTAGACATATTCTGTCGACAAAACAACTGCACATAGGTTTCAGGTAGGCAGATTTAAGCACAACTTAAGGAAAAGCCTTATCACCTTCCTGCCTGCCTAGTAGTCAGATGAACAAACATTCTCATAACATGCAGAGTTCAAACTCATTGCCACTGTCCCCAGGGGCAGCTTGACCCTATAGCAGAGAGGATGCAGAGGGGACTGCAGAAGAGTGATTAATTTGTGTTGAATGATTTCAATGTTTCTTTCTGTGACTATGTTTAAGAAAATATTAGATGTGCCTGAAAGATTTGTGCATATCGCCTTTACTGATAGGGAAATACGACACAGCAGAGATTGAATAGATGTCAGCCGATTATGAGGATGATATATTACAAACTTTTTAAGTTTTAAAGGACCACCAGCAACTCAAAACAGAGTAAGAAAACAAGCTGCTTCCATTTTGCCTGAAATGTGAATGGAAGGGCAAGAACACGGAACCAAAGAATGCTGATGGCTTAACTCAGGAAGTGGTCTGGTCCCAAATGACAGACCAAATAGTCATGGCTGGCAGGATCCTGCAGAGGCACACAGTGTCCAGTTCCTGCTGGGTCCATTCAACGTGGGCCCATGATAAGTTGCCAGGCGCCTGAGTCTAGGCCCAGGAGCCCTCTCACCACAGCCTGCCTCTTTAGTGGAACTGAACATGCTCCAGCTTAATGATCACAGCAAGTGCGAAGACAGTTGACTGTATAATGGGCCTGCAGCCCTAGCTGCCTGTTATACAGGATGAAAGGTAAGTGTTACCACAAGAAGTATAGGCTCATGCACTCCCTAGCGCCCTAAAGGATTGAGGGCTATTAATTCATGATCTTAAAACAAATCAAGAGATTTTTTTAAAAATGGAGGTGCAGGAGGGAGAGAAAAAGAAAGCATGAGCTTGCTATAGAAAATCACCGTTGAAACACTGAGAAAAAGGCCACTGAGGCTGGGGGTGGGTAAATGGATAAAGGTGAGTGAACTACTAGAACACACACAATCCATGTTTTCTTCTTGAATTATTAGTATGAAAAGTCTTTTCAGAATGCTCCTGAATCTCCCATGATGTCCATCTCAAGTCCTCTCCCCGCAGTGGAATATGCACTGGAATGCCTAACAACCGCTACTGCTTTGCATGGCACTGTAGTTTATAAAACAAAACCACATACAGAAACTACTATGGAGAGTAGTTCTACTCTCATTCTTGCAGATGAAGGAACAGGCTCAAAAAAGCTGAGTGACTTGGCCAATACCCTAAGCTAAAGAACACTACAGTCTGCCAATTCAAAGTCCTTTTTATCAACGAGATAGCCCTTCAGAACTAAGAACCTCAGACGGGGTGGGAGGAGAATGAAGTGGAGAGAAAGGGAAGTAGTAATGCCAGGCCCTTTCTCAGACATCAGTTCCTCATGCCATCCTCATGCCAACACATACTCATGCTGGGTATGTGTAATTATGCTCAGAGTGAACCCTGAGGGGTCAAATCCAATATCATACCAGGACTGGCTGACAGCACTAACTCTAGGCTGTTTCCTCTACCCCGAGGCTGCCTGGAAAGAAGATGTGGAGGTATCAAGACAAGGAAACACTGGGTGGGGACAGCCCCGTGTCAGGGTGAGGTGATCACCAGCATCCGGGAACAGGATGCCAGAACCTGTGCAGAAGCAGCAGTAGGGGACACAGTGAGAACGGACCAGGGGGCTGAGGAGTCATGAGGCATAAGGAAGGCGGTGGGGGTGGGAGGAGAGTGAAGGAATGAGATGGTCTGGGGTACCCAGGACCATATTTCTTGGCGAGTGACCTCAGATGCATGCTCCTCTACTGCAGCAGATGGAGTCAAAGCTCTAGAAATCCAATCTGAAAGTATATTTCCAGTCACAGTAAATATACTCGTAATGGTCTGCAATTCAGTCTTTGACTTGATGGGAAAAAAAAGGAAGAACTTCAATCCTAGTGAAGCACTACCTGCCTCCTCTCCTTCTCCATGCCCACCCACCCACCTGCCCATGCTCTCACTGCTCCCTGGTAGAGCTGTCCTCACCACTCAGAGACCTTTTCCCTTGTGCTTCTTAGCAGTTTCTACAAAGCTGGTGGGAGGCAAAGACCAGAGTTGGAATCTCTGTTGGCACTATCTGGAGCCCAGTTCCACCTCTGCCTCCTCAGCCAAACTACATGGGCTGCGAGGCCAGCAGGATGGGGCTATGACGAACCGTGCAGCTATCCTACCACCTTCCTGCCATGCAGTCTGGCAACAAATGGCCACCTGCCACAACACCTGGCCCGGGACTCTCTCCTGACTTCCCCGGAGTGTGAGCTACCTGAAAGTGCTGTAGGAGGTAGAGAGATGATAGGCTGTAACTTACACAGACCTGGGTATGAATTACAACTCTACCAAGTGCTAGCTGAATCTCAGTTGCCTTATCTAAAAAATGGGAATGATGACTCTCACCTCAAAAGGTTGCAATAAAGATTTGATGAGATTGCATCTGTTAGAATCTGGTACTTTCCATTTAGCATAGAGCAGCCTATGAGTAAACCTTAGCTCTTTATATTTTCTCCCTCTTCACCAAATATTGGGACAATGGACTGGCATAATGTGGGGCACACAAGGTAACAATCTTCTCCCTCTCCTTCCTCAATCTCAGCCTTCATTTCAGAGCCTGACAAATGAACACATTGGGCAAAGCTTACATTGCAAGGCTCACAGGCTTGCACAAGCACACCAATAGCAACGGCATTCATTTATTATGCACATAGAGTGGACCTGGAGCTTATACAACTACTATATTCTAAATCCACCAAGAATGACTGTATTAAAAATTACTTCTAAAAATATCTTACACACAAAAATAAATAAAACACAGTTTAGTACTGTCAGTATATAAATCCTTCAAGTGTTGGAACGAATCACTTTCTTTGGTTAAGTATCAGACAAAATAGCTGGTTTGTACTTAGGGGCCATATGGTAAGTCCATCCTGTATATCTGTGTGGTGGCAGGCACCACACTCAGCATAGTGAGGTGTGTGTCATTCGTGTGGGCCATGCTGCTTCCCTCTATTGAGTCTGGGGAAGTTTACAAACAGTTTCTCATCTTGTCTCCTAAGCCAGAATAGCTTCTGCCCTAAACAACGACCCCCAACCCCTGGCAACCCATCACCACCGTCCTTCTCCACTTCCTTTCCCTGTCTCCATCTTGAACATAAAGGCAGGAACGGCTCTAAAGTCAGACTGGGTTCAAATCATGGCTCTAGTATTAATTACCTGTGACCTTGGGAAAATTAACCATCATATTTTACCTTGAATTTATCCAATAGCAAATTCTTAATACTTACCTCAAAGAATTACCATAATGATAAAACTATGACAGCAGCATCACATACATTACAAATGGTGACATTCAGTACATGGATGGTACACAGTCTCTTTCTCTTTATCAGTCAGGAAAAGTGACCAGTTAACATTTTCTCTATTTTCTTCTTTTGAAAAAGAAATTTAAAAATTTTTTAAATTTTTATTAGTTTTTAATAATTTAAAATGAGTATTTTTTAATTTATAGAAACAATATATGGGCATTCTAGAAATTTTATAAAGTACAGAAAGGAAATAATAAAAAGAAAACCCTCCAGAAAAATAAGGCAATCTTTTTGGGAACATTTCCTCTCCAGTCTTTTTCTTTTTAAACTTTTTGTATAGGTAAGTTCACACCGCATACAATTTTTATTTATATTTTTTCTTACTTTTTAATTCTACCACTTTGACACTACTATAACATTACTTTTTAATTCTACCTCTTTGACATAGTACTATAACATTAGGCTCAAAAGCGACCAGTGACTTTGTCAATGTCCTTGTTATTTAACAACTCTGGACATATAATTTTAATGGCTATATAATATTAAATTACATGGCTCTGTCAAAATTTATTCATAGCCCAACACTAGACCAGCTGTCACCAATTTCTCATTGTAAATAAGGCTGCCATGAACATCTTTCTGGACACACTTTTGTCCACACAGCGACTAGGTTCCAAAACACTTTTCTAACTGTAGACAATACAGTCTGCATTAAGGCGATACCCTACCAAGCCCGGGGAACGAGGCACAGGCGAGAGATAACCTATTGCGCACAGCGGCCAAGGCTGTCCTGCCTACCGGCCACCATGCTCAGACATATTACAACAGGTAGTGGAAGGGCACCTCCAACCACGGTGGCCAGACCGTCCCACGGTGGGAACACTTCTCAGTCAGTGGCTACAGACTCAGTGATCTTGGTCAAGTCGCTTCCCATTCAGGGCTTTGGTTTTTTCAGCTGTAAAACTAGAAGCTGAAATGACATTATTCGAGGTTACCCATTGCCTTCATAACTGAATGACTGGTTTTAAAAAAGAGAATAAGCTCTAGAGACCCAGCAGCAACTTTCCTCAGCAATTTTACAGTTGGATTTCTCTAATGCTGAATCACAACCTGAAGCCAACTATCACAGCAGTTACTGAGAGGCCCTGTGCCCGGAGCGCTCTGTCAGGCACTGTGGGAAGAATCCCAGGAAGGAGAAATGAAGCCCTGACCTGGCATGCAAAGGGGAAAATGAACTCGTGGTAAAGAGCAAGTACACAATGCTTATAGAGCCTTCTCTTAATGTTGCCTGTCTGGAAGAAAACACGTCCAAACATGATCATTGGTCAGCACCGAGATGTCAGGCTGGGAAGTCTCACAGACACTCTGAGTTAGGCCCTGAGGCCCACAGAGACCCCTTCGTGGAAAGCCACTCACTTGAGTCTTCTTTGGCCTTACCCAGAATTTACTTAACTTGATTATCTGCTTTCTCAGGCCAAAGCAGATGAGAAACTCATTAAGTCAGGAAAAGGAAATGGGACTGAAGAGAGTTCGAGGCAGGCTGACTGACAACAGCAAGAAGGAAGATCTGGTAGCTAATGGTGAATGAGGACTGCGAAATGGAGCAAAGTAGGCAGAAGAGTAATTTCAGCAAAGCAGTCTAGAGTCATTTACTGTTGGTGGCCCCTGAAAGCATTAATGCATTAAAAAATAGATATAACTAGATATAGCTACTAGCATTCAAAAGAACAATCCTGTTCAACAGATATCATTTAAGAAGATGAAAAAATCTAAATCTGCAAGACATTTGATTTCTATCAAAAACCTTTCAAATAAAAAAGGGATATACTTTAGTTATCTGGAAGAGTCGCCCATGTTGAGCATCTTATCTGATGAAAACATCAGGAGAAAGGACAACCTGATACAGGACAAATCATGTTAAAGGGATGCCAGTAAAAAAAAAAAAGAGGATTTTTCGGGGCTGGACTGTTGAAGTCTCTACCCATATTGGCATCGTGCCCACCACTGTGTTAAGCCCAAGCTAGGTGCTCACTGAGCAGGGCTGATGCTCCATAGCTGGGTCTGTGTGCACGGACACTCCTACTGACTCTAGCCAGGGGAGTGTTAGGTCACAATGCCTGCCACAAAGCCTCTTAGAAAACACAGGCTCTCCTCTCTACTTTCCCCATCCCCAGATGCAAATCAGAAACAGAGGATCTGCTAGAAAATTATTAGGCCAACTCACGACATGGCTGCCTCCAGGGTGGGTAAAGAAAATGATGGCAATTGAAAAGAACTTACACACACACACACACACACACACACACACACACACACACACTAATAATTTTACAAAGGCTGGAAGCAAATATGCCAAAATGTTAAGTGCTATAAATTCTGGGTGGCTGGTATATGAGTGCTGTTATAGCATTCCTGAGATTGTGTGTGTATGTGTGTGAATATGTGTGTTTTCCAAATACCTCAAAAAACAAAAGATACAAAGCTTCTGTTCCCTAGGAAGTATGTCACCAAATCATTCATCCATGTGTCCATCCATTTAAATACTTCCTGCTTTGCTGTACTTAATATGTCAGGCACAGGCTCAGCTTCTGGGACGCATGGCGACGAAGCAGCTCAAGTCTTAACCCTTGTAAAGCTTTTGGTCTCTCTGTGTGGTTTATGCTGCATTCTTCCATTCTTTGACAAGGAGACAAGTAGAAGGGAGTGTCTCATCTCGTTCCACACAGAATAAAACCTAAACTCCTGGCCCTGGATGATATAACCTTACCTGACATAATCTCCTCTCTCTCCTCCCACCCCACCTCACCTTCTTCACACTTACTCAGGGCAGCACAGGGGCCAATTTCCTCCCCTGTCTCAGGCCCATTGTCCTTGCAGTCCCCATGCCTGGAACACTCTTGACTAACTTCACATTACAGGCTCTTCAAATCCTTCAGGTTTCAATTCAAATCTCGCAACCTCATCAAAAGGCTATCCCTTCATCACATATCTAAAATGGCAAACCCATCACTGTCACACCACCCAATACTCTTTCATACTTACATGCTCAGTGCATGTTGATGTCCCTTACACTCTCCTCCCCTTGCTCACTCCACCCCAACCATGCTTGCCTTCTTACTATTTTCAAACATACTAGTCTCCCACAGACTTAGCACATTCTTCCCCCAGACGCAGCTGAACTAACTCCCTCGTCTCTTCAAGCCTTCTCAGGGAAGATTTCCTCGATCACGGATTTAAAGCTGCATGCAGCCAGTCCCTCCCCCACCCTCATCCCTTCAGATGCTTTCTATCTTGTTCTACTTTTTCTTGTTGAATGGCACTTACCACAGACCAACACACTATACAATTTATGTATTTACTGTAGGTATTGCTTATTGCCTGTCTCCAGCATAAGACCTGTAAGAGAAGAAATTTTTCTTTTGTTCACTGACTAATCCTAAGGGTCTTAACAGCGCCCTCAGTAAACATCCGATGTTAAAAAAACCCATTTCAGGGTAATCACAAATATCGTCTTTCTTGTTTACCTGATTACTCATTTGCTGTTTCCCCTGAGAGAGCCAGAGAGCCAGAGCAAGCACCACGAAACCCACAGCCTGTCTGTCTTGTTTAATCCTCATGTCCAGCGTGTAGAAAAGAATCTGACACATTTAAGGTGTTCAGTAAATATTTGAAACAAAAGAAGACACTGTCAGGCTGGGTCCAATGTGAGTTTTTCTATAAAAGGACTTGACGGTAAATTCAGCTACCCATTTTCCTCTGATTCCCTGAAAGAATCTAAGCCATCTGAAAAGGAATCATTATTTTAAATAGCATAATCATGACACAAAAATAATTATTTCACTTATTCCGCATCCCAAATTTGGAAGTCAGCTTCAGACTATAATTGCTGCCTAAATCCCAGTAGTAAACAAACCAACTTCACATTTTATATGTTACCATGAGGCTCTCCAGGTTTGCTCTTTCCAGCCAAAGAAATGTTGACACAGTTGCACACCAAGTTTCAACATGCTGATCATGTTAAAATAGTGCACAAGAAATATTTTTCCACTTTATAAAAAGCCAGACTGTTTACATGCTTAAGTGGCCAGAGACTTTGCTATCTGTGTGTGGTCCTGAAGTTTCAATATCATAACCATGAATACAAAGTGGAGCAGCATGCAACAAACTAGTTGATGTAGTTCCACGGCCAAATTCCCAAATTCGGAATCAAGATGTTACTAACATCATAAATAGGCAGAATAAATTGGCAAGAACTCATAAATGGACAGGTTAAAGGGGTGGGGCTCTAAAAATCTAAGTTTAATGGATTTTCAAGAAAAAATAATTTGATATGCCTGGGTTATATTTACACATTTATGATTTAGGAAAACATATTACAGAAGGGGAAAGAGAAAGCAAGAACATGAGAGAGAGGACAGAAATAGCTCACAAGATCTTCAGCCTACAGATTTCCAGTCAACATCACATATATATATGCTGAGCACAGTGTTAATTACTGCCCAGAGCTAAGTGGTAGAAAGATCTATGGAAGGGTTTCCAAACATATACTATCGTTCGAACATTTGAGAGGTGAGGCGTGTTAATTAGGCTTGGCCCAGTACCTCACCCAGACCTGGCGCAACCTCCCAGGAGCACTCACCAGAGAGGCCCTGAGTTCATGGCCTGGCCAAATGAGAAGACATGCCCCATCTCCTTTGTCTTTCCCATCTTCCAAGTAGCACTGGCTTTGGTGTACAATGATTCAGGCTTTCTTCAAGCTAGAAATAGAATTTAAGCAAGGACTCCACCCTGTCCAGACAAGATATAAGTGAAAAAAGACCTCACAGAAAGAAAAATATCTACATCTGACAAACCGAAGACGAGTATACATTCCCAGAGTTGAGGGTTTAAATGCTCAAGACAGTTTCTGAATTCTGGGCTGTTTGCATTTATCATTCCTCTAAGTCCCCAAATGCTTCAGGTTATTGAGGACTGTCGGTTCTCACATTTTTAATAGCTCTCCACTTGAAGAAAATTCTCAGTACATTGTGTCTCAACAAAAAAATAAATCACTTAATGTAAGCAGGTTCATGTTGCAACACGAAATGCCATTTCCCATTTGATTGCCAAATGCACAGACTGTTATTCTCAGTTGACCGAATAAGCGAAAGAATGGTACTTTATTACAATTTTTTTCCTGGCATTATTTTTTTTTCTACAGTTTCTTTTACAGTCTTCCATGGCTATAGGTCAGAAGAGTTTTCCTGTTGCTATGACAGTAGTGTAAATAAGTCAACTTTAAAATTCACTTTGGGGGTATGGAGTTGCCATATTTCCGGCTACCTAAGCTAGGCTGAGTGTGTGTTGCACACTCTTCCTGCAGACAGTGGATCACAGCCATCTAACTGACTTCCCTCCATTGCAGCCGCCATCTTTCTGGCCAGGAAAATCCCACAAGCCCCTCAGAGGCCCCTCTTCAACTGCCGGAACTCCTATACACAGAGCTGGTAATGGTCTCCTACTCTGTAAGGAGAGGTATGTAAGTCCCATGTTACACTTCTCCAAATACAAACCTGTGTTCAGAAGAGCGGAGCAGATATGTGCCTCCTCTACTCCACCGAGCATCTGCAGTGCCTCCTACTTGCCACATGACAATGCCTCTGAGCAATGATTACAATAAGGAGCCCTAAGAACACCTTTGGAGGAGCAGGATAAAGGGCCTGGCTGGGAGAGCCCTTGAGAAGATGCTCTTTACAAGCAAGAAGCTCTTCGCCATCTGCTGCAGCCTCCTGGTCTACTCACTAGAAGCCTAAGAGCTCCCACAGGGGACCAACACTATACCTGAAGAAAGGTGGTTCTACCTGTATTTCAGGGAATTCTCCATTCACAGTTGTATCCATTCTCCCGGGGCTCCTGGACCTCAGAAAAAGAAAGTACACAGGATTCACCTAACTGAGTTCCATTCCAAGGTCAGAAGATGAAAGACTAGAGTCTTTGGCCAAGTCAATCAGTAAAGATAAAAGTATTTAGAGAAACTTGAGGCTGTCAATGAGAGGTCAACTTTGCTCCCCTCCCTTACAAATCCTCTAGACTTTCCTCCTCGTAGTATGGTGGATTGAACTGTGTCCCGCAAAAAGATATGTTGAAGTTTTAATTTCCAGGACCTGCGAATGTGACCTTACTTGGAAACAGGGTCCTTGTAGATGTAATCAAGTTAAGATGAGGTTAGTTAGCAGGGTGGACCCTTAATCCAATAAGACTGGTGTCCTTATAAGAATTAGAGAGACACAGAGAGAGCAGATGGCTATATAATGACAAATGCAATGATTAGAATGATGCATCTACAAGCCAAGGAACACTAAGGATTGCCAACAAATACTGGCAACTAAAAGAGGCAAAGAGAGATACTCCCCAAGAGGCTTCAGAGAGAAAGCATAACTCCTCGATTTCGGAATTCCATCCTCCAGAATCATGAGACAATAAACAATTAATCCACGAAGTTTGTGGTACTTGGTTACGGCAGCCCTAGGAAACTAATACCAAGAACGGTTTCTGTCTTGAGCTACAAAAGAAGTCATGACATTTGTGAATGGAGGTGTCCTTCAGACGAAAGCAAAGCTGCTTATGAAAGCATAAGGCCTACATATCCGATCCTCCTGTGGCATGGTTGCAGCAAGGTGGATAAACAGCAGTTTTACAGAAGACAGCATGGGTGGCTACTTCTTAGGGGAGTAGCTCAGCATCTGGCAATGTCTGGCTCCACACTTTCCAGGTTGTTTCATCCAACCCAGCCCTGCCTTCAGGCCACCTATACTTAAAATCCACCCATCAGTCACTTGTCTGCTGTTAACGAGACTCAGTGCTTACCTCATCCCTGAGGAACTCTGGAGGACAGTAGGCCTGGAGACCTAGGAGCTCCCGAGAGGACAGCAACATATATATAGCCCTGGGTCTTACCTAAACCTTGACAAGTAGAAGGGCCTTATAAAAGTGGTCGCCCATGGTTATGTCAATGCTGAAGGGGTGTCTATCTAAGGCAACCCAAGGCACTGTACTAGAAGAACTGGATTCGCAGTCACCAAAGCCAAGGTCAAATAGCAATTATGTTAGTACAAACCACCAAGCTTAAAGAGCTAGACACATATTTTGAAGGGCTACTAGTACACACTGGCAAAATCACCAAATATTTACTGAGCACCTACTATGTATCAGGCATTATTTTGCTCATTAAGGATACAGCAGTGAATATACCAGGTGAAAATCCTTGCCCCCATTAAGTTTTCATTTTAATGGAATAGATAAAAAGAAGAAGAAAAGGAAAACATATAGCATTAGATGATGATTTGAGTAGCAGAGACAAAGTAGAGAAGAGAATAGGAAGTGCTGGGGAGGCGTAGTCATCAGATTAAGCAGGAGGATCAAAAAAGGTCTCAAAGGGAAGGTGCTATTCAAGCACAGGGAGTATGCGCTGCAGGTACCTGGGGGAATAGCTTTCTAGGGAACGGGAGTAACAAGAGAAAAGGCCATGAGATGTGGTCTGGAGCCTTCAGAGAATAACAGGAAGGCCAGTGAGGTTGCAGCTGGTAGACATGTGGGCATGCATGCACATGCATGCAGAGAACAGTCAGGCCACAGAGGCTTTGAGGACCTGGGCTTTGACATGATCTGACAAGTGTTTAACAAGATTACTCTGGATGCTACATGGGGGGCAGACTGAATGGGGGGCGAGAGCACAGGCAGGGTGACTAGGTAGGAGGCTCCAGCAGTAACTGCCACAACTTTGTTTGCACTGAGGATTATAAATCTTGGCTAGTATTGATGAAGTTAGTTAACTTCCCTTTTGAGTATCTATCCTAAAGAAAAAATAATTAACTGCCATTTCAGCTTCACCCAATGAAAAATCTATCCACTCTCTGCTTAGTGAAACTACATGCAAATCAAAGATCACATCTATGTTTAAGGAGAAATGGCCTACCTTACTCATCAGAATTCTGTAAGCACTTGTACCCATTACATTTTTAGATAGGCAGTCAAAACATTCAAAAGCAGAGTACATTTTCTAAAATAACAAAACATTAAATTTTTAAATAAGTTGTATTTCAGAAGGAAATGAAAAGAAATTACTATATTAAGACAATAAACTTTCTTTGACTGTGACAACAATTCTCATTTCACCATCACTGAGCCTTTTTAAGTCTGTTTGCCTGGGTAAGTAGAAGCAAGTATAACTTGCCATCTGGCACGATAACCATCTCTTTGTAGCCATATGATAAGTCTTGTGCTCTTTGACAGGTATGGGTCTTTGGCAGCCTGCCCACCAGCCTCAGGAACCAAGAGTGAAGAGGAGGTGAAACAGGAATCTTCTATGGAGAGAAATATATATCAATTAGCAGTTATGCCCCTGAAGAAAAGAGATAATCTGTAGGAGCTGAGCACATCATCTCTAGGAACCCGGAGAGGGCCTACCAGCTCTTCGGCAATTACAGACAACTCGTAACTCTTACATGAAGGTGTACCCAATTTATGGATAAGAACAGCTTTTTTTTTAAGCTTCAACTCTTTCTACTTACCAGCATCATTTCTGAGAGAACAGACCATGGGGGAGAGGGGAGAATAAATAAAATTTAAATTTAAATTGAATCATTAGTGTATGGTGGACATTTCTCAGTACTGGCTAAGAGCACTGGCTCTGGAATTAGACAATTTAGGATAGCAAGGGGGCTTTCTTATTAGTCAGGGTTCTTCAGAGAAACAGAACTAACTGAATGCGTGTGTGTGCATGTGTGGAAAGAAAGGGAGATTTATTTCAAGAAATTGGCTCACATGACTGTGGGGGCTGGCAAGTCTGAAATATGCAGGGAGGCCGGCAGTCAGGAGGCCCTGGGAAGAGTTCATGTGGCAAGCTTGAGTCCGGAAGACTGTCTGGAGGTAGAATTTTTTCTTCTTCAGGGGGCCTCAGTCTTTTTTCTCAAAATCTTCCAGTGACTAGATACAGCTCACCCACAATATGAAGGGGTAATCTGCTTTACTCAAAGTCTATTAATTTAAATGTTAATCTCATCTAAAAAATACCTTCACAACAACATCTAGACTGGTGCTTTGACCAGACACTGGGTACCATGGCCTAGCCAAGTTGACACATAAAATAAACCATTTCATTCAGTTTCTCATTTGGTTAAAAAAAAAAAAAAGGGTTAACTGTTACATGATGGCCGTGGTTATGGCTCTTACATGAGATACTACTCAGTGTAGGTGCATATGAAAGGGCTCATTTTTATACATGCTAGCCAGCATTATCATTATCACTGCCACCACTACCGCTAGTGTTTCTACTACATGGTAACTGTGATAATTTCACCTATTTTAGCCACCACCAACGCAAACACATATGGTTAAACAAGTATTTCATATGGGAACTTACATGATTTATATACAGTAGTACCTCTCTTATCCATGTGGGATACATTCCAAGATCCCCAGTGGATGTCTGAAACCTCAGATAGTCCCGAACCCTTTATATACCGTTTTTTTGGGGTTTTTTTCCCCCTATACATACATACCTTTTCACTTACAGGAAGCACTTTATAGCTTTTCTTTGGCATATATAAATTGCCAGCATCACTAATCCTGAGCTTTGGGGCCATTATTAAGTAAAATAAGGGTTACTTGAACACAAGCACTGTGCTACCACAACAGTCAATCTGAAAACCCAGATGGCTACTAAGTGACTAATGGGTAGGAAACGTATACAGTGTAGATACACGGGACAAAGCGATGATTCTCGTCCCAGGCAGGATGACACAGGACAGCATGAAATTTCATCACACTACTCAGAAATGCAAGATATTTAATAGTTATGAATTGCTTATTTCAGGAATTTTTCATTTAATATTTTTGGACCAAGGATGTCCCCGGGTAACTGAAACTACAAAAGGTAAAATTGTGGATAAGGGGAGACTGCTGTAGTATAATCCATGTAAACCAAACCACCAACTAATCTCATCAAACATCATCAGGCCAGTGGAGAAGGAAGACCAGGCCAAATGAACCTGCGAGTACTGGCAGACACGGCCTCAGTCTGTGCTTATGTTGTACACTCTGCATTTGATGTCTGGCTTTGGAAGCATCTTTACCAAGAACATGATCCCATAAAACAAAGTTGGCTACAAAACAGAATCTCAAAATGAGTACCTGGTACATGGGGAGGGGCAAAAAAAAAATGTAATAGTAGCCCCTTAGAAAAGTCCATCTTTTCCCCATACATGAAAAAACCACATGTAGAATCTTGACACAAAGCATCATAAATGCAAGGCCTTCTCCTTCTATCCCCATAGCTCAGACAATAACATGTATGCACACATGCATACATGCATACAGAGGGGAAAGATTTTTAAATGACCTGGTCTCCTGACAAAGGGGTGTGTGTTTCTTAATCATCTAAGAATTGTACAATAACCGTGTTTTAACCACTGCTTTCTTCTTTCATCTTTGACATGTGCCATTTCCTTGAATCCAGTTATTGAGTTTATTTGTATATTTGATAGCAGTCATCATAAATTAGCTATCTTTACTCATTTAGATCCAATAAAACCAGGTTATAGTCAGATGCAAAGTACAGCATTTAGTTGTGTTTTATTATTTTTATTTTTAAAGATTTTTAAAGTTTTTAAAAATACCTTTTATCTCAGATCAGATTCTATGCCATTTTCTGTGAAAAGGGGTAAATAAAGCCTTTGTTCTCATGTATAATCACACCTTCTAGTATTTTCAAGGATACCAGAAAATTTCTCTTGTCCATAAGTAATACAGACCCACTGACCTTTGAACACTGTGGGGGTTAAGGGCACCACATACAATTTACAATTTTTGACTTGCCCAAAACTTAACTACTAATAGCCATTGTTGACCAGAAGCCTTACTAATAATATGAGTCAATTAACACATGTATTGTATGCTATATGTATTATATATTGCATTCTTTTAATAAAGTAAGCTAGAGAAAAGATATCAAGAAAATCATAATAAAGAAAATACATTTACGGTATTACTGGAAAAAAATCTGTGTATAAGTGAACCCACACAGTTCAAACCCATGTTGTTCAAGAGTAACTGTACTTTTGAATATGTTTGACTATTTCCTGTGCCAGTAATAAAGTAGGAGAATGAAGCAACTAATTTTCATAGAAATTATATATATACAATAGAAACCGTTTCTAAACAGTCACTCATTAGTGGGTCCTGAAATTAGTTTACTGGTTCTCAATCAATATTTTGTTTTACTAAATATAACGAATAGTCTAGAACTGAATAAAGCGAAGTATGTTACTTGTTTTAAAACATTTTAAAACATTACAAAAGCTATATATGTTTTGTTATACTTGTTTCAGTTATATGTATGAATGCATGTGTGCATACATGTTGTGCATGTATGTGTCTGAGTACTTAAAATCATGAAAAATATATCTCTTATTGTAGGTAGGATCAAAGTTTGAAGATGGACAAGTGTTGCTTTTTAAGAGAGTAAATCTCATGAGTCCAAGCGATATATGATATAAAGATTAAAGGGAGAAAATTTGTATTAGATCCACGTTGTTTGTCATTAAAGAAATTAATGATTACTAAATATAAAATAAAAATTTGTTCTCGCATATAGTTAAGCAAATGATTATAAAGATATAAACTGAAGAATGAATATGTCTTAGCATCTAAAATATGTATCTCATTTTTATTTGTAATCATCCTCAGTGAGAACTTTGTGTCCAATTGCTGTAAGTTCTTTCTCCTACTTAGAAAAAGCCGATAAGAATTGTTATTGTTATAATCATTGTTGTAATCTATACAAGGGTACAATGATATGATCACAAAATAAATTTATCTAAAGCAGGCAATTTTAAAAGCTAGAAAAGAATTTTTAAAGAATTTTAATATGGACATTTAAAAATGTGAATCCTGAGAATAATGGATACAGCCTCAAACACAACAGGGTGCAAAGTCCAATACTGCATTCTGTAAAAAAACAAATTGCTGTAAGTTTCAAAGAACCTCCCATAAAGACTGCACAGTAAGTTCTCATTTTGGAGCATCCTTGTGACAATGAACAATTTTTTAAACAATCCACAAAGGATCACAATGATAAATAAAGCCAAGTTCAAAACTCAAATAACCATGTCATGAGCCAGAAATGGATGTGAAAAAAGCAATGAGCAGGGTAGGAGCCATGGACCTACGGCAGGAGCAATTTCATTACAGCAGAGTAATGGGAGAGAGAATCCCAGAGGCTGGAATGGGCGGGTTGAGGAGGGACTACCTAGAAGAAAACTGCTAAGAGATTACCTAGGGCACTGACATGAAAGGAATCTACTGTCACAGGGAGGCAGGAGAACACAAACACAGCCTTGTCAGCTGAACAGAGGTGCCCACTGGCTCGGTCAATAGATTAACAACATCTATTTCACTGTAGGATAGATGATCTGAAATTGTATTACTTATATCATCAAATCTAAGATACCATCAATTGTAAGGCACAATATCATTTTACATACTACTAAGAAAAAAATATTGTCAACTAAAACCATGATTCACCATGAATTATAGATATATCCCAATCTGAAAGATTTTAAAACAAAAAAAAGTGAACTTTGGAAATAATGAAACATACTTTATGACTTGGTTCTAGACCCCATGCTGGAGGAAACGAGAGAAAAGTGAGCTGGTTCTCAGTGAGAAGAGGCAGTTTTTTAGAAAATGCAAGATTAGAGATAAGGATTTCAAACAGAGGGCAATAGAGGAAAGTTAAACAACCAAGAAGAAGCAGCAGCAGCAGCCATAGCCACCACCCACTCAAAATGAGCTTACAAATCCAAATTCCAAAATATGTGAAGAATTTTAATGTTAAGAAAAGCAAGAAATGAAATCAAAGAAAAATAACTAAATTTCTGGAAAAATCTAGTATACTTAGAAATAAGTATGTTTGAAAGGTTTAAAAATATAAAAAGCACAGTTTTCATTAAAAATATTAAATTATAATACAGAGAGAAATAAAAAAAAGAAACATAAAAAATACCAAAAGAACAAATTAGAAATCTCGAGAAATATTTTGAAAAATCTTTAGACAGCATAAAGTCTACAATGAAGTGAGTGTACAACAATAATAAAAATAGTAAACTAGTAGACAGAACTGAAGAACTTCCCCAGAACATATCAGAGACAAGGAGGAATATAAAAACATGTACACATAAGAGAATACACATGTCATGGAAAATAAACTGAAAGGCTGCAGTTAGGCTGGAATAAGGGTTCCAGCAAAGGAAAATAGAGAAAATAGTAGAAAAAACAATATTCGAAGACAATATAGTGAAGATGTTCCAAAATGCAGGAAATGATTCATCAGATAAAAACTTCTTTGGGTACAAAGCAAAAGATAAATTCACACCTAGACATACTGTGGTGACACCATAAAATATCAAGGATTAAAATAAAGTTGTGAAGCTTAAAATTTATCATGGTCTTATAGAAGATTACTAATCAGTAGGCAATAAAATAGTACCTTTAAAATGCTCATGGAAAATCACTGTTGACCTAAAATTTTATATGCACGTAAACTACCATCGAGATTCAACACAAAGAAAAGACATTTCTGACATCAAACAACTAAAACGATGTATCACCCACAGACCCCACAATCATTCACTGAAAAGACTTTTAAAAAATGTACATCAACTGGAAGAAAGGCATGGGATGCATAAAGCAATGAGTACAGATACCGATTTTTCAAAATGAAAACATACACACATATGCATATACCTATAAACTTAACTTCTGATTGAAAAAAATAAATATCAACAATCAATTCATTTGTATTAAGAAAAGATTGTGAAAGTTGCTCAATGTTTAAATAAAATGTACTAAGTTGTGGTAGAATACGTGAAAAAAAAAAAAAGAAATGCTGAATAACTTTAAAATTCGTTAGAAAATTTAAGGATAGAATCTGTGAAGCAGAAATTTTCAATTTCTTCCCAGCCTCCTAGTTATGGAAGGCTCATAGCACAGTTCTAGTCAACAAGATGGAAGTCTCTTGGCTGGTACTCTGAGAAAACCCTTTGTTTTTCTGATAAAAAAGAGACTCTTCTGTAGGCACACCTTGCTTTGCGCATTTGCCTTTTCCCAATTTGTTCCAGCCCGATACATAAATGTAATGCCTACAAACTTGCAGCCATGAAGCAGCAAAGAGGAAAAGCCCATGAGTTATGGATAATGAACCAGAAAGCTGAAATGAACCTGGTCCCATATGGCAGACCCACCTCGATTTTGTGTTGTGCAAGAAAAATAACCTGTTTGTTTGTGTCTCTATAATTGGGATTTCTGTTGCTTGTAACTGGGTATTATTTTAACTGTATACTAAAAAGCATTAAAAGTAAGCTGTATAAGAATAGAATTACTATATATATATTCCAAACAAGAAAAGGGACTTCAAAAAGGAAGGAAACATTAAAAGTTTTGATGAATTCAGCAGAAAGCAGGAAAGGGGAAGATAAAGAAAATAAATAGTAAGCAAAAATATACTGTAGTTGAAATACATCCAAATATATCAATATTTGCAATAAATATAAACAACGTATAGGCACAGATTATACTGGGCAAACAAAACATAGGAATTAAAAAAAAAAAACAGCTATTTTCTCCTTACAAAAAAAAGAAGCAAAGAAAGAGTAGAAAGAGCAAATGTCTGGCAAATTTTAACAAAAATTAAAACTGGTAAAAACAATGTAGAGCTTCTGGTCAAGATGGCGGAGCAGGTAAATGCTGTGTTTGCGTCCTCTCACAACCACATCAAAACTACAACAAAACTACAGAACAGCCATTAATGGGAGTCACCTGAAGTCTAGCTGAACAGAAGCCCTACAACTGTAGACACCCAGAAGAGGCCACCTTGAGAAAGGTAGGAGGAATGGAGACACGAAACAAACTAGTCCTACATCCATGTGTGGTGGTTGAAAATAAGGAGAAATATCTTGGGTGCAGAGGTCCCCTAGAAGAGTGCGGGGTCCCAGCCCCACACCGGCTCCCCAGCCCAGGGTTACCATGCTGGGAAGAGAAGACCCCACAACCCACAACTTCTGGCTGTGAAAACCAGAGGAGATTGTGGCAGAGTAAGACAGAGGGCTGAGAGAATCGCAGACTTTCTTCTTATGGGGCCCACACATGAATTTATTGGTGACAAACTGTAGTGAGCAGTATTGTAATAATTACGTATGGTGTCAGATGGGTACTGGATTTATCCAGGTGATTACTTCATAAGTCATATAAATGCCTAATCACTGTGTTGTTCACCTGAAACTAATATAATATTGTATGTCAACTATAATTAAAAAGAATATATATAAAAATTTAAAAACTGGTGAAAAATATTAATACCAAACAAAATATTATCTTAGAGAGAAAACATTAATATCACTAAAGATGACTATCTGATGATAAAAACTGACAACAGAATAATCATGAATTTATTTGTACTTAGCACAGTTTCAAAATATATGAAGCATAAACTGACAAAATTACATGCAGAAAATGACAACTCTATAACCACAGTGAGAGATACCATCAGAAGCAGAGGAATCAGGTAGAATATTTGATCAATAAAATGAATAAGCTTGATCTGCTATTTAAATAGAATCCTGCATTAAACAAGTGCAGAATGCCAATCATTTTCAATTATACATGGAACATTTACAAAAACTGACCAAGTGTCAGGTCAGAAAGGAAGTCTCAACAAACTGTAAATACCCAAAGATTGGTAAAAGTAAAATTTCTGGCAATACCAAAAATTCTCAAGGATGAGAAAAGGAAGAAATTGTTATATACTACTGGTAGGAGGGAATATTGGCACTTCAGTGTGGAGAGGAATTCGCAGCACCTAGCGGAGAATGAGTAGTCCTCTGCAGTCCAGCATTTCCACTCCTGGGCACACTTCCTAGAGCAACAAGCGCCTGTGTACAACACCCTCCCCAACACACAACAATGTTCACTGCCAATTATTGGGAACAGCACAAAATTATGAAAAAATTAAACGTTCAACAGAGCAATGGGTTAATGAATAGCATCTAGTTATGAAAGAGAAAAAGACAGAGTAGATTCATTGCTAGAGCTACTTGCCCCACTGTGGCAGTATCACCAACATAACAATAAGCAGTAAAAGCAAACTGCATGAAACTATGCCCAGCAGAGCACCATTTAGATTAAGTTTGAAAATATGCAAATCAATAGTAGGTGTTATTTATGGACACATTTGCTTGTAGAAAAGGCATGAAAATGTACGTAAAAGTAACAACTATCAATTCAGGAAAATTATTTCTGGAGTGGGTAAAGAGTTACAAGTTGAGAAGTATACAGATTCAAATGTGTCTATAATTTTTTTTTAACTCTATGATACTGACACTGCACTAGCTATTATATTAGGTGACGAGTTCACAAATTTTTGTTGAATTAGTGCTTCGAAGTTTATGTATACATTATATATATTCTTGTTATGTATCAAATTATTACAGAATATAAAAGTTTAAAGATTTAATAGAAGAAACTGTCCTTGAAATTAAAGAAAAAAAATCTTCGTATTGAAAAAAATACATGACATTTTGGGGAAAACTAATATCGAGTAATTGTATAAAAGACATTGAAGTTATCACACTCGGGCATTCTTCAGCCATCCAGCTGCCAGGGGGAAACTGAGGTAACCTTAATGTTTCCCCACACTGGTTAATGGAGAAGACAATGGGGAAAAGCCCAAAAGCTCCAAGGGAAAGAAAGTTAGACTCCAAAACATTATACCCACTTGAGTTGCTCGTCCAGAATATATACAACAGGAAGGCATACGTCAAAAAAGAAAAACAAAATTCTTGAGGGAAGATGGTATCCAGGAGTCCTTTTTGAAGATTATTCTATATGAATACCTCCAGCCCACTGAGAGGGGATCTGAGAAGGTGTGGTAAAAGTGAAGGGACTAGTGTCAAACATGAACACATTTACACAAAGAACGAAGACCAAACAATGCTATGATTATAGGGGATTAACATTAGCAATCTTAAGGTGCATAAAATAATATAAAAAAAGAGCAATGGAGGGAGAAATAGGAGAAAATGTAGAAGTATTAATTCCTTCATTTTCTTAAAGAGAAATATTATGTTTCTCAAAATGTTATGTAACGTTCAAACTGGAGCATGAGTATGAAAGTGTTCCTTATGTCATCATATGTTTAAATATTACAAATAAATTGTTTTTAAGAATTAACTATCTACAAATGACTAAAAACACAATAATCAAGTGCCAAAGTTTGTACTGATTTGCTTTTTTAAAAAGTAGAGCCAACTGACAACAATGTGACTAGATCATTCTCTTTCGCTTTCCACTGCACTATCTCGAATGGGAAAGGGGTGGAATTACAAGTAGCTTGCTTGGAATTCTGCATAACCCTGGAGACACCCCTGTGAATGTGTGAGGCAAGTGAAAGCCATCTGTGTTACAGCAGAAAACAAGTTGAGAGCCACTGGATCAGAGCATTCACATCAAATAATGAATGCAAACTGGACTCTCACCATGAGAAGCTATGTTCACAGGAAGAAGGAAAATTGACAGAGACACTTTAAAATAAACAACCGAACAATGAAAAATCTAAATCACTACTTGGTGAATAATTTTAAACTGCAGACACACCAAACCTTTTCAACTTCTATTAACTGACAGCAACACTGATGGGTGGGGCTTCAAGTCCTTCCACATTTTTGAGGTCCTTTGGAAAAGAAACGAAGGGAGAAATAAAATGCCAAAACACTAGGTCTCCAAAGAAAAGGCACTGGGATTAAACAGTTGGTAAACTCACAACAGAATGACCAGTCCCGACGATGTGATGCCAGAAGAATCTATGTATGAGACTGTGACTCTGAATCCAAAGTGGGCAGTCTTATTTATTTTCAATCCACATTTGACACAAGAAGAAAATGTTGCAGGAAACCACAAGGACAAATCAGCCGAACATCTTTGTCACCACTGCTTTGCTAAAGGCAGTGCCAAGTCCTAGAACCAGCATGAAGAAAGACCCATGCACAGATCCAAAAATAGAATATTTTAATTATTAGATCTCATTCAGGAACAAAATAAAGTTATAGTCATAAACAATCGATACATACAATTATACAAAGAAAGTTTTAATATTTAAAAAAAAGTTTTTCGCTACTTTAAATACTAAAAGATATCTCCTTTCAAAACACAACATGTTTTTAGGTTCACACGACAGAGACTTTCTTAAGACCTCATGGTGATAGTATTTTTCCAAGGTGTGTCATTCTTTATAATCCATACAGGTGAGTCACTGGAGCCTCTTTAGTATAGATATTAACACTAAGGACATTTTTAGGCCCCTCTGTATTTTAAGCTATAAAAGATAAGTGGGTGGAGTAGAATTAAGTGAAAAAAAATTTAAATCAGACTGGATTTCCAAGAATGAGACATCATACAAGAAAAGACCACATGTGTTAAAACACCCTTAGAAGACAGCACAGTAATTCTTGAAGAACCAGATAAGCTGTATTAAACATGTGAATAAAATCATTACCTTTAATTTAGTTGAATATGGTGAAACTTAAGTTAACCATTTCTCTATCCCTTTCACTAAGGGGTACAAAGCATATAGAGTCATTAAGTCCCATGAAGCCACAACCACCAACCATGGCTACTCTCATTCCATTTTATTTAAAAATCTCTCCTTAGGCCTAACTTGTTCTTTCTGCCTTAGCAGATTGAAGAAGGAAAATATTCTAGTAAAGAAAGATGATATAAAAGGGTTCTGAGGAAAACAGGAAGAACACGAGAGTCTCAGACAGAAGGGCAAGTGGAAGCAAACATTTCATTTACCTTGTTTTAAAAGATTTTCTTTCTGTACTGTGAATCAAATACATTATGGTTTTTTGTTGTTGTTGTTTTAGAAAGGAAAGGTATTTTTATATTATTTATCTTTCCTTAAAAAGCTTAAGGCACATGAAAAAAAGTTATCCCCTGGAATATAGGGATTAAGGGGGAAAAAAGAGAAGAAAAGTCTATAGAGAAGGTCCAAAGGTAGTATTATTTCAAACATATCTTGTAAGTTTCAGGTGCTGATTTTGTAAGGAACGATACTGGTGAAGAGGCAGATAATTGTTTCCTCACTGTATTCACCTAGGACAGTACGAACCACAATGTCTTGATTTTGCTACATCAGTGGACCCAACTGTACAACCTACTGACAAGTCAAAAAAGACCAACTCCATGAACTCCCTGACTTATGTCAAAGTATGGTATGAAGAACACTTCATAGTGCACAGGGTACTGCTTATGCTACTATTTACTAAGGTCAGACATCTAACAAATACCTGAGTGGCCTGTGTCTATGTGGCAGGTTCCTTTGAGAAAACTGGAATAAACCTGTGGATGTCTAAAAGAAATCATTCTAGGACTCTAAGAGAGAAAAGTTAATGAAATGACATCCAAAATATGCTAACCCCCAATCAGTAGGATATAGCTATAGGCTTTTAAGTGGTATGTTCTTTGGTTATATATTACATAGAGACTAGACATGTTGTCATTTGTTTAGTGTGTCAACTTGGAAGAGACAGCCTTGCTCAATATTTAGCTTAAGGGAAGTATCACTAATGATTCCTGAATGAAAATAACAAAATTGGGAACTGAAAAAAAAAACTTATTCTTTGCGTATTTTAGCTATATTAGGAAGTTTAACAACAATTACTTTGCTGGAAATTAAATGCACTTTTTGGGATATTAATCATCAACTGTCAGAGCAGGAAGGTCCTGATATCATCTACTCTAAGACTCTTATTTTACGAATGAGGAAGCAGAAGTCCAGAAGGTTGAAAGTCTTGCTCAGAGTTTTGTGGCTTTTGGAGGATCGGGACTATATTTATTTATTGTGGCTACCATAGCAAAGTAACAAAAACTGGATGGTTTAAAACAGAAATTTATAGTCTCACAGTTCTTGAGGCTAGAAGTCCAAAATGAAGGTGTCACAGGGAGGGTGCCTTCTGAGGGCTGTGAAGGACAATCTGTTCCATATTTCACTCCTGGCTTCTGGTAGCTGCAGAGACTCCTTGGCTTATAGAGAACTTTCTCCCAGTGTCTTTGCATAGTCTTCCCTCTGTGTGTGACTGTGTCCAAATTTCCCCTTTATATATGGAAACCAGTCATATTGGATTATGACTCACCCTAATGACATAATTTAAACTTCATTACCTCTTTACAAGTAAGGTCACATTCTGAGGTACTAGGGCTGAGAATTCAACAGACCTTTTCAGGAGGACAGACTTCAACCCATACCAAGGACTATGAGAGAACTTTCCTCAGGACCTGAGCAGAATCCAGGTCTCCCAATTTCACACCAGCAGCCTCTCTTATTTACAAGATTCTCTCTGCTAGTGGCACATACAGCACATTGTGCTGTCCACAGATAACAAGCTCTATTTACAAAGCCAGATATGAGTTCTCCTACCCCCGCCCCCAATAAACTGTTATTTTGCAAAAGCAAGCAAAGGAAAAACATCATCTCGTTTGGTCACTAAATGTTCACCATTGTATTTTAACTTCCTCCCTCACGTAGTGCCCAAAATACTCCTGCAATAAACCAGCCCTCATCTCTAAAATGTCTACGGTTCAGAGGAGGAGATTAAATAGAAACATGAGTGGAGGAAGAATTAAATTTATTCTCCCATTTTGTCCAAGACCGCCCCTCTTGTGCATCCTAGCCTGTCTAGAGAAGGAAACACATGTGTAGAATCTCCTTTGGTGAGAAAAACCCTCGAGGGCCTTGGATTTCCGACAGGCCTCTATTTCTTTCTGCCACCCAAGTTACACGCCGAGGGGCTGGCTAATCGAGAAGGGTCAGAGGCAATGAGGCCCAGGACCATCCTTCAGTTAGTGCTTCATCCTGGCAGTGGCATCTCGCAGCAGAGCCTCTGTTCAAACGATTCGATCATCGCTCACCCTTCTGCCTGAGTTTTCTAAAGATAATTGTCATATTGTCTCACTATTTTCCATTATAAATTAATGACATCTGTAACACTGAGTCATAAAAAATAGTCTAGAAAGAACTGTATTAAAAATTACATGGAACTGATTTCCCTAAGTGGCCCCTTGACAAACACACACCCGCCCTTTTCCATTAAGGCCTTTAGAATCCTGATCTACAGCTGGCCTTGGAAAATTGAGAATTATGTTTTACTGCACAAGATCTAATAAGTTACTACAGATCCAAAAAATGTTTGAGTAAATAAAAGCTGAGCAGGATTAGACTGGATGCCATTTTGTTGTTGTTGTTTTTAACCCTCAAAAAGCTATTGCCTTAAGGAATAAATATTTTTTCCACAGTGCAGGACAAAGAGTTCAGAGCTGGCAGGGCATGGGGGCTGCTCTAATCCAAACCTCCATTTACTCAGTAGGACACAAAGGCCCATAATGAAGTGATCAAGTGAACTAAATCAACACTAAATTGTACCTTTCATTTGATTATTCACAAGAAACAAAGTAAGTTTGAATGTAGAGATTCAAGAATGACTCCATTCCAACTGGATGAAAATTTTTCACACTAGAATCCTTCAAAGGGCAATTTTTAAACATTCTGAGAAATGCTAGAGTTGAATGTTTAGTGTGACTAACTTGATCCTGTGTGCTATTTACAAGACTACTAATTCTTAGTTTAATATTTTGAAAACAGTGACACTGAGCTGCCTATTTATACTTCTGCCTGATCATTTATCCCAGGAAAGATGTAAAACTGAGTTATTTTATATGACCTGATTGCTTTTCCTGCCAACATTCCCTCTCATCAGCAAATTCACCCAAACCTATGACTGTAATGTTCGTGTCAATGTACATCAGCCCTCTAAACCTCATTTCTCCTCTGTACATGGGGATTAAAATTTTTACCAGGACAGTATAAGGATTAAAAGAAAACATATAGGAAAGTGCCTGGCATAAAGTCATCTCCCTTTTAGTTCCTGGCTTCCAAGCAGAAAGCAACATGTTTTCCTCTAGACCGCAGCAGCCTTTCATCACTACTTTTTGAATCGCCTAACCACCCTGTGTGGGGTATCTCTCCACTCTGGATTCCTACCTAGGACTCGGCAGTTCGCATACAACACACCCTCGATGAATTGCAGCCTGAACATTTTAAACGAAACATTTCTGTTCTTCTTTGCAAAACTCTGTTAGAACCCCTATCTGGTATCATAAAAAACAACAACAATAACAAAAGTGAAGAGCTGATTATTATTTTGCTTGAGGTGTCAGAAAAACAGAAAATTCAACAACCAAATATGCAAACCTTAAATATATAAGCATCTTGCATGTAAAACATGGAAAAAACAGCCAACTTATCTACAAGGTCAATTAACTTTAACAGTGAGTCTGCAAATTGTTATCTAATCATTTCTTGGCTCAAGAACCATGATTCCTTAATGCCCAAGGAAACAAACCCAATCACTTCTTTGAATCGGCAGCTGCTCTTGCCATCCAAATCTGTTTTCCATTTTCTCCCTTTGCTTCAGTCAGTCCTGTCTCTTCATAGTGCCACACATAAGTCATCTTCATTTCTATCCTGGAGCCTGTGTGTGCAACATCCCCAAGTACACTCATTGTTCTTGGTCAGGGATTCAGGTGTACCCACTTGGGTACCACAAACTCCACAGGCTTTTCTGAATAGTTCTGGCAACTCTGTGAACAATCCGAACACGGGATTTCTATGTGGTCTTGTGCTATTATCTACCTTTTCCATATGTGCATGGCTTAGTCTCATAACTAGAATATACTTTTCTTGAGGATAAGGACTACATTTTACTTACTCTTTCATTTAGTTATGCATAAATATGTACAGAGCACCTGTAATATAGAAAGAATCAGAGATATAAAAAGGAATTCATAAGATACAGCCCTTTTCTTAAGAACCTCACAATTTTGGTATGTCCCACAGTGCCTCACACGGAGTCTGCACACATGTTTACTGGAAGGTTGACTAATGGGAAGTTTGCATTATATTTCTTTTTGTACCTTCTTAGTTGATCACCAGAGTAATGAGCCCCTAATAAATATTCATTAGATAAGTGAATGAAGCTGCTGCTCAAAGGAGAAGTGGAAGTTATTTTTTTATTCCTTCAGCCACTATATCTCTTTATAATCTAAAGACCATCAAATCTTTTTTTTAACAGTTGGGAATAAAATCTAATTTGCCTTTTTACAACATTTAGGGATGTCTTTTTAATTTATATCATCCAATCGATACTACAAAACCTTCTTCAAAACTATGTTGTTTGCTAAAGAGATGAACTCTTCCATACTAATTATAAAACTATCTTTCTAGTGTTACATATCCACGGCAGTACATGTCCACAAAAAGAATTAATAAACATGAACGATAAATGGTTGGGACTGCCGAATCATCACTATCCTAAAAATTCTTGAAATACTTCTAATTCTGGAAAAAGGCACATCAGACAGATATGCTTTTTAAAAATAGCTTTATTAAGATTTAATTTGCATATAATAAAACTCATCGGTTTTAAGTTTCTAGTTTGATGAGTTTTAATAAATTCATACGGTTGTGCAAAACTGCCACCATTATTTATTTTTAGAGTACTTCCATCACCCCCAAAATATTCCCCCAGCTAATATGCTTTTCTTTTCTTCCACAAAGGACAAATATGGCCATGTAGGAGGCAGAGTTAACAACAGGACATCTCCATGGAAGAGGATCCAGGCTTGCACCACTCCTCCCCAACCAGGAGTGAACTCTGACACAGAACCTCTAACAGGAACTCAGGTATGATCCAGGTATTCTGGTGCTTAACCTCCTCATCTCAACTGAGGCTTCTTCCTCCAGAGACCATCCTTTAAGGCTACATAAAAGTAGACCAGCCAAAGTGCCCAGTCCTCAAACTGTAGCTTGAAAGGAAATAAAACTGGCCTCAGCTACGAAGGGAAGAATATTTTAAAAAGTCACTTATACTATAACAAAGCAAACAGAAAGTGTAAACAGAGCCATGTAAGGCCAAGATTGAAATGAATGACATGGTTTAATTATGTTTCTATCAAAAGCACAATAGTGTAAAAGGCACATGTTCAATCTAAAAGGAAACATCGTATGAAAAACAGGAGTACCTGATTGCTTCAGATAACAGAGCAACTTAGGACTTTTGGGGAGAAAACTCATTAACTCAAGAGCCCCAAAACAGATGATAAAACAGAATAAAATGAAAAAGAGGGTGTGGTAAGCAGCATCTAAGATAGCCCCAATGATCCTGGCCTCCTGGTTTTCTCCCTCTTGTAGAATCCCTTCCCCTTGAGTGTGGGCTGGGTTTAATGATTTGTTTCTAGCAAATATGATGTGGCAGAGGTGATGGTGCAATGTCATTTCGAGGTTAGGTTTCAAAAAGACTGTGGCTTCCATCTTGGGCACGCTCTCGTACTCTCTCTGAGGGAAGCCAGTTGCCATGTCGTGAGCTACCTTATGGAGAGGCCTGCATGTTGAGAAATGGGTGTCTCCAGCTAACAACCAGCAAGGACCTGAGAGCTCCTGCCAATATCGTGTGAGGGAGCTTGGAAGCAGATCTTCCCCCAAGGGAGCCTTGAGAATACTGCTGCCCGAGCTGACACCCTGACTGAAGTCTTGTAGGATTACCTGAGCAACGGGCACCTGGCTAAGCTACGCCTGTATTCCTGATCCATAGAAACTGTTGGTCAGTAAATGTTTGTTGTTTTAAGCTGCTAAATTCTGTGGTAATTTGATGAACAGGAATAAATTCCTAACATGGGGAATATAAAAAAATGAACTGAGAATCAAGATCAATGTCATTATGAAATTACTAAATAAGTGAAAACAAGACACACAAGAAATTGACAACCCTGAAAATTGATTTATTGACAGTGAAAAGGTTTGGATAATCATGGCAATATGGTTTGGATAATCACTTTTCAGAACAAAAATAAAAGAAACAAGGAAATTAAAATAATTAAAGTAATAAAAATAGAAGGCAAACAAAACCAATTTAATTGGAGAACATACACCTGAAGTAGACAACTTAGAAACAGGCAATGAATTTCAAGATATGAGATGATGTAAGAATCTGTGTGGGATGAGGAATGAACAGAATTTGCAGACCAAGGCAGCCTATGTTCCAGAAGAAAAAAATGATGCAACAATACTCCACACTGAGATATTTATAAAATATTTTAGATATCCAAGAACAAAAAACAAGTCATCATACAATGGGGGGAATATGGGCTGACTTTACATTTCTCCAGATCAACAGTCCATGTCAGAAGACAATGGTAAAAATTTTATGCCAAATTCTGAGGGAAAGAAAGCATGAGCCAAGATATCATTCAAATATAAAGGCAAAGAGACATTTTGAAACATGAAAGAATTCAAGAAACACTACACCAATAACCTGTGTCTTAAAAACAGTGCTGAGAGAACTTTCTGTGATACCTGCACTATTCCACTAGCCACCTGTGGCTACTGAACACCTAAAACGTAGCTAGTAAGACTGAAGAAGTAAATTTTTAATCTTATGTAAGTGTAAGTTAAAAATTAAATAGCCACCCATAGCTAGCGACTACCTTACTGAATAGTACATGATAAGAAAGTGAATAGAAAAAAACTGGAACACATAAAAATAACAACAAAAAGTGGGAGGTGAGAAGACAGGAGACAAAAAATGAGATGATGTTCCCCTCTTACACAGCAAGGAGTCAAACAACACTGTCTACGACTGAAATTTAATTTTATTATAAATTAAGCTATTTTAATATTAGAGGAATCTTTTAGGAAATAAAATCTAACGAGGAAAAGATATTTGAGGTTCAACAACTCCCTACATTTCAATTCGGCATCTTTAAAACATAAAATTTTATGTTTTTAATTAAAATAACATCCATAATATCTAATACTTAACAAAAGTGTTTCTAGCTTTTGCTGTAATCATTCTGCCTGTCCATGGGATATACCCACAGTATACATCTGCAATGATGTTCACTTAATGCTAACAAGAGTTGTTTCTATAATAGATTTGGAGTCATTTTTTTCACCTTTGAATTCTTCATAATGAAAATGTGTAATTTTTTATAAAACATCTGTTTGCCTGTTTTTAAAAGCTCAGAAGCTAAAACTATAAGATATTAACGGTAACGGGAATATGGAATTTCAGTGGTGAGAATATAAAAATGTTCTTTGTTTCAGATTTTTTAATTTCTCAAAGGAAAAAAAAAAGTTTACGAAGAGTCTATAAGTCATAGAACATTGATTCTCATTTTACATCCACACTAGCTGACTTCCCAGATTGTCCTCAACTTCCCTGAGAGGCAGGTTTGTCATCTGAAAAGTAGCCAGAATCACTTATGGCCTCTAGGTGGAGCTCAATGTCCCTATCCACTTGTCAAGGTCTCCCTAACTTCTTCCCCAAGATCAGGCCTTAATCAGTGCAGGACTGGCCAGCCTGTCCCTGGAGTTCTAGTTCTTAGGTGCTTTGTTTTGTGTTTTTTGCTTCCACCTGACTATGGAGGTAACACGCCTTTTTCTCCAGGATAGACTCCTCGTTTCTATCACCTTCCCTCTTTGCACTCTCACTCCACTCTACTTGGTAAGCCAAAGGAGCTCAAGAATCCTCCCTTGAGAGGGGCATCCACCCCCACGAGAGTTTGGCAGAGGTGGCCTGGTTCACTAAGGTTCTTCTACAAAGGAAAATGGGGCCCAGAACTGACCTTTGACTAACATAGTCTTCAATATTCTTTCTCTCTAAAAGACCTTTTTTGACGGAGAGTGATAATAAAGAAGAATCTGGGGCTCCAGGGTCCCCTCTTTAATAATTACACCTGCTTTGCCTACTTCCCAAGATAATGTGTTTAGTATGGTTAGTAAAAGTTAGTAATACAGTTAATAAATCTTTAAGAATCATAAATCACTATATGTAGTCTTATTACTAGACAAGGACAATTCTGAACCAGTCTCGTTATAAGACTGTAGCTAGCATTTTCAATCTACTTCAAAAAAGTATACGCCTTTCACTAAAAGATCCCAGGGTTGAAATCTGCTTTAACCATCCTCTACCTCTGACCTGAGCAAATTACTCAACCTCACTGCCCCTCACATCCGTGACCCATCAACAGTAAGATGTAGTTGACAGTGCTACAACAATTAAATAGGATATGTGAAAAACATATTAAATAGGATAATATGTGAAAAAGTTTAGTAGGTAGACAAATAAAAGTTAGTTCCTTCTTGGGCTGTCACAAAAGCTTTTAAAAGAGAGCTTGTAACAAGAAAACACCATAACACACTTGAACTTCACATCTTATGCAGCTGAAATGACATACTTGAAGAGGATAGAAGGGAGCCTACATAATCCTAAAATTGCTCTACTTCTCAGGTGGTATCTCTAATTTGATTACTAATAGCTAAGTTTGGTAAATGCTTAATCACTGCCAGGCACTGGGTTAGACACTTTTTATGTAACAATGCTATGAAGGCTGGCACTTATTATTCCCATCTTGGAGAGCAGGAATCCAGAGCCCAGGAGTAGAAAAAATGGTGAGGTTCATGTGCCTATTGTATAATATCCCAACAAGCATTCCCTTCGAAGGAAAATCAGAAATCTAAGGAATACTGGTTATCTTTAGAACCTAGGTAAACAAAATTAACAGTTTTAGTGGCCGCTTTGTCACGGGGAAACCCACATTAACGCCCTAATTAGATCTCTAACTAGACTTCTAATATTTTTAGAATTTAAATTGAAGACTAAAGGCAAGAGCTAAGGCTCTTTTGGTTTTGTGGAGAATAATTACTAACAGTGCCAAAATTTGGAATATTAAACCTAAAGAGTATTAATGTCACATGGTATCACTTTTTAAAAACTGGACTTTATTCATAATTATCACCAGTGTTGAAGATGGGTGATAGATACATCAATGTTCATTATACTCCTCTCCCTTAACAGTTTTAAATTTTTCCAGAGTTTTAAAAGTCTACACACATACATACCCCTCCCATGATCCCTGCAGGGAGAGGCTGATTCATGTAACTTTTTCAGAAGACACCCTTCTGTGTATAATTTTAACTTGTCCTAAAAATAAACATTCCAGTTAACACCAATGAGGGGCCAGCAGCTCAGGAATGCATTGTCATGGCAGATGGAGAATCAGTTATTGTAGGAAGTGAAACAGACTCAAGCAACATAGGAACTGATGCAGCAACATCTGATTCTACCAGGCCATCTTTGAAAAAGTAAGCATTTCATCAGCTGTTGGAAGACTTTTGCACAGTTGCTAGCAGCACCACTTGGTGACAATTAAAAATACTAACGCTACAACGCAGTTTCTGTTGTTTCACACGTTGGAGGAAGCACAAATGGTATGCTGAGTCAAAAGCAAATATGCAGACTCATAGCTGACTAGGCACTCCTTGGAATGCATTCAAGGCCTCAGAACTTAAGATTTAACACCAGATTCGTGCTACTGAAGGCTGGGCCCTCTCCTGACTCATACTATCATCTACAGAGTAGATATTCAGAAATTTTAGTAGAATGACATGCTCTTTGATACTTCCCTTGATTGTTGTACTATTATGGTTTAATTATCATAACAGAGACACATTGAAGGATGTGAACAACATGAGCACCAACAACAAAGCAAAGTGCAAACTGTAAGTAAAGCAGTAATTACTTACGATCATACCAGAAAAACCAAGAGAAACTTCTCAAGGGTCAGATTGCTTTAGCTACCTCTCGGATGCCCCTGAGGCCTCTCCCCAAACTTTAAGTACTCATTACTATGTTCTGTAGGAAAGCCTGTCTGTCTAAGGGGTTGCCAAGGGGAAATTTTATAGTAGTCTCTAAACCATAAAGTACTGCTATATTAGCTTTGGAGGCAATGTGTACCCCTTTTTCTGACAACTGCCAAAGGTGGGCACGGGCACAGAGAGCCATGCATGTACTAAGTGACACTGCTCCTTCACCACAGTCATTGAGGAAAAGGTGGACGCCTACCCTAACTCATCTCCAGAAGTTTGCTTACTGGGGCAGAAAACATGGCAGTCGTGTAAAATATGTCACTCGGGAGGGCAGAGCCATCATGATACAATGTGCACACAAGGTGAAGAGAGGCCAGCAGAGGGAGAGTAACAAGAAATATGCAGAGACCAGGACCCTGATTCTCAAAGAGGCCCATGCTGGGGCTGGTATGGGCAGCCTGAAGCTGCCTCCAGGCCTTCACAAAGCCAAAGTACTCTAAGACACTCTGCTCCCTTATCACAAAGCACACTCTTCCAGGCCCGGGGGTTTGCACAGGCTTGTTTCATTCTCCAGAGCCTTTAACAGCACCAGCTTGATATAGTTCTATGTCTCTAAATAAGGCACTAAGTTCTCTGAGGCAACTTTTCAGATCCTCACCCTCTGCTCCACAGGGATTCTCATCTCGTTCATGAAGTAGCTAGACTACATCAGCTCACTTCAATGTGTTTTATGCTCCCCAGATCCCAGTTAAATTCTATACGGAACCTCAGTACATCAAACCGATGGCAGCTAAGTCATTTGCACTAGAGCAGGGGCAGAGAACTTCCAGGAAACACTGCTGGAAGCCCAGAGCACGATGCCCTCTGGAGCCCCTGGCTCTGCATAGGTATATCATCCTCTGAGGGAAGAGCAGCTTTATGCGAGCCGCTCCACACGCTGGCCTAAAGGAGAGAGACCAGAAGATGAGGATCAATGCTAAAGCCAGGACCAGGAAACACAGGCAAGACAAGCCATCAGTCACTGAACCTGTGGCTCCCGTGGGGGAAGCAAAGCTTCCGGTCCTAGAAGGAGTCACCAGAGGGAGGCTGAGGTACGTACATTATGGCTGACAGCTCAGCAGACAGACAGTGACATCCCAGAGAGCACCCATGCCTCTGAATCAGCAAAACCCAAGACAAACAAAGCGCTTTTCATTTGGGATTTGGCCTAAGCATAGTGGTAAGAGAAAGAAAAGAGGAAGTACACAAGGCAAGCAGGCTGAGGTGTAGAGGCTCCGGTCCCACCCAGGCCCCCCAGGCCCAGGCCCCCACCACCCAGCTGGCCTTCCTTTTGGGGTTAACCATGATCCTCATTTGACCACAAATTTAAAAGAGAGAGAGAGAGTGAAAGAGAGAGAGACAGAGAGAGACAGAGAGAGAGAAAGAGAGAGAGGCTCCACATAAAGAGTTTTTGCTTAAGGACATGGATACCTAAAAGGAAGAAAGGGGGTTTAGAGAGAGAATGGCTATTAATAGTAAACTCCAGAGTTCAGACGTTGCCTGGGGATTCATTAAATGGCATGAATGACTCCCACAAACACTGAGGTTTTGAACATACTTGCATAAGTATGGTATATGATCTCTCAACATCCCTTTAGACTGAAGAATATCTTCTTCGAAGTTATGGGCTTTGTAACAGCACCTTCTGACTTTGCTTAAATAAGTCTTCGTTTACTTGAAATATTGTTAGACTAAAAGACCATCCGCATAATTTTTAAAAAGACTATTAAGAACCCTGGTAGCTTTAAAAAGAAATTGCAATATAAGCTGCTTCATAAACCATACTGGAAGAAAAAATTAATCACAGTGATTAATATTTAGTATGATGATGAGTTTTACTGAAAATGTCTAACATTTATTAAAATGGTTAAGCATTTTACATGTATCATTTCATTTAACCCTCACAATAGCACTATGATAAAAATGCTGCAATTAATGCAGGAGATGTTAACACTGCTGATCCATGGAACACACACTGAGAACCTGTGCTTTAGAAACTACAGTCTCTTTTCTCTTAGTCTCTGAACTTTTGTACCCATTTGGCACGGTAGTAAAAGCATGTGTGCCCCATCTCACCATCAGTCCTGGTCCCTAGGCTAGGCACTACCACAGTACAAACAAAACAGCCAGACTAAATGGTGGCCACCCCACATGGCTTTTTCTTTCTGCCAGACAAAAGATACCAGAAATGCCAAACAAATCAGCTGTTCACAGACCAAAATGTATTTCAAACTAGTTATTTTAAAGCGTGCCTTCTAAATACAAAAATGTTCTAGGAATAATTTATAATACCAAAATAGGCAAACAAAATGAACAGTCTTGTTTGAACTCTCGGTCTCGGAAAAACAGTCTAGTACCTGCAAAACATGATTCAACAAAAAGAACTGCAATTAATGTCTTCAACTACTGTTGGCTTTGAAAAGGCCTATACCAGGTAAAAAGGAAGGGAAAGGGGAAGGATGTTATGATGACTCTGTGCTAAGAAGGGCAATTACCCCAGAAAGGAGTTTATATTAACACTATTTAATTAACCCTATTTAACATATGGGTACAAAGGCTCAGAAAAACGAAATCACTTCCCAAAATGCATGTCAATGTTAAGGCTCTGACTCAAATCTAGGCTTTTGTGCCTCCAAAGCCCAAATTCTTTCTACTATATCATATACAAAAAATTTTTCAAACAAAAATTTATATAATTATAGACTTGCATGGCTCTACAGGTCCTTTGTATTTGCACACTGCTCCTCCCATCAAGAGGTATTGTCTATTTCCTCTCCTCCTGGCCTTGTTGGAGACCCTGGTCTCCTTGCTGACCGAAAGAATATGGTGGTAAAACAGTGTGCTGCATCCAGACGCAGCCCGTAGGAACTCTAGCAGTTTCCACTGTTATGTTCTCTAGTGAAACCAGCCACCACGCTGTAAGAGTTCAAGCTAGACAACTGAATGACGTAACACCCTGTGAAGAGAGAAGAATCATGGTGAAGAACAGAACATGTGAGTGAAGCTTTCTTGACCCCTCCAGCCCAGTCAGGATCTGAATCACCCAAGTGAGTGACCCTAGCTAATGCCATGTAAAGCAGAAAAATTGCCCAGTTGGATTTTCTGACCCACAGAATTATAAAAAGTTGGTGGCTGGTTGATTACAAAGCTACATACAGATAACTGAAGCAAAAGAGGTTAACTGACCTGCCCATAGTCAGGAACTAATAATAAGGATTAACATCTAACCACCTGACTTCTAGCCCTGGCCACTGGCCACTGGCCACGGTAGCCCATCACGTGAACTGACACACAAATAAGGCACCCAACAGACTGACTGGCCAGTGGTTTTGCCACAACATCCCATTCAGAAACAGATCTGAACAAAATTACCGTACTCATTTGTTCATGACTCAGCTATGCAGGGCATTCTGGCATTTCTGTGTTCCACTAACCTACTGCTATTTAAAGTTAGACACATTAATTTCTCATTGCAAATCCCCCTAAGGATAGGGACAGGCCTTATCTGTGTCTCTAGTACCTAACCCAGGGCCTTGCATGCCAAGGATAAATGAAGATTTGCTAACTGACACCTCACATATGAAAAGAATTAGACTAGTCCTCACTCCAAAGAATTATGAGACCAGGGACAAATAAGACGCCAAGGCCAAGTCCCTCTAAAACTACACAAAATGTCACAGTAAATAATTACTGAGGGCCCATGACATGCCTAAAATGTTATTTTCCTACTTTCATAGAATTATGTCTTTTATTATTAATCTGATACATACAAGAAACCCTGTCAAACATATAGTGCTATTAGTGAAGAAATGGATGCTCAGAGAGGTAACAGGATTCACCCAAAGTCATACAATTTTCACAAGTGAAGCCATGTGAATTCAGCAAACCTGATTAAAAGTTTGATGTTAATTTAAACTTTTAGGATCCTTTCCTCAAAAACCTGATGATCTAACTTTCAAGAAGTACTATAAAAGAACCTAGAGCAACACAAATAGTGCACATAGAATCATAGAAATTTAGAACTATACATGATCTCAATACTGATCCATAAATTATACAGTTGGCCCTTGAACAACATAGGTTTAAACTTCGTGGATCCACTTATACATGGATTTTTTTTTTTTTTTCAATAAATAGGTAGTGAATTTTCCAGGTAATGAGAACTGGGATGCTAGCCCTGGCACATGCCTTGCCAGAATCTATATGACACTACACTTCTGTGAACCAAATAGCATAATACTCTTTGTCACCTCAGATCACACTTACAAAATACAGCATGTACCTATGTGAGTGTGTAGAGTCACTATTCAAAACTCATTACTTGATGTTTCTAAGTCTTAAAATCAGAATGTTGTCACATGCTACTCATAAGCAATGAAGTGATGTATACATACAGTGGTCTAGTTTCCTATATTACTCAATCACGGATATTCCAAGAGGTTACTACCAGAGAAGCATTTAAAAGACAATAAGTAGATGCTGCATCTTTTTACATTATTTGGCTAATAACTGAATTGCTATGCACACAGGCTATTTCAGTGGAATGTCATTTCCACAGAATTCCAGGGATTATAGAATGCAAGAACATTCTGTCAGTCCCCACCCCACCTCTGATTCCTTAACCAAGCATCCCTCAAACTAACAATAATGATAACAATAAGGAGGAAGAGCAGTAACTGTAATAACACCAAGATGGCAAGGACTTCATCCCAGTCCCAATGGATCCCCTCCAGCCTTTATTGCTAGGACCAGGGCCAGGCTAGGATCCCAAAGCTTTCCAAGGAAAAAGGAGCTCTTCACTCTCAGCCTATCACTTCCGGGCCCTGAATTTATAAAGGCAGCACGCCAGAGGCAGTCTCTTGTCACTCTGAGAATGCCTTCTCTCAGCCACTTTGGATAGTTTGGTTTTTGTGATTGTTTCCTCCTGCTGCAGTTAATGGTATTGTTTCCTGGTGAAGAGAACTGTGAGACGGAGAAATGTAAATACCCACAGGCAGAACAGGCTGTGGATAAGAGCGTGCACACAACTCCCAAGCAAACAAACACAGGCATTTAGGATGTCATGATAATTTAGGAATGAGCCAGCGATTTTGAAAGCACTTTATTTGCTGTGCTTCCTTAGATCACGATGACTGCAGTCACGTTACAAAACATGGAACAATGATGCCCTCTACAGCCCTCAAAGAGAATCCAAGGAACTTACTGAGCTCTCACAGCTGTGAGAGATCCTGAGTCTACTCTTCTACTAAGAATTATTTTTTATACTAGAATAAATAATGTACGAAGCACATGCTTTGTATGTATGTTGGGGGGGGGAGTATCAAGATTTAACATTAAGGTGTTAATTAAAATAAAATATAATAATGTCCAAATAATTAACATTATCATCCTGAAATAATTTCCTTCCGTAACAGACACACAGAAGCAAACATTACACCTTGCCATTCTGGCTATTAACAGCTATTAAGAAGCTATTTTTAAAAGAATTACTTAAAATTTTTCAAAGTGGAACTGCAGACTCCTAAAAGGAAAAATAGGTTGAGCTGAAATTTTTTTAAGAAAAGAAATATACCACAAATTGAAGATTACAACATTCTTTGTCTGGAACTGAAAAAAAAAGAGAAGTAAGAAATAACTCCAAGCCTGAGTGACTTCCCTGTTCTCCATGAGCCATGAGGGAAGAAACTTCTCATCTCTGTAATAAGGATAGTAAGGGGTACTGGGTACCTCAGAAATGCTCCAGATGACTCAGGCCTCTGTGGATACCAAATAAGCAGAGCACAGGTCCTTCTTCTCCGAGAATGTGGCTGGGATAGTATTTTGTAAAAGCGTATATATAAAAAACATGACAACATAAGCTGCAGATGGTGGTCAAAGGAACAAAGCGAGAGGGTCATCAATGTGAGAAAAGTTTGGCTTGTGTGTCAAAGGAAAAGCACCTCATTGGTCAAACCTGGACAAAACTGATGGGCAAAGACTAAGGAAGAAAAGGTGAGAGAGGTCACAGGAAGAGAGAAAACTACAGGCCAGGTCACTGCAGGAAAGGCAAACGCATCAGTTTTATAGGAATAGACAGACCATGTTCCCAAGTTCCAACATGAAAACATGGGTCAAAGTTAAAGAGGAAGGGGAGAATGGTTACCAGAATGCCTTAAATCTAGCTAGAGAGTTTTACATTACATCTGATCAAACAAAAGGAATTGCTCTGATTTATCAAGCAAGGAAGTAACGATGAAAATGGTGTTATCCCGGAACTTGCCTAGATGAACTGGACAGGACAAGAAAAGGCAGAGATTAATGCAGAAATACAAATAAAAATAATAAAGGCTGAATTTGTAAGAAGAGAAGAGAGAAGCAGCAAATCCAAGATACTCTACAGAGTGGACGCATTAAATAGGTATTACAAATAAAGAACAGAGACATCATAATTTAGTGAGCCCAGGAAGTATGAGGGTAGTTTAAAGCATAAGCCAGTATAGGAGAAAACTATGACAAACTGAATTCTTAGTCTGACGTTTTAGGGATCAATCTAGGCAGAGACTTCATGGTGGCAGGTGACAAGTTAAAACTGAAAAGATGATGAGAGGCCAGGGCTGTACTTAAACACTTTCTAATCGTCTAAGAAAAAGAACAGATGAGCTTATACACACAGGAAAGAACTAGGAAAATGAAGTCCAGAAAACTGGGGGTCTGGCCAAAAAGGCAGAGAGAACACTTGAAAAAGAAGTTTCATTTAGATCAAGTAAGAAGTCTGTTTCAAAGTCATCAACACTCAGAGCAAATGCCCTATTGAGTGAGAAGGTACCTAAAAGCTTTAAGCCTGAGGCAGAATCAATTGGGTAACCACTGGTGAACTTTTATGAATTTTATTTTGATTCTACCAAGTAATCAGCACATATTTAGTTCAACAGTTTGGGGCATGCACAAATGTAATAGAAGAGATAACATCCAATGGGAAAAAAACAGCAGCCTACTGTAGTTTGAGCATGTCATCAACAACTAGGCAAACTCTTACTGATCCTACATGTCCTTAAAATTTAAAGCTCCCCAAGGGACAGAATTAAGAAGGAATTGGAATATGAAGAGTTTAATTACTGGGAAAAGAAATATAGAGGTACTTCTTTCACTTTGAAAAATTTCACAAAGATAAATGCCTTTGTAAAAACATTCTTAGGGATAAAGGTTGCACACTCGTCAAATTCATTTCTAGTGAAAAAAAAATAGTAACCATTGAAAATTTCTGTGATTTATTCTGTTATGACACTTCAGTTTAATGAGTGCTTAAAATCCAGTAAAAAGTCATTACTCAGAACTCAACTGATATGAATATACTTGCATAAAATCTTTTTTTTTCAGTGTAATACACAAAATCAATGCATCTATTTTCAAATGAGCACTGATGACGTCAGTACCACATTCCCCTTTAGGTAACTGAAAACCTATGTCAGAGAAGTGAAGTTATTCACTGAGGCAAAACAGCAAAGACAAAAGCCCATTCGCTATTCAACTTTCTCTCTTTTCGTGGAAGTTCAAAGTGTTGCTTTTCACTTTTACTTTTACTATAAAGGGGAAATTACTGTCAATTCTTGGGCATATTTCTCTATTTGTGGTATTCTAAGGAATGCAAAGACTAAGGTTAACTGAAATTCAGAGCAGAACATAAAACTATAATTGCTACAAAGTAGTGGAAAGAAAAATATAAATAGTAAAGATTCAGGGAGATTTAAAAAAAAAAAGTAAAATCACTCCTCCCCTCATTAACATGAATAAAATCCTAAACCTGTTGTTTTAGATTTGGAAAATGATTCACCCTTCCTACCCCAAAAGTTCAGCTCCCCACCCCACCTTCACTCCCCAACCCCCTACTCTAAAAAGTAGACAACTATCAACAGCAGAAGTTAAAGCTTTAAGTCTCCTGAAATGGGTGGGAAGGAGGAGGATGGGGTCATCACACATTCCCTGTGGAAGAAGACAAAGCCAGATCTACATTCCAGGGAAATCTGGCTGGTCCGAGTTTTTCCTTAAATACAGATTAGCCTGTCACCAAGCCAAGCTCTGTAACCTTCCCAGGCTGCCACATCTCGGGAAGCCAGGAATCCTTTCTAATTAATCAAGCCCTCCCAGCAAAAGTTTTCCCACCCATAATAAAGTGGGCTAGAGGGAAGGGCAGCAACAGAGCAAGCTTTATAGCCAAAAGAATTCTAGACTTCAGTGTAATACCTAACTAATCCAAGAAAACAGATGCAGGAAGCAAAGGACATGATCTACAAGCAAAGACAATGAGGTAGGAACCGTTCATATTACTGCTTCGATGGAACCCAAGTTGAAAATTTTAAATTGAAACTTGGCAACATTATATACTTCTTAAAATACCTTTAAAGCAGAGGATAGACCCATAAACTTTTCAGACACCATGCATATTATTTGACGTGACAGTAATTTATTATTCAAATTTATTTTATTTTCACTAAAGCTTTGTGTTTTAATGAATAAAAGTTCATGATTAATACCATTATATGTCTATGTTTATTTCTTGCTTCCATTTGCAAAGGAAACAGCCTTGCCTTGACCTTGCTAACTTACCCACCCTTGCAGCCAGTTTACCCCAAGATAACTGCATGGAAAATTTACTCTGACAAGGTAGATGTACGGAAGGATGCAAATTTAGGCTCTTGTGATATCCAATAACTCTGCTACTAGCCATGTGTGCCTACTGAGCACTTGAAATGTGGCCAGTAGGAACTGAGATATGCTTTAAGAGATATATTTATATTCCTAAATCAGCATTTATAAATATATAAATGTTCCAGACTTTTCAGGCAATGAGGTCTTTGTTGCAACTATTCAACTCTGCCACTGTAGCATAAAAGTAGCCAGAGACAATATCTAAACAAATAGGAACGGCTATGTTCCGATAAAACTTTATTTACAAAACAAGAAGTTGACCCTTGGCCCCTAAAAAATTTATCATTAATCTTTTTTAATTTTAAAACACTAAGGTGTATGCAAAGCTAAAATTAAGATCACTAAGGAGACTTGAGGAGACATGTGTCTGCTGTCACCACTACTTTAAACCGAGAAAGGAATCACTAATGTATAAGACATAGCTTCCTACCACAGGCTTCAGTGGCCCAGAAGTCAAGGGACCCTGAAAGCTGTGGTTCCAAGGACTCTCTCATCTCACCCACTGCTGCCATTTTCTGGAATTCTGGCCTAAGAGTTCAAGGCTAGGGTGTAGATAGTTAAAAAAA